>NC_079160.1:46170929-46487006 GCF_947563725.1 Argiope bruennichi
CGTTCGTTTCACTTTTTAATACGGTACAGACTTTCTCTGTTGTCTAAAACTGTCTCTGTTCGAAGTTGAAATTATACTCATTTCCCACTAAACTGAAAAAATAGATAAACTTCAAATGAATAAGAAGAAATCCTTTAAGTAAAGTTTAATTCTTCCAGTAAAGTTTCAAGAAATCCTTTATTTGGACATTCTTCTCGGAGCAGACACCTTATTTAATGATTTCCCCGCAAAGTATGGATCTCTGTAACTGTGACGGTTCTTTTTTTTATCCCAGAAAAGAATAGTACAGTAAAATAGTTCTCAAGAATTTCAATGTATTGATAGAAATATAATGTTTTTAATTCCTATTTCATATGAAATTTTTATTTTCAGTTTTTATTTTCCTATACATATATATAAATATATAGTATTTAAGTTGAGTTATACAAGCATAATCAGATATGTCTAGTTACATAAAAAAATGTTTAATCCAGTGTTGATTATTCTGCAGAACAAATTAGGAAAATTAATAAAAATAACCATAAATAAATAATAATAAAAACATTATTCTCTGTTAATTTTGGATGGCAAAGAAAAACGTTTTCTGGAATCATTTTCAAACGTGAATCATATGATTTATCTGAATTTATTCTAAAAAAAAAAGATATTGAGTTATATTAATGAAAACAGAATTCTTTTCCTCGGCAAAACGGTTAAAGGAATCAAGAAAGATAATTTAGATGACGTAAAAAGATAAGTGTGCACTTTTAGTTAGTATGACTTGCATAAATTTCAACTCATAACAGTGGCAAAAAAAATCATTTTCGATCTTTATGAACTCTTAACCTGTAGAAAAAACATTTTAGGGGAAAAAACCCAAAAATATTTCATTTTAAAATTTTCATTTCGTTCTTATTATATACGTTAACTTTATTTTCAATAAAAAAAGCAAAATAAAAACCCTAATAAATTTACATACATACATTTAAGCTCGAAAGGTGTCTTACAGTTTTAAGAATAAGTCATAATTAAGTTTCAAAAAAATCTTAGAATTTAGAAATATTTAGATAATCTAATCTTAATTATAAAATTCAATTGTTTTGTAATTTAAATTTTTGTATTTTCTGTTATACCTTGTCAGTTCTTTTATTTTAATAATTATTCAATACATATATGAGTAAATAATTAGCATAATTTGTTCTTCCACAATCGTCTGGTTGAATATAAAATAATTTTTTTAAAAATATTATGGAAATTCAATTTAGTTTTCAAATTGCCCAATATTTAGAAGTTATTCAGACTGCCTTATAAGCAATCGATGCATTTTTTAAAAAATTATTCACTGAATAAATCATTTTAAAAAAATTAATTTGCAAAGATATACTGTATCTAAAGCGTTTCAAAGCTATTAGTTATTTTCACAAAATGGATAACTTTCATTCAAATTTAGTATATCAAATGCATCTGGAATATTCTAAAAGTTGTATTAATTTCGACTAATTCCATTTAAATTAGTCGACAAATCAGAACTCCATTAAAAATGCACAAAAATTTATTCAACCAGAAAGATAATGCAGAATTTGAATACGTTAGGCAATTCAAACCATGCAAATGAAATTTCGTAGATTTAAAGGAGATTGATATTTGAAACTAATCTCGTCTAAATTAGAGGATAAGGATAGAAGCTTTAATATTTATTATCGGTGTAAAATGTCAGTTTGATTATAACAAAATTTTTTAAGTATTTAATGTGCAAATATTTTTTTAAATTCTTTACTTGAGTGCGATAAGGAAAATAATTTATGAACAAGATATTTAATATGAAATTAATAATGATTTTGAAAGCTGAAATTTTTTTAAAACGTATATTTGAAAATATTTCTTTAAAGATAATATTAGTGGCTTAATTAGGGTGATTAAATTATAATTTTTTTTTTTACTATTTTCATCTCTAGCAAGTACGCTGTTTTATTTTCGCTAAAATATTTTTTAATTCACCATTTTAAATAGTACATATTAATTTTAAAATTAACAGTAATTACTTTTTAATTATTGCCATTAACTCATAGAAAAATAATTAACTAAATGTCAACAATTCCAGTCTCTTATTCTAAAAAAAAGTGCATTTTAGAAAAGTAATCTACAAAAATTTGAAATTTTCCATAATATTTTTTTTCAACTTAAAAGTTAATTAACTTATAAGGTACGTTAGAATTTCAAGAATAAAAATCTTTATATCTTTATTATCTAGAGATTTCAATAACTTCAATAAATGTTAAATCTTTTTTAAACTCTCTTTCTGTTAATCTTGCTATTCACTTACTTGAAAAACAAAAGGATAGAGAACGCAAAAAAGTCGACCCAACTACTCTAAAACTAAGCACAATGCTTAAATCCGCGAAAATTTTTCATCCCAATTTAATAAATCCTTTTACTACTTGGGACGATGTCAACACACTTGACAAAACCCAAAAATGCAATTCAAGTCTAGAACAAGCGAATATTCTATGCTAAGTAGCACTTCACTCAGCCAGAGAAGGAAAAGGGGATAATAAAAAAAAAGAAAAAAATAATAATAAAAAGAACAAAAAAAGAAAGAAAACTATTCTTTTATCCGGTACCTCACACACACCCTCCGTCCAAATAAGCAGATAAAAGTTATTGACAAGACTTATGTAAACAGCAATAAAAAGGCTTTCTGTTAAGCTAGAAAGGGGTAGGTACAGGTAAACATGAACACTTCTCCCGGCATGCATTTGGCTGGTGCCCTTGAACATGGCGCTATCGCTGAAGCCACACCTACCTCTCATTGGATAAACAACTCAAATTTCTATTTTTTTAATGGCATTTGCTTGTGTTTTGTGTTTGTGGTTGCCTGCGTCGTAAAGTCACAAAAGAATGTGAAACGTTTTTAACTTTGTATTTCATTTTGTTTCAGGTGACGGCGGTCGCCATGTTTAGGGCGTTGGAAAGAGAACTTATTCCCAGATGTTTCGATTTCGTATTTTCTGACTACTCGTTGATGAGATAACGTTGTGCGGTAGAGATGGATGATTGATGAGCGTCAAATTTATTCTTAAATGTTTCTAAGAATACAAACGTAGTCTTTAGTCGAACATTCCATGCCGAATGTTCGAATAAATAAAAAGTTTGTGCCGAGTGTAACTATCAGTTAAAAGATTCCCGCGGACATTCACATTGCTTTATATACTTATTAAACTTCCAGAATTCGAATTTACTTCTTTGACAGCTTGCCTTCTGCGATGGATGGGGACACGCAAATCGTGAATATATTGAAACCCAGTACTTAATGTAGAACAATATGACTCGCACTTTTGAAGCATTAGGTTTTAGTTATTGGTTGCATCAGCATATTTTTAAACCATAAATATTATTTAACTGCTCTGTTCGCACAAAATGAATAATAAAAGATGAATAGCAGCGTGATACGTAGACGTCCCGGATTTGCAGTGCCGAATTATTTGATAATTGTTTGGCATGAACAATCATCTGAAGAATACAATTCTCATTTCGAGTAATTTTATTTTGATGAGTTAGTATCTTTTTGGACATTATTTAACTGCACTGACTGCAAACAAAGAAGGAAATAGCAGTGGGCGATCAGATGTCTTAGATATTTTATATTGAATATTAACTTTTTGTTACAAAAAATTCGACTCTGAAGTATTGGATTACAGTATTATTTTTTACATCATAATAATTATTTAAGTGATATATTTGCACAAATTAAACGAAAGTAAAATAACAACTGGTGATTAAACCTCTCGAAATTTCTTACTTTCCTAAATCATTTGATAACTGTTTTTACCAAACTTGTTCTGAGCAATATGGCTTTCACCTTGAAACATCAGATTTTAGTTTGTAGAGATAATATATCTTTATAGTAAATATAATAGTTAAATGAGCTAAACGTGCAAATGGAAGAAAGAAGGGATTAGAGCGAAGTGAGACGCCCCGGATGTTTCCACGCACTCCCGAATTTTAACTGTTTGTTCCCTGTTGTATTTAATTGATATGTTTCATTAGTTGAGTTAGTATTGTATTAGATGGAAGATGTTATTTAAATACACTGTTCTTTTAAAGGGAATGAAAGAGGTCAGATATCAGGATCCTGCATATTTGTCCTGAACTGAAAAAAAAGGGATTTGAATAACTCTCAAATTGCATCGAGTTGTTTATAATTGATTCAATCTGTACAAGATTAGTTTTAAATTTTAATTCTCCTTCTCAGTATGTACAATGCATAGAATGTTATCTCTTTAGTTAGATAAGAGAAAGAAAATGAAATCAATTCTCCTAAGATGATTTGCCGATTTGAGAGAAGTGCCGCGGAATGCCTGAACTGAATGTTCTTAACCGTCGGACATAGCAAGTGAATAAGATAATGACATATAATGAGATTTCTTAACAAGTGGTTGTGCAAGTGAAATTGAGGATTTACTTCAAATGATAATTTATAATAAACTTTTTGAAAAATTATAAGATGATCCGATATATTGAATTAAGCGAAACTATACTCATTTAATATTTTTATGCGGTTCAAAGCAGCACCTCAGATTTATCTCTGATTAAATCAGATGTTTTATATTTACCTGAAATACGCTTATAAATAAAAAAACTAATATGGAAAGGATATTTAATTTAATTAGTTCATGTCTATTCTGTTTTCCGTCATGTCTATCTTACATTGCCCATAGAATATGATCATTATGATTGAATTAGCAAATACGGTTCTGGTTTCCGACTTTGGCCTCAGAATGGCAAAAACTATCCCGCTTTTAAGAAGAAGGTTCCAGATTTTCCCATTTTTTAATCAATTAATAGTTTAAAGTAATAAAAATATAAATTGAATGTAATTCTTCAGCAAGTTTACTGTTGAAACTACAAGTTTTTCATTAAGTTTACTGTTGTTTACTGCCATTTTTAACTTTATATTATATAAAATGGTATAATCTAAGTGACGAAATTAATGTTAAGACAAAAATTATGAAATTAATCGTAAAATATATTATTTTGCCTATTTTGCCAATCTGCTGTTAAAAACTTTTTTTAAATCAACAAGAGTAGTCTCCACAAAACTTTGTCGCATGCGGTGTTATACCAGAGAACACCTGGCATTAACGTACAATATTTATGAAATATTAATCTTTTGCTTGAGTTTCGCATTTTTAAGGAATTTGTTGTGTCATTCTTGGCTAGTTATTTGGCGATTAAGCTCTATTATGCAGTTACTAAGGTCCGAAAATCGAATCAGTATTTTAGATGAGCTTTACTCAATCGATTGAAAAAAATTTCACACAGAACTACATTTGTAGTCTCAAAATCACATACCAAATTTAATATTATTGCTCTTATATACTTCTGAAAGTACGGACCTATAGACGGTCAGCCGCCGTCTTTGGATTTGATTCTAAATTAAATTGCTGTCTACACTATAGATGCTAAATATGTGTGCCAAATTTTATCTAACTGTCTTCATTTTACCGTTATCGTGTTAACTTACATTTGAACAACTGAACAGACATACGTCCTCAGAACTGACTTGGTTCAAACTTTGAAAGAAATCTACACATTTGACGTAAAAGCCGTGTACCAAATTTCATCCGTCTAGCTCAAAGCGTTTGAGTTATATTTGTTACAGACAGACAGATGGACATTTTCAAAAATGTGCCTTAACTCAGGGAGGTCTAAACATGGAGATTCGTCAAAATCGAATTTTTTGACTATTATTATACTTTCTCTATACTACGTATACGCGAAAGTAAAAAATGATGAACTATTTAAATGGTTGTTTTTATAATTATTCGTTTATTTAGTTTTATATATGAACGTATTTTGGAATGAGGAGAAAAATGAAATATTCCACTTTTTATGCATCCAAATTCCTGTTTCTGTACCAGAAATATTTCGATTTGCATGTGTAGCGTTTAGAAGGCAGGAAAATTATTCAGAGGAGAATGTATTCGTTATCCGTCTTTTTGGTTTGTTAAGCCTCGACTTGCTGTCAAAAAATTTATTTTTCTTGTTTGTTGGATTCCTGTTTATTATGTTTGTTGCAAATCTGTTGCTTGCTTTCGAAAAATTTTGTTTTCCTAAGCTGACTCATGAACTCTTCAGAATTCCCGTCTCTACTTATATTAAAGTTGAATATGCACTTATGTGCGTGTTGGTGCTGTACAGGCTACACCGCTTGTCCTAAATTGGCACATGCATTTAGTAGAGGAAAAGAACTTGCACCTTGTAACGAATTATTTTGAAATTTCAATTAAAAATTGAACAAAATGTTGGCGCTTTAACGCTATTATTTTCGAAAATGTAACAGCACAAAATTGATTGTTACATTAACTTAAAATGCAAAAATACCAATTGATTAGAAATTTTAAAATTCTTCTGCGCATTTATTCTGATGTATTATATATTACAGAAATTATATTTCCAATGATATCAGTCCATTTGCCGTTTAAATTTGTTTTATTTTCAATCAATTTTAATATATTGGCATCATGCCGACAAAAGCGCAAAAGAAATTTTTAATTAAAACTCATATATAAAACTAATTTTTAGTACGTGTTTGTATGAAATGAAATAAATACGAATCATAATATTTTCTGGAAAAATAAATGCAAGATTTTTATTTAGTAATTTTTTTAAATAATCGTATTAATAATTCAATAATTCGATTTATTTAAGCCCAGTATCTTTAATCTATACCTTATATCCACTTAAATTGGGTCCCAGAAGGTCTTGGTGTCCCGTGGTTAGTTTTCTGTCACGGTATTGGAAGACTCCAGATTTGATACCCGATTCCACTGAAGAATCGCTATGTAAATGGGTGTAGTGCACGTTAATCCATCGGGGCTAAATATCTAATCGCCGGTGTGCAAAGGAAGTTTGGAGAGTGGTGCCAACCGAAGTGTCATTTTCGTCACCTGACCGCAGCTCAAAATTATGAAGTCCGTCCTCATATAACATTACTGTTGTTTTTAAACAGGACGTTTATATATTTAAACTAGCCTAATCAGGTCCGAATAGCTGATTTCCTTGTCGTTAATAGGCTTATACATCTAATAAAGGGATTGGTGTAAATGAAGTAAAAAATTATATTTTATGTAGTTTGAGGCAATAGATGCTTTAATGAGTCAGAAATTTTAAATTTTTATACAGACCCTCGGTTCAATAAATTATATTTAACAAGTTTTTTTTTTGAGATATTAACACTTTCTTTTGTTTGAAGTTTAAATTTTTTTGTAAAAATAACCGATTGTTATGAACATTTGAATAGCATTATTTAATAAAATTACGTGAATTTTTATCGCTTCATTGACCTTTTCGAAGAAAATATACCAATCCCAATACGTCCAGAATTTTCCGAAGATTGATAAGCCTAAAATAATGAAATTGTTGATTGTCTTAAAATAACGATATTCAAAGCTTCATTATTCGGTTGTATTTGATCGCAGAAAGTTTAAACGCTTTTTGATTTAAAAGGTGAAGTGTCAAACATTTTACTGAATGGGATTTATAGATCGGATGACTATATAAAATTAAGACTTCATAGTATTTTCGGAAGTACATCTATAGACTGAAACAAAATGAAATATCATTATTTACGTCATTTAATTCTTCTGAAATTAAAACTGCATGATGAATTTTATGATGAATCAGAAAATTTTATTGAATAATCTTTCGAGATCTAGCATAAATTAATTACAAAAAAATAATTTATATAATAGGACTTCAATGCTAAACGATTCTATTTTATGCATTATTGTTCATTAAAAATACATTTGGTTACAGAATAAAAGGTTTTTGAAACAAATGATTAAATTTCATGAAGCTCAAATTTTTGGTAAGTTGACAGAAAATAAGGGAAATGTATAATGAAAAGACACGGAATGGTGTAAAATTTCTAAAATAATACGATATATAAGAAAATTTAAGAAAATACATTCCATTTCCTTCCATTGCGCAGTATTGCTCAGGCAAAAACATAGCGGTGCCCAAGATTTGTTTCATATATTTTAAATTGTTGAAACATTTAATATTATATATTATAAATATAAGAACAATTACTATATTTTTTTATACTTTTAATATTTGTTATAAGGATTTCAAATTTTACTTACAAATACCGAAATACAGTTGGCAAAGCGAGCTACTCCCGCCCTTCCATAGCAGCCAACAAAATTTAGTGAGAGTCACATCATGTCACCACGTAAGCGGGAACTATGGTTGAGTCCTAATGGCCTTCATCGGGCACCGTATTATCCCCTACTCCCTTTGAATGTTCTGTAATCGGAATGAAAGAGACTTTACTCCATATTTTGTTTTATCCATTAAGAAAACAAGAACCAACCACCATACCGGAAGTTTCTCATCCTCATTTTTGGAGCATCCTCTGTTGGAGATACTAAAGTATAAGAAAGATTTTAATTACGGCTTTTGCCAATTCGTTAATAAGAAACATGAAAGTAATTTTATTCTAAGCATAGTTGGAAATATTAGCAAGTAATTAAAAAGATAATTTTTTTTTATAAATAAACGATTCCAAATCAGTTTATTATGAAATAGATTATACGATGTAAACATAAATGAATGTTTTATTATGTAGTTTTTAATAATGATAATTAGTTATATCTGTAAATTTTTTTTAAAATTGGAAACGGTTTATTTTATTAAAAAAAATTAATCCTACCCATTTTAACATAGGAGGAGAGGATTTAATTTACACTTTTACTTTATAGCGATGAGGAAAACTTTTTTTTTTGGCTGTCTTTATTTAATACAGGTTATTACAAAAAGAAATTTGTTCAATCTCAGACAGCGATATAGAAAGTTTGCAATTAGTTTCGGATTACATAAATTTAAATATGATATCTATAATGCTGAGAGGATAAAAAAAAAACGTATATTATGTACTGTACCTTTCTTCGAATTGATTTCGAGACGGAACATTTTTTTATTGTATGTTACAATTAAAAGCAGGCATGATTAAGAATCGTATATAAACAAAATTTAAAATGAAATAAATTTAAGATTCATACTTTTATTAAAATTTCGGTTACATATTTTGATATATATTAACCACAAAAGCTTCGAACATTTATTCATTTATCTTCGCTTTTTAACGCCACCCAATGCAACAATTCTTAAAAACGAAAGTTTTACTAAACTCTGAGAATTTTAATATTTTCTAAAGAAACATTTAATAGAAAAAATACAAGTACACAGCTAACGCTTATAATTTCCAAAGTCTGTTAAAAGCTAGTGTAAGTTATGATCGAATAAAAAAATATCACAATCATAAATTCGATTTTCAATTCCACTTGTTACATCATGTTTGTAAAACTAGTTAAGGGCTGCTATAATTCAGAATCTCGACTCAGAGGATCATAGGTTGGACACAGGATTTCACCACATACGTGGCCGTTCCATGTTCGATCTGCTGTTCTGAGGTAACAGTTTTCAAGCTCTAAATGTGTCGTAAATAGTTAGAGTGCGATGAGTGATGCTCTGAGAATGTAAATTTGAAAAGTCAGATGTCCTTGTCTTATAGATTCATTGCTCACACTCCTAGTGTAATTTCGAAATTAAACATTATGTAAAGTTTTAGTACCATTTAGTTTTTTCAAACAAGATTTCAAATACTGTCTTATAAAAATAACATTTTAGTGCCTTATATCTTTAATATTTTTATAACTTCATAATTTTCTACTCCATCCTGCTCAAAATGCGGTTCTATTTCTTTAAAATATATATACATATTCATAAAACATATCTCTAGGAAAGAAATGACACAATATTAAACGAGTTCCATATTTTTAGCGAAGAGTCAAAAATGAGCAAAGGTCTCTTCCTTCTGCGTTTTCTGTCATAAATTGATGCCTAAAACTATGTATGAAATCGGGCAACAATACAATTTTTTTTTGTTTGAAGTTATAGTAGTGAAAGAGGTCATCCATTGGTTATCACAAGAATTTCTAGCTGAATGTACTATTCATACAAATAATTGTTGTCATTGCAAATTATTGTAGCTTCAGAGTCAATCTTAACCAGAAAGTCTTTTAAAATGCAGTTCATAAAAACAAAAGTTCACATATCCTAGATTTAATGATACATAAAAGTTCTAGTGAACCAAGGTTGTTGATCAGTTAGTCAAATAACCTGCTCACGATACTACTATTAATATTAGGATTGATCTCCTGTACATTTAGCTGTAAGGAAAATCTCAAGAACCGTTTTCTTCATACTTAGCAGCATAAGTGGAAGCAGGTCACTAAATATTTCCGATTCATATCCCAAATACGAATCGAACTTCATTTAGTAAGAAAATTAGCTCATCAAAGAACATTGGCATTTTATAGTTGATATCCTTAGGTTCGAGTTCAGTCTATGTGATATATAGCTCTGAGGAGACGAAGGTCATTAAGTACCTGGTTACTTTATGACAAAAACTTTTATTATCACTAAGACCAGTATTGAATGGCCATAAATCTGGTAGGAAAAGTTTATTGAAAACACAAGGTTTCTTGCATGAATTAGGAATATGGTATAATTTCTATAGGAAATAAGATAGGATATCTATCATAAACAGACTGAAGAAACCTTTAATCAAGAGTTATTTCATTTTTCAGTTAAAATTATTACAGGATACTTTAAAATGATTTACACAATTGTATATTTTCTTCTTTCTATGATTCTTATTAAAGTCTGTAAGGTATTATTTAGCCGAAAGTCTTTTGGTTCCGTCCTGGTATATTATAATAATAAGAAAAAGAATATGGCAATGATTCATGTTACATATTGAGAAAAATTACATGAACTAAGGATTGACCAGCTCGATTTTAGCATAAGCAAATGTTCATTAAAACGTATATTCATTTTTTTTTCAAGTTTCCCAATAGCATCCATCAAGGGATATGATATCTTGAATGAAAGATTATTCTCTAGACTTTAGTTTTTCTTCCTGCTATGGAGTTCATACTGCTTAATCCTACCGGACAGAATACTTCTCTATATTTGTCGTAATATTTTTCATTCTGTAGCGTGAAGAAAATAGGGAAGCTGCATTACTTTGTGAAATATAAGAATAAAAACCCTGAATGATTGAGTACAGCAACAAAAACAACAATACAAAATTAGTGGGCATAAAATTGATAAATTGATTATCCACATGTATACTGCCATGCACATATAAGCTCGGGCTTTGGGTTTCCTTAAGAATGTATGCATACATCTTTTAAATTTGTTGAAGGCTAGGTGCTGATGATAACATACTTCAGTTTCATATCGACTTATTCAACAGAAATATCGTTCGGAGAGATCATTGGACTGATTCGTCACTATCGTAACTGAAGTTAACTGCAGTTGCTTTGAAATTGTTAGCTATTGTGAGCGGAAGTATAGTAAATGTGTTAAGCTTTGACATTTTCTGCCATGAGAAATAGAGCAAAATCGTTTGTTCTCTCTACTTTTCGAATTCGTGCGGTTTGTGGATGAAAGGGTGTGACAAAGGTATATATAACTTTTAGAATAACTTCTAAAACTATTAGAAGAATTTAAAAAACACATAATAAATATTCTTATACAATACTTTTTATAACAAATTTAATTGATGAAAATATCGAATCTTTTAAGTCATCAGTAGTGAAGGTAATTATGTTTGTTTAGGTGGCCACTAATAACAATAGCCGATAAAGCTGGAAATACACTAACACTAGTATTTTCTGTTGTTACAAATTGATACACGTTTTTTTGTCGATTTGGGTCATTTACGCGTCTCTAAGGTATACTAAATCTGTATACACACTTTATGTAATCATTAAATGAAGAATTAAAAATCAAATATGAAATTCTCATGATCAATTAAATGGTAAAAATGTAGAATCTTGAAAATAATTTAAAGTGAAATTAGAATAAATGATGTAAAATTCTACTCATTATGGGCACTATCTCGAAATTTTCAATCCCTTTTTGTATATTCTGCTTTGGCAACAAACAAACGGTGGTATTTGTTCCGTTATCTCACAAAATCGAATCATGAGATTCAAAGAATGTGTGAATAAATTTTATTCAAATTCGATAATATAAATGCATATTATTAGCGTTTTACGTTGTAAATTTCATGGAAAATGGAACAAATAAAGAGACTTAAAAAAAAACTCTTAAATTTTTCCTACTTTATTTAATCACGTATAATAAAGTTATTTTTCTCTTTTTGAATTTTCATTTTGTATTTGTAACCGATATTATGTAGCAGAATTTATTTCCCTTGCAAACATTTTAAATTTCAAGGATGATGATAAACATTAAAAAGAATGAAAATAAAAAAAGAAACTTTAAAATTTCTGCACTTTATTTAATCACGTATAATAAAGTTATTATTCTCATTTTGTAATAAATCTTGAATTTTCATTTTGCATTTGTAACTGATACTATGCCTCAGAATTTATTTTCCGTGTAAACATTTTAAATTTCATGCAAGATAATAAACAAAGAAAGCGATTGAAAATTTAAAAAAGCCTTACAATTTCCCTACTTTATTAATCACGTAAAGTTATTATTCTCATTTTGTGGTATATTTTTCATTTTCATTTTGTATTTGTTGTTTTTCATTTTGTTTTGTATTTGTTGTAACTGATATTATATAACAGAATTTATTTCATTTAACCTTATTTAGTATTTTATCGATTCCATTTTTCTCCCTAATTATTTTGCCTCGATTCCCTAATCTGTATAAAGATGAATTTTTATATGTTTTGCTTCAAAGGTTTACACAAATCTTCAGTTCTTATCCGAACTTGATGAAATTTCACACTCGTGCTCTATAAGATAAGCAGAAGGTCATTGCAAGATTTTTCATATTCCAAAAGTTAATTAAAATATCATTTGATTAAAAAATTAAGCATGTTTCAGTGTTTTTCAGATATATCTTTCAAAAGTATTTAACAGAAATGTTGGTTTCATTACACTAAAATTCAAATAAGTATTATTTTAATGATATCAATTTCATTTCCGAACAATTTTTTTTCTAAATTCAATAAGTTTTATACATTTATTTTGATACAGATTCTTCAGCACTATTGTTTCATTTGATGATGAAAATCAAACTAATTTCATTGCTTCCATCAAACCATTCAAACGGGTGGCTTTCTGCCATGTTAAAATTAAATAAGAAATTGCTTTTTTTTGGAGTATTAACTATGAAGTAGGATTTTCACTTCTGATTTTATATCTCAGTATATATACTGTTCGGTTTGCATTCGCTGTCATTTCTAGTCCATCGATTCTATAGAAAAAAGAAAGACATCAAGGTATTCATGAATGTCCACGATTCAAATTGCCCTGAGTCCATAAAATATTTACAATACTGTTTATGTGAAAGAGGCAACTTGAATGCGCTTATCGGTTAACGAATAAAATTTGATTTAGTCTTTACATCGAATATGTAGATTTCTGAGAAAATTTAAACAAATTCATTCACTAGAATTCTGACTTTCTGACTGTTCTAGAATTCATGAACACGATAACTATAAAACGAACTCTAGAACGAAAAAATCTGGTACAAAGGTTTGGCATAGAAAAGAGAAGATTCAAATTCTAGATCTGCATCAACATTTGAGTCAGTCCATCGGTCTGTACACACGCTTGTACATAAACGCGATAACTCAAAGACACACCAACTTAGATAAATAAAATTCTGTGTGGTGATCTTGATATAGTATTGTGGGTCATATTTTGGTTCGGACGAAAAAAAAAAGATTTCTTAAATGAATATTCTCTTTTCTTTTCATGTGAGGAACCCTAAAATGGAAATCAGAGCACTCGTGGTGTTCACAATCTTTTCGAAGATGTAGTTTTTGAAGTTTTTGGGAGATGGATAACACCTTTTTAAACGAATGTGCGAGAAAGTTTTGGTGAGATGATTATCGCTGATGTTTTTTTGTTTTTTTTATATTTGAGGAAGAGATGTAGGCCGCTGTGGTGTGATAAAGAATTCACAGATTCAAAAATCTCGGATTTGAAATTATTTCGATAAAAATACATCGTATGTATGGGTCTAGTGCACGTTACATTTGTCTGCTTGCATCAAACATCTTGACTTTATGTTAAAATTTCTGCTTGCATCAAGCATCTTGATTTTACGTTAAAATATATCTGCTTGCATCAAGCATCTTGATTTTACGTTAAAATATGTCTGCTTGCATCAAGCATCTTGATTTTACGTTCAAATGTCTGCTTGCATCAAGCATCTTGATTTTACGTTAAAATATGTCTGCTTGCATCAAGCATCTTGATTTTTCGTTCAAATGTCTGCTTGCATCAAGCATCTTGATTTTACGTTCAAATATTGACTTACATCAAACAACTTGATTTTACGTTCAAATGTTGGCTTGCGTCAAACAACTTGATTTAACGTTCAAATGTTGGCTTGCGTCAAACAACTTGATTTTACGTTAAAATGTTGGCTGGCGTCAAACAACTTGATTTTACGTTCAAATGTTGGCTTGCGTCAAACAACTTGATTTTGCGTTCAAATGTTGGCTTGCGTCAAACAACTTGATTTTTCATTAAAATGTTGGCTTACGTCAAACATCTTGATTTTACGTTCAAATGTTGACTTATATCAAACATCTAGATTTTACGTTAAAATCCACATAGTGCATACTGGCTAGAATATCATAATCATTATCTGACTATTCTTCAATAATTCGAACTATCTAATATAAATTTATTTAAAATAAATTATCTTCGGTAGGAATGGTAGTTTAACTGATCGAATCGATCAATAATTATTGTATAGATTTCTAAATTCAACTTATTTATTACGGATTTTCAATCGCCAACCTACTTTCAGATTGTACTTTTTCGCAAACAATTCCTGTTTCCAAAACAATATTATATGTTGACAAACTACATTTATTCAAAACTGCCTTTCCCTAACAAACAGTAATTTTAAAACTTTTTTCATGCTGTTTAAATTATCTTTAGGAAATCTATAAAAACCTGCATTTTTTGTAAGCAATATCGAAAATGTATTGGTCGAAAGGTAATAATTTTACCAAACGCGGACACGCAATTGTTTATTTGAATGAGAAATCGAATTAAATATTTTGTTGTTTACTAACTTATTTGGAGTAAAAAGATTACAACAATAGATGCACCACTGCCCTTAACTGCATTGAAACCATTTTCAGCAGCGTGTTGTGTTTAAAACACAAAGCAAACTTATAAACGTTTTGTGATTTTCTGCCATAACAAAATTACTTACCACCAATATTTGAGTATTGTTTTCTTCCTGGATCTAATTATAAGAAATTTTACATAAAAGGGCAAACAAACTTTGTTTATAAACGTTTGACTTAACATTTACTGCAAAAAGTTTATTTCTCTCAAAAATTGCTTTTTATCGGTGTACAGAAAGGTAAAAAATATTTTTATAATCAAAAATCTAGAGGTCAAAGCAAGGGCAATCAAACTAAGTAAATTAGAATTAAATTTAAATTGGAATAAAATGCATAATTAAAAATAACTATACATGTCAATATTTTATAAATGATTTCAATTTTTTTTAATTGCGAGACTTATTTAGTTTTGATTTCTTATCTCATCATTTTCAGAGACTTATGCTTTAACGATTTTAATAACATGTTTTTTTAATCTTTATTTCGAACTCCAAACCCTTCATATCTTTTTTTCTATTTTTTAGACTCAATATTAAAATCAGAACGAAAATTTGTAATCCGTTTTCACAAATTTGTTACGAGATGGTATTTTCTCAAAAGGAATAAAAATAAAGTGACTAATATAACACTGAATTCAACATAATGGTACATTGTCATCATGAACAAATAACTGAGTACCATTTTTCAGAGTTTTAGCACAGAAATGTAGTATGAGAAAAACATGCGAAATACTTTTATTTAACTTGACTTTTAACTTAAAAGTTAAAAAAAACAGTTAAAAAAATGAGGATCAAATATCTTGAGCTTCAAATCATATATTTTAATAATATTGAAGGATCGAAAACTCGGCTTTTTGCGAATAGTATTTATTTTTATAAAACAAAGTACAAAACAAAATCCTGATTTTTCCTCCTTGAAATTAACTGTTGTGTTATTCATAGTTTGTTATATAACTATTTAGGGTTAAACCAATTGCAGATTAAATACAACTAGGTGCTTTTATTTTAAAAATAATAAATATAAATAAAATAATGGCAGAATTATATTTTCTTGAACTTGCATCATTGAAGGCAATATTTGCATCTGTTTCTTTCGAAACTATAAATACTAGTAATACCTTTAATTTCCAAGAAATTTCTAAGAATTTGTACCGATTACTCTATACATTAATAACTATTCATTTAAAAAATTTATGAAAAATATACAGATTTGCTGTATATTTGTGTAAAATTGAATGTTTTCATTTCTTCTAAATATCAAGATATAGAGAAAAAAGAATATTCTCAATAACTCAATAGTTATTATTGAAAGCATTACTTACATTAGTTCTTTCGCAACCGGCATAAATTAGGCAACGATTTCATCCTCTTCTATAGGAGAAATGTCCATCATGGAAATGGAGATAATTCGAACCCCATCCTTAATATATCCATCTGACTGATATTTCTGTACACGGTGTTCCTAAAATAATAGTAGGAACTTTAAGGAATGGCTATACATACAATAAAATATGGAATAGCAAACAATGACCAAAGGGAACAATTTATCATTATAAAATAATTGCTTTTCATTAAAGATTATAAATGGGAAAAAGGCGAAGCTCTAAGGGGTAAAATAACGAATAAGAAACTGGAAGGCATACTTATAATAATAAAAAATTTGCTGCAATTCTTACACTTTTAAATTTTTGTCAAATTTTCAGTCATATCTGTCGATCGCATGCTTGTAAACGCAATGCTGAAAAACACAATGACAAATAAAATTTGGTATGTAATCTTGTGAAGAGAATTGTAGTCCTATGTCAGATTCTTATTTCAATCCGTTAGAATAAAGGCGTCAAAAATACGAATTCGATTTTCGAATCATTGATTTTTAACCACATGCCAGAGATTAATCGGCCAAAAAAAATCACCAAAGATCACACGATAGATTCTGTAAAAAGTCTAAATTCTCGCAAAGATAAATATTTCCTAAATATTGTTATTTCGTGCCATGCAAGTCATTTGCGGTCTTACCCAAGGGCTACAATTTTATGCAGGGAAGTTGATAGTACGTTATGCTTATTAGACAATATGCGAGAAAATTTTGGGTAACCTATTCCCCAAATAAAAATTCATGCCAGTGAGTGCCTATTATCCAACGTTATACATTGTCTAGTTGTATCGCAAAATGAAATTTTGGCACAGTCCCATCCTTCAGAAGCTGGAATTGCCAGTTTCTAAAGATAGATGATCAATCAGAGTGCTTTAATTAATACCAATAGTAAAGCGAATGTATTTGCTAATCGATATGTGTAACAGAACAAAATGTTTAACCCAGAGTTATCAAAAATTTGGCAACGGAGTGTGAGGTATGATGGAACGCTTTTTTTTTTTGTAATTTGGATTGCAATTTTAATTAAGAAAAAATCAATCGAGATTTTGGGAGTTTGAGTGATAAGTCCCTAAAAGATTATTATGCAAAATTAATTTTTGCATCATTTAAAAAAAAAAACCCGGGAGGCATCTCGAAAAGAGGATGAGATGTTTCCGGTATGGTGCTTGGATCTCGCTACCCTGGTGGTGGGTGGGGGATCTGGCTCCTCCCATCGATGACGGGACGCACTTCCTGCGTGAAAGGTTGTACCGTGGCCGGTGATGGCTCTTAGAACTCAATCACAGTTCCCGCCAATGTTGCTGTTGCGGCGATCCAGTCATTCCATTTTCTTTATCCATGTGCATTCGGGCGGGCGGACAGACAGTGAGTGATATGACTATGACTTGCATCATTTTAAAATTGTCTTTTAATAATAAGAATTTAATTTCCACTGAATTTTTTAAAAATTTTTTTTACAACTTTTAAGAATCTTTCAGTATGATTGTTGCAATAAAAAGCATATATGTTCATTCTTTCATCAAATATTTATTTGCATGAATTTCTTTCATTGTTATAAATAAAGGAAAATGCATTCGGCTAATTGTATGCACTTTTGTAGTTATTTAACTTGAGGAAACAAAGTGTAAATACATCACCAGAAAAGATAAGGGAGTAGAGTGCTCAGAAATCATAGCACCATGATTTCATGGAATTAGACCATTAGAAGCATCGTGTTCACAATAAGCAAAATAAATGTAAAAAACTAATAAAGTAACATGGCTTTGACGAAGAGGGTTGATCACCAAATTATTCATTATTTAAAAGCTCAACACAGTCAATGTTTCAGGTAAAACAGATAGTCACCAAAGGTGTTTATTCTAAAATTATGTTGGAAAAAATTTTGCTAATTGCTTCCATTTTTTAATTTAGCTTACATGAGAAATTGGAAAGTGTAAATATCTTATCAGAAAAAAATAATGAAATAAACTACTCGGGTACTTAAATTTTTAATAGCACCATGTTTTCATGAGATTGGACTCGATGAATTTTGTATTTACAATACAGGGAAGAGGTGCAAAATACTAGTATAGTAAACACGGCCTTGATGAAGGGGGTTTGGTTGGTTTATGAGGTTTAATGGCACAACAGCCAGTCTTGGCTAAACTGCGCATTACACATGGTTAAAAATCATTTCCAGTAACAAAAGTAATATTTAAAAATTAAAATACAAGTTTAATGAAGCTATAAATAAGAAAATACCTCAAAATATGAAAATAAGATACAACTGCCAAAAAATTACTAAGTTAATAAAAGGAGCGCAGTTGAAAAAAGGATTAAGTTTATCCAAGATAAATATCTATCAAATACACAAAAAAGCGAGTATCTTTTAAAAAATTAAAAAGTTTTGGGTGGTGTTTCCTGCATAGTTAGAGACGATGGCTGGAAAAATAACTCACGATGCGATTTAAAATCTGGACATTCAATAAGAATGTGTTTTACAGTAAAATCAGTACAGAATGTAGGACACATGGGTTTCCTCTCTCCACAAATGAGATGTTTATGAGTAAAACGTGTATGTCCTATACGGAGGCGGGTCTGATGAAGAGGGGAAATAATTCATAAGTTACTTAATAGAAATAAAACACAGCCAATTTTCTAATTAAGCCACTTACTCGCCAAAGGTGTTTAGTCTAAAATAATATTTTTCGTTACGATAAAATATAGTTTATCAAAGTTGGCTGATATGATCAAATTAAAATTAATATTATGGGCAAGAAATTAGTCACCAAGTCTAGTGCATGTTATTAAAAAAACAGAATAATCTTAATTTTTTCCTTATAAGCAAAGTAACGAGAAAAGCAGTTCCTTAAAATTTCATCATTCAATCGTCATTGAAAGCATTACTTACATCAATTTTTTTTCCTTTCCGAACCAGCATAAATCAAACACACTTACAGCAATCAGCACTCAATAATAATAACTTAAAATAAAATTCCTTTTACTTTTCCATTTATTAAAACAACGCATTATTCAACTGCCAAACAATTAATCTCGAGCAACTGCTCGCCCTAAGCGAAAAAACACAACAAAAGAAAACTTTTCATCCATCCAAAAACTTAAAAAGGCGGGAATTAAAACTCAAAAACTTTCGTTAACATAACTCAATTTACTGATGATTCTAGCAAAAAAGAACAAGCTTGCGTGCTCTTTTAAAACAATCCTTCCTAAAAACGAATAAAGTAAAGTACGGAAAAGAGAACTTCCATTTGTGGAAAAAAGGCTTACGAATTCAAATTCATTAAAAATCATATTTTTGCGCCCCGTTCCCGCCAATGTTTATCGTTTTCTTCGATAAAGAACATTTGATTAAAACATTTACATGGTACTTTTCTTATTCCATCACGCGCTTGCCGAGAGAAAAGGCATAAGTAAAAAAATAAAAAAAGGAATAAAGAAATGGAATCGAAACAACAGTTGTTCACTTAAAGCTTAAAAGATCAGAAATATGATTCAAAAAACGGCATTTTCCCCTCATTCCCATGTATATTCTGTTCCTCCTTGATGATTTAAGAACATAGATGTTTAAATGTCTTAAAACAAAATCCTCCACCCCCCATTCAACTCGGAGCGGGGTGCGGTTACATAAAAACAAAAGAATAAAGAAATAAAATAAAATAATGAAAAAGGACTCGAAGCAAACTAATATATAGTCAAACAAATGTTCATCCTATCTGCATGTATGTATGTATTTCTCCGTATCTCATCGTTCTCTTTTATAATAAATTTTGCTTCCGTTTCAACTTGGTGCGCCCATCTTTTTTTTTTTAGATATTTTTTTTTTGTTTCATAAATATGTCTTTCTCGCTCGTGTGAATGAATTTGCATCGCAGAACATAACTAATCCTTTTGTAGCATTCGTACTTTTTTCTCCTTTCCCTTCCCCTCACTTTTGAAACCCCCACACTTAAATCGTGATTTTTACATAAAACTCGTCTGGATTCTAATGACATTTGCACAAAGCCTTCCCAATGCTTGGATTATTGAAAGCAAACGCGGAGCGTACGGCGTCTCCTTAAGTCATTAATAAAAAGCAAAAACACGGGAAGCTGAGTTAGCAAAGTGAAGCGAAGAGAGAGGTAAGACACTAGAACGCGACGCTAGCGCCTCCTGGTCGCATATTTATTCATTACTGATGTATTTTTCCCCTCGGTCTTCTTTTGCTTCTTTTTATCGTCCGCTATTTTTATTTCATACTCTCTATCTTTCTCGATCTCTTTCTTTTTTTTTATACATACGTAACTTCAATCTCCCATTATCAACATGAAAATCTTATAATCGATTAAAATGAATGCAAAATAACCAACGCATTTATTTTAATCGATTAAATACGAGTGCCTTGCTGCGTGGAAAAAAAATTATTTTTATTATCGATTAAAAATACAAATATATAACATAAAAAAAGGAGAAGAAATTATTTGATGAGAACTGCGTTCCATGAAATGAAGTGATGAAAAAATAAAACTTTAAAAGTTTTGCTAAGTCCTTATTTTCATTTGCAAGTATGGGGGATACTTTTAGCAGGACTCTTATTGCCAATCCGCCTCCCCCTTTTTATACAAGACGAAGTAAATTCACAAAAATGTTTTAATGACTTTATTTTTTTTACCTTCAAACTCTGGTCTCTTCTGCACTATTTTTTTTTCATCGTAGGATGGGATTTATCAGTAATAGATGATTCAGCTAAAATAAAATACCCACTCCTATTCAGAGAGTAAAATGCTGGCATTTGCTTGTGCTTAACTTCGGAATCTTTCTAATTTAAATTATCAAAAGCGATGCTATGTATATTTTTTTAAACCCTTTTAGAGTTAAAAATAATTTTTTTGCTTAAGTTCCGGAGGAATAAAAAAAACTGCGAGAAACCTCATAATTAAATGAAAATATTGAACTTTTTAAATGCATGGAATTTTAAATTTATGTTTTCACATTGATGCAGAAATCTCAAAGCAAATTTCAATTTAAATAGCTTTTAAAGCAGTTTTTAATATTTTTTTTCCTATTGAAACGTAAAATAAAATTTCTTACTTATTTTAATCTTTTATATTTCCTGTCTTTATTCTTGGCTAAAAAAATATATGTATCTGAGAATTTTTTCGATGAGAATTTACCTGTCCCTCTCCACATCGTTTCTGTTGCTAATTAGCTATTCAGAGTCAATTTAAACGAAATAATAAAAATGTGGGGGGGGGAAATGGGTGGAGATATGAATTCCTAAAATATATATATAGTATTGCAAGTCGCCTATAATTGTTGTATGCAATATTAAGGCGTTATATTTTTTTTAAGTTTCTTCAATTCCTACTATTATTTCACACTCTTCCTATATATATTTATTTATACATCTTGTTCAAATTTTCAATCGTTAATAAAATATTTTTATTCATCCACTCAAGTTCAAATACATTTTTTAAAACTTGTAGTGGATGACACTTGATGTTAATACAGTTTTTTCAAATATTAATTCATTAATTATTAAATTAAATTCATTTTTAATACTTTAAATAGAGTTTTAGCAGTTTGTAATGAAAATTGAAATCAACAGACAGTAGCTCAATCGGTAAAATGCAAGGATTTCAGTATTTTTCACGTGAAGGTGAAGAATGCGAGTTCAATTCTTGCGAAAGTAGGAATTGACTTATTTTTTTATTATTATTATATTACTTTCTCGTATACGTAATATAGAGAAAGTACAGTAATCGCCAAAAAATTCGAATTCGAGATTCTGATGAATTTCCTTGTTTTAGACCCCCCTGAGTTCGAAAAACATTTCTGGAAAATGTCTGTCTGCCTGTGACAAAGATAACTCAAATAGCTTTGAGCTAGACGGTTGAAATTTGATATAAGGTCTTTATACCAAATTTGCGGATATGTGTCAAATTTTAAATAAAATTTGTTCAGACGAAATTCGTCAGTACGGCTGTTCGAATATAAGTGAACACGATAATACAAAATGAAGAGAGCTAGATAGATAAAATTCCGTGCGTAGATTTAACATCTATACTATCGACTTATATCATATTTTGAGACAAATCCATCTAAGTGTTGACTGTTTGTCGGTCCGTACTTTTAGAAACATGTAAACACGAAAACTCAATGACGCAATAACTTAAATGTATCAAATTTGGTAAGAGATTTTACGACTAAAAGAGCACTTTCGGGCCAAATTTTTGTTTCAATCGATTGAGAAAAACGGGTGTAAAAACAAATTTGATTTTTGGTTACTATTAACCGCATGCCGATATTAAGTTTCAAACATTTAGCGAAGGATCACACAATAGATTCGTTAAAAGTGCTAAATAAATGCCAAAAGTTTATATTTTGTAACTATTGTACTCCAGTGCTATGAAAGGTGTTTTCTGGCATGCCAAATTTATTAGAGAGTATGCGACGAAGTTAGGGGAAGACCAATCCTGATAGCGATTCACAAGCGATAGAAAAGCAGAAGAGCGAAAGAGACAAATGTTTTTCCCGGTGGTTTTATACTATGGGATTCTGATAGCTATTTCTTTACAGTGTCGATTTAGGAAAGGGAATTATAGGTATCTTTTAAACGAATTTGCGTAGCTAGACAGATTTTTATCCCTTCCTCAGGGTATGAGAACTTGCCGATTTCAGCAGTTTTATAGAGCTCGTGTAGTATTAATTAAACAAAAAGTGTGGAATTGAATCAGGAAATTTAGATTGAAAATTTTAAGAAACCAAGTACATAAAATATTTAATAGAAAATTTTAGGGAGCATTAATTCCGGCTAGCCAGCAACAACCGCTAGTATACAATAATTGCTAAGTTTCCACGAAAACACAACGTCCAATTTCAACTACGTTAAAACTACATCCAATTTCAACGAAGTTCACAATAAACAGAAGTGTAAAATTATTAAAATAACACAGCTGTAATGTCTATAATAATTTTATAATTAGAAATACTTATTTGAGGTAAATGTTATATATAAATGATTGATTTAATTCAAACTTAATAGCTTATTTACATGTCAAACCATCTGGTTGCCAAAAGCGGTGAGTATTTTACAAATTCTAAAATTTATTTTTAAGTATGAAATTTTACAGCGTATATGATAAATCGTATGGCAATTAAACTTACAGTTTAATTTCCTGATGGATACTGCTGTTTAATTTCCTGATGGATACTGCTGTTTAATTTCCTGATGGATACTGCTGTTTAATTTCCTGAAGGATATTTACATCATCGTACTATCAATAAATCTTTTTCCTGAAAAAATCTTCGTTTTTCCTATTCATCATCGAATAAATAAAAACGGAAATGAAATGAATTAATCATCAGATTAAAGTATGTAAATACTACGCATTACTTTACACTTTTTATTTAATATGATTTGTTTTATGTTTGTGAAGAATGAAGCTTTGTAATCGATTTTAATTAATCTAATATGCTAAAGGTCTAAAGATTTTAATTCAGTGTTTTTAATGAAAATAGAAAATTTCACTGTTACCAGAATTTAATTATTAGTTAATATATATATTAGTTAATATTCATTTTCTAAAATTTTCATTCCATACACGTGGCGACACCACTTGGCAATGAATTTGTGGAAAAACTGCACACAAGATTCTATATTATTTATAATAATATAATATATTAAACACTGAAATAAACTATCTAATCTCTAATGTAGATTAGATAATAAAATGGAGACTGCGTTAACTAAGATTCGTTTTCATTAGTTTATCATTTTAAAATGTCTGATTTAAACACGTCCACTCGAATGCCTCACATATGGTACTAATATGTTACGGAAGGTTTGTTAAAAATACCTTAACCTGATGTCTTTATACCATTGGCGGATTTAAGTACTATGCGGCCGTAGGAAATATATATTATATGACCTCTCTTTTAATAAGATGGTCAATTTAATTTTACATTGGATCATATTTTTAATATGTCGGTAACTTATTTTAGATTAATATTTTCTATTTTACGAATTTTATGAATCCGCATTAATTTTTATTTACCTATCACGACTCAAGACTGATCGGCATCCGCGTTTATAAGTAATTTTATAGAGAGCAGAGGTTTATGGTTTTATAAATATTTTTTTAACTAAGTGAAAGTAAAGAAACATAGGAATCTGACTAATTGTATTTGATAATATATTAATATTGCTCTAATATTATGTCAGTCATATAGTTTGTATTATTAAAATTTTATAAATTTGCCAATTAAGAAAATAAAAGTTTTTTTAATCAACCTGCTTGAGGTATCTGCTCAGCTAGCGGTATTAAGCAGCTATTTAGAAAGCTTCATTGGAAATCCGTCACTGATCCATACCAAATTATTCATAATAATTTATGAAAACTAACTAAAAGTGAATCATATCAAAAATTTGCGAAAACTTTATAACCTTTTAAACCGGATTAAAAAGTTGAGGGTTTAAAATTTTTTGGGAAAAAATGAATGTATGCTAAAATAAAAATATTGCCATGATTTAAGTAAATAAGTAACAAAGATATAAATAAAAATGTATGAGGAAACCAAAAAATAAATGATAAATGATTGTTTTGGATTTTTATAATATAAAATTTTTTCTTAATATCACAGAATATGTAATCGAAACAAAGTGTGATTTCAATTCAAATATGAAAGTCACTGGTCTTGGGATAATTGAATTTTATAAAACTTTTGCATCGAGGAAAAAAAACATTAAAAATACACGTGAAATTACTACTATAAAAAATGAGTGGAAAATAACTGTCATGACATTGAGAATCACTGAAATTCCCTCATCGGAACAATTTTGTAATTAATACTTGTGGGTAAGATTTTGACCGAAACAGGATATATAGTAGTGGAACAAATATGGTAGAAAAATATCCTTGAGTTTAAAAAATATAAATGCTTTTTTAAAATTTAAAGTCTTAAGTTCATTTATCATTGTCAATTTCTACTAATGCATTTCTTATGTAGAATGAAATGATTGTCCGGATGTGATAATGAAAAAAAAAGAAGATTTTACACGTGTTGTGTGAATTATTTTTAATATAACCAGTTAACTATTAAATATGAAGTAGTTATTTATAGCTATCATTTGTATAATTAATTATATTTTTAATGAATACATCCATTTGAAAATATTTCTTTACATTTATGTACGCATATACGCAAAACACCCTAACCAAGCTTATTTTATATCAAATAAAATATTAACTGAAAAAAGTAAATGCTAACAAAAAAAATATTAAATTGCAGTTCCAAATAATTTAATGAAGGATTTTAAAACTAAACTCATAGAAGTAATAAAAAATAATGTTTAAATACTAAAAAAAAATGTTTTTTTCTTCCAATGATCATGACAACGACTGATTTTTTTTTATCGACCTCATTTCCAAAATGAGGTCTTATTTGTACTTGATAAAAACAAATGCTATTTATCTGCGTGATCAAATATTTATGGACAAATATTTATCAATACAATCAAACGCTTGAAAGCAATATTATGTTTAAAATGATTTTTTTTCTAATCTTATATAATCTACATGAAAAAACTTCTATAAAGAATAAATTTATCACATATTGAGGCTTTTTTTGTAAGTAACTTTGATACAATGTTGTTCAAAGATATTTGAAGAAAAATAAATTTTGGCATTGTAAAATACCTCTTCTGTTGTAAAAGATTAATAACTTATTCTTCTTTTAAATTAAAATCGTTGTTTTAAACATTTTTAAAAATTTCTTTTAAAATAGTATTTACATTAATAATTATTCTAAAAAATTAGTTTTTAAGTTGATGCTTTTTGCTGAAAAATCTTCAAAAAGTGATTTATTTCTAAAATACTACAATAATTGTACATTTTTCAATGCAAAGAATTTGTTATGAACATGAAAACATTTATCTCTAAATGTTTTGTCTCACGCAAATTTAATTCCTATAAAATTCATTTTATTTCTTTTATTTCTTAGAAGCAATATATTACAAACTATTCTAAAGAATAAGTGTCTTAATTGTTGCTACTTTTTGCAAATACGTTTTGATGTAATTTTAAATGTTTGTTAACAAAAGAATAAACCCTATTCCATTTAGAAAAGAATTTATTCGGTAATAATAATTCTTATTTTCTTAAACACATCTTAATTTTTGCTTGAAATATATTATTTGTATAAAATTCTTATAAATTAATGCATGGCTTGTTTCTAATTTCTAGACAAATTTTGATAGAATGTTAAGCTTTCCAAATAGCTTCAAGAGCAATGTATTTTGCAATGAACAGTTTCCTATCTTTTGCAGAAGAGTAACTAGACCACTACCTTTCATATTAAATGAATTTTATTTAAAATACATTTATTTCTTATTATCATTTCTTAATATTTTCATGGCAAATAATTCTAAATGGTTGTTATTAATCTTAATTATTGCTATTTTTTACTGACAGATTTAATAGAATGCTAAAATTCAGATAATAAAAATTGCATGCATAAAACTTCTATTTATAAAAAATTAAGCAGTCATTTTAATTAAAAAAATATTTTTTCAAGAAATTTATTACAGGATAGATTATTCTAGAGAATAACTGTATAATTTTTACAGACAAGTTTAGGTATCATGTTAAAATTCCATTATAAAAGAATAAAAAGTATTATTCACTCGTGAGAAAATTTAACTAAAATGAAATTCAATTTAAAATAGATGCTTTTATTTTTTAAGAAGCAATACTTGAAAACACATTCATGAAAAACTATTTTAAAGAATACACATTTCATTGCAGCTACTTTTTGTAAACAAGTTTTAACAAATGGTAAACTATCCAAGAAGCTTTAAAAAGAGCAGATTTTTCGGTGAAAAGTCCCATGTCTATTGCGAAAGAGTAACAATGTTTTCCTCTTTGAAATTAAATTCGATTTGGCATAACGCCATTTCCAGTTACGTCTATTATGCAATCTCAGCCTAACACTAGTAGACATATTGAAATGGAATTGAGATCGTTCTCTGCATACTTTAAATATTCTAGAGAATGCCATTTGCTTATTTGCAATGAAAATGAGTGTTTAATAAATATGAGATAGCAAAAGGCAGCTTACAAAGTCTCTTTCGTAGAATCATAAAAGAGAATGAAATAGTCTGTTTAGAGAAAATGATCTCAAATATCTTAAGCCTAAATGGAACGTTTTCCGACAAGGATTATTAGCTTAAAGACTTGTAATATTCCATTACAGGTTATTACTTTAATGATTAATGGAAATATACAGTCCATAAAACTTGTGTGCAATTTAATATAATAGGAAAGTTACAAGAAATTGACAAAACAAATAAGAAAGGAAGTGTTATACAAGAGATTCGTATCCTGTTGGATGGATCCATTTTTAGAGATATGTTAATATAAAGACATAAAATTCCATATATCAGTTATTTGTTTAAAGAACAAAGCAGTTACAGGATATAATAATATTAGAGTATATTTTAAAGTAATCATAAATTTGTAAATATATGTCACAAAACAAACTCGAAAAAAAAAACCTGTAAAAGCAAGAATAGAAAGCGAAAATACATCATACATTTATTTTTTATAATTTAAGATACAATGAAGGATATTTAAAAAAATAAACTTAAAATATTCCATTACTGGTTATTTGTTTAAAACAATTGAATACATAAGACCATTCGAGTGCTATTTGAAACATATAAAGGAAAAGAATTCGTAAAAAAGAATAGAAAGCATAGAAACATTACAGTAATTTCATATTGAATAAGATGATAAAATTTAAGGAAATGTATTTTGACTTCGCATTCAAAAGATACGATCAATATTGATTCGGAAAAATAAATTTTAAACTTCACTTACGGAAAGAAAACTAAGCCATAAAATATTAAATTCAAAAATTTAAGCTATAAGTACATTTAATTTTATAACTTTTTTTTGAGGTTTTACACATTGTCTTTCCCATGATATTTCCGATTTCAATAATTGTATGATACTGTCTTACAATTACATTGGCAAGATTATTGTGGGATATTCAGAGTCATAATAAGCTTCATGTAATTAAGTTTAACTTATGAGTTACATTAATTATTAAAATGTTTGAAGCAGTATAATATATTATACTGCTTTAAACGTAATTATATTTCTAACGTAGCATATTATACTGCTGCAATAATTAGTTATATAATTATATGCCAACCTGTACGAACTCTTTTTGCAGTAAAAATCTGACATCTTAATTAGCCGAGATTGTCTCAGATTAAAAGCGTTTTTATTGGCCTGAAATTTACTTATTAAATATAACATATTAATTTTTTTAAAACATTTATTATATTTTGATTTTACTTGAGCTTGAGTTTTAATAAAATTTTGATTTACTATTAAAATGCGTAAACGTTCAGGATTAGTGGGAGAGTCCTAAATAGCAACTGTGTACGAAATCAAAAAAGTGAATTAAATGATTCCGAGTACTCCTTTTTTTACTTAAAATATTTAAAAATAATTATTTATCATTTAATAAAACACGTCTTTTTTATTTACATCTCTTAATATCGAGTTTGGTGCAGCACAGTCGCTTTTGCATCATAAAGTTCTGACTAAATATCATATTAATCTTTCCTTATCTAATGGAATGCCTTCCAGTTGGCATAATTCAAGAATATTCTTTTCTGAACTTTCTTATATATTTCTAGAAAGTGACACTTTTTTTGATAGAGTTTCATCAAATTTCAATAGAAACGAAATCAGTATAACATTTCGGGACAATATTTATCTCCTTTCCATGATGCTATTCAAAATATGATGCATACATAATTTTTCGACATAATTGTAGTTACAAACTAGATATGGCTTTAAATATCGAAATCATATACACTCGGGCACAGCGATAATCTAATACTCTTTAATGGACTGAATTCAAAATTTGGAATTTTGATGTAAATGCTGCCTGTTCCATTCAATTTATTGAAGCTGCAGGATTTCTAACTTGCGATGTTCACATACAAATGGATAGATATATAGTCTTTATCCGAAATTTAATATAGCTCTATGAATTTTGTGATGGAAGTCATGAAAATGAATTTCAAAAATTATGAATTTACTTTCGCTTTTTTTATTTTTACTTTCTCATATAGGTAGTATAGAGTACGTGTAGTATAAGTAGTACGTAGTATTGTAATCGTCAAAAAATTCAAAATTGAGATTTTATCGAATCTCAACGTCTTAGACTTCTCTAAATTTGAAAAACTCATTTTTGGAAAATGTCCGTCAGTATGTCTGTGACGAAGATAACTCAAAAACGCTTTAAGCTAGGCTGATGAAATTCGGTATGCAGTCATTACCTCGAATTTGTAGGTCTCTATCAAATTGAGTAAAATACGATCACAGAAAGTCTATCTGGCTGTTCTGATATAAAATAACATAGCTACAAATCGAAGAGAGAGATATAGATAAAATTCGATACAGACACCGAATTCTAGAAAGGGTTCACCGTCTATTGGTTTGCATTTTCAGAAACATTTAAACGCAACGACTTAAATATATAAAATTCAGTTTTTAAATTTACGACCACAATCTAGTTGTGTGTCAAAGTTTTGCTTCAATCAATTGGTAAAACCATCTGAAACATATTCGATTTTCAGATACTATTAATTGCATGCGAGGGATCAAACAACAAGGATGGCAAGATAGATTCAGTAAAAATGCTAAATTCACGATAAAGTTTAATATTTTATAACTATTGTATGCCAACGCAATGCAAGGCGTTTTCTGGGATAACACCTTTGTTAGAAAATATGCGAGGAAGTCTTGGAGAGAGCACTCCAGCTGGTTTAAACCTTGCTTGTAACAGGTAAGAGTGCTGCCTTGTTTGATTACAACATCTTTTTTGAATAAGAATCATACTGAAATCAATAATAATACAGACTGCTGATAATATTTCCAGCTTAGTTTAATGCAGGAATACTATTTAGGTGTAAATGTCACAAACCAAAGCGCATCCATCTAGTTTCTTTCGGTTTTGAGTTCACATGCATAGAGACGCACAAAAAAAGAAAAAAAATTGAAGAATGCGTGTTTTGGACTCAGATATTAACATCTGAAAAAGCCTCATAATATAAAAAAAAACTGATTTTTTTAAATATTGCATAACTAACTTTAAGTATATATTACATATTTTAAAGCAACTAAATTTTGTGTAATTCAGTCAATGATTTTGGTTTGGGGTGGTAGTGAATGTATTGGAAAAAACATATCGAAGAAATATAGAATTGAATTTAAAAATTAGTAGAAATAATAAAATAGTTATTTTTTTAAAATTCAAAGGAAAAATTCAATGATCTAAATAATATATTTCACTATGGCTTTTTCTATTTCGCCTAGTTCATCAACCCCTTGACTTATGAGTTTAAATAACTTGCTAATTAGTTGACACATCCTTGTTTGGGGCATTTATTGTTATTTTAATTCTTATAATAATATATGGGCCATTTCAGATATTGAACAATATGAATTTTACATTTTAAATTGCTTAAAAATTGCATATTTAGGACTAAAAAATATCAGTTATTCGATGTGTCTGTCAGAAATGTAACTAACTCTATGCAAAGGGATTTAATAGATTTCATTTAAGTTAAAGTATCTAAATCAATCACAAGAGGATGAATACATTCTATGTTTGGCAGAATTTTGGAACAAACTTTCTTCAAAAGGTAATCAAAAAAATAAATGAATAAAATGTTTTCAATCTCTTTATGAAATAGTATATTGCTGAATGAAAATTTGGACCATTCTGGGTATTTTTTTTTCAAATTTAGGACACATAATTTGAAAATCGGAAACTTACAATGAATTTGAGTTGTCTAATCATTTTACGCACTTAAAAATAAGAATTGTAGCTAACATTAAGAAAATTTAATGTAGTTAATGTTTTTAATATAATCTATTAATAAATTAAATTCGGTCTTGTCGCAGACATTTAATTGCAATTATTCAAGATTCTTTTCTTAATCCGGAACTGGCAATTAAAATTCATGGCTGTTCCGATTAAATTAGGATGCCTGATTACCTCACTTAAACTACGTTTCTAGCCAGAGGCGGATTAAGACATTTTGGGCCCTGGGTAATACGTAATAGGTCGCTTCTTAAATAATCTGGTCAATTTAATTTCACATTTTAACTTAATCAACATGTTAGACTTATTTTACGTTAATTCTTATTTAATAATTATTTTTATAAGTGTATATTATTATTATTAACATATAACTGATTATTATTAACATATACACTTATCAAATAATTATTAAAATCGGCATCCACATAATATTAGCAGATATTTGGTGTTTATAGATATTGTAATGGAAAAAAAAAGAAATATGAAATTAATAGTTTAACTATTGATAAAGTGGACCAAATGTTTATATTATCCTATTTTCTTATAATTTATAGTATTATACTTCTTATATATTTATTTATCAACTTGGTTAGTAACATTTTATTTAATCGAACTGCCTGTAACTACCGCCATATAAACGGCATTCAACAGCTACTAAGTTGGAGACACGCCACTACTCCTAAGCCAAAGCCAATAAATATTGCAAAGAGCCCGGTTGCCTGATTATCTCACATAAAGGACTTTTCTAGCCAGAAGCGGATTTAGGCATTTTGGGCCTCGGGTAGTACATATTATGGATCTTTCTTAAATAAATTGGTTAAATTAGTTTCACATTTCAACGCATTTTTACTTACCAATATGCTAATGACTTCTTTGAAGTTAAATTTTTATTTTAATAACTTTTAATAAATGCGCATGTTAATAATCTAATTATTATTTTTCGACATCCGCAATAATATTTTAAGCGGTTATTTGTGTTTATAGATACTGCAATGGAAGAAAGGAACATAATGAAATTAATAGGAGTTTAACCTATGATAAATTGGGCAAAATGTTCATACTATCTTACTATTTTATAATTAATAGTATTTTACGTCTTACAAATTTATTTAGCAACGTAGTAACATTTTATTTAATCGAGCTGCCTGCGACTACCGTTATGCAAACGGCATTAGACAGTTACTAAGTCGGAAACACGCCACTGCAGCTAGCCCAAAACCAATAAATATTGCAAAGGGCCCGAATGACTGACTACCTCAAGTGAAGGACTTTACTAGCCAGAGGCGAATTTTGGCATTTTGGGAGCTAAGTAATTTCCCTTATAGTTCTTTTTAAAACAAACTGGTTGAATTAGTTTTATACTACAACGCATTTTAATTATTAATATGTTCATGAATTATTTGATGTTAAATTTTTATTTTAAGTACTATTTTATAAAAGCGCATGTTCATTTAATTATTATTTCTCGACATTCTCATTTGTTCATAATTTATTTTAAGCAGACATTTCGTGTTTATAGATACTGTAGTGGAAAAAATGAACATAATGAAATTAATGGGAATTCAACCTATGATAAATTGAGAAAAATATTCATATTACTCTACTATTTTATAATTTATAGTATTTTACTTTTTACAAATTTATTTAATCGAGCTGCCTGCTACTACCGTCATACTAATGACATTAGACAGCTACTAAATCGGAAACAGGCCACTGTTCCAAGCCCAAAACCAATAAATATTGGAAAGAGTAAGAAGAGGGTAGACCTTTTGAACTGTCACTCGCAACCCTATCAGTTACCTAGTTTCGTTATCTTGGAAACCAAAGCGGCCGTGAGCATTGTCAGGAAATGCTCGGCAATCAGGGCTCATAACACTTTCATTGATGCCTCCAATACTGTGTAAACACAGGACATGTTTAAAGGATCATAAACGACAACACAAGAGGGCGTCATTATCACATCCGGGAAGTGTGAAATTGGGTGACGTCAATAGCACTAGGCGTATACTTTTAAAAAGGATGTCATTATTTATAAAACGCAGGTCGGCACAACAATTTGCTCATCATCAAGTTCAAATAAATTTCTTTTTTCTCCCGTCTTTGTGCGCTATAAAGTTGCGAGTGGTAGTTTTTCTTTCGGTGATATATAGCGGGCGATAGTGTACTCGGCTATTACGTAATTGATTAAGCGAGACAGTTTTAAGGCGACCCTAAAAAGTGATCGTTTACGGGCAGTAGACATGGCGATAAAAAGAAAAAAAAATCCCCAAAAGGCACACCCATTTATCGAACGTGCTAAATAGGATTCTGTTTGGGGAGTTGTGGGAAATGCCACGCACTAGTTTTTAAAGTGATTAGACTGTGGAATTCTGATCAACATTTTTCAAAAAAGTGTGACGGTATTATAAATATGAAATTGCCCACGTGTCTGGTAATATTCTACAATTATTTTTTCCATGTAAGCTAAAAAATGAAATATTACTATCTTTACTAATAATAAGGGAGAATGTATTTGTTGGAGCTCAAGTCTGAATTCTATAAAACATAGTTTAATCTAGAGCTATCACATTTACTTAAGATATATTTTGGAGATGGAAAATGTGCACATGGGAGCAATTTTTTCGAAATCTAAATTTCTTAGAAATTGGCATTATATAAATGAGCAATAATCTCGAATTGTAACAAGATAAACAGATGAAATTTGTTTTGTAGTCTTTATAAATATATATAATTTGAAAATTTCTAATTCTATTTAAAATCCCCCAATTGGAAAATTATTGTTGGCGTTACCTCAGACGTAATTCTTTCGCTATAAAATACATTTGCTTTTTTTGTTAGAAGTCTCAGCGACAAAAAAAAATCTTGAATAAAATTCAAATAATTGTAATTAAAAATTTATATTTAAAAGTAAAGTTATTTAAAAAGTACATTTTAATTGTATTTTTTTTTTTGTAGCACTACTTGCTAGGATACTTAAAGCTTCCATCTCAAAATGTGTTCATACTTTAGAAATTCCAGAAGGCAATACTTCAGGTTGAAAATATTGTTAACAAGTCAATGTTCAGTTGTAAAGTTACTTTATTATTCTTGCTATAAGATAATATACTACTGAATATTTGTAAGATTTTGAATAATCTGCAAATCTTCATTACATTATATAAATTCTATTTCATTACCCATTTCCTTGCTTACTATATAGATATATACAATACCAATTTTGCTCCCGGTATTTATTATAATTAGCGATAATTATTACCCGGTAATTATTTCGTCTTTCTTCTTATCAGCTGCAGAGAATTTTATAACCTTGTCCAATAGGATTACTCCATAAATGATCAATGCAAATAAATAAGATCTTTTCTTGCTAATTTCGAAACCTTTAGAAATAGTGCATTAGAGAATTGCATTGGATTAGAGAAAAGCTTTAAATGAGGAAACTATGCAAGCTTATGCTCTTTGAGTCAATTAATGTTGAGTTAAAAATTCGTTTTTATTTAAATTTTTTTCAAATAAATTTTTCTACAGTCCCTTAGTCCTATTAGTAAAATAATTCAGAAACTCTACTTTAAGAAAGGAAAAAAAAAAAAAATCAAAATATTTGCTATCAAAATCGACCGAATTATGAAACCTTATATTGTATTATTTTTGCCCATTTAGACCATTTTAACGTCAACTTCGAAAAAAATCTGCTAATTAATGGAATTTTCTTTATTGATTCGGTTAGAATTTGCCACGGAAAAGTGGAATTTTTTTTTTTTATTTGCAGGAAATGTTAATTCGTAAAGAATACTTTGCTAAATATTACTGATAAGACTGAGCCACTGTACTAAAATTTAGACCATTTTTTTTCTGAAATATATTATTTGAAACAATACATAAAATTCTTAATTTCATTTAGGGTGTTTTTTCAACTGAAAGTGAATACCCAATTTTAGAGGAATATAATTAAGTTAACGGCTTTTGATTAGAATTGATAATCTGTATCTTATAATAATCTTATCATATTGACATTATAATCTTCTAATTTCAGGTGATAAAATTACTCAAGGTTAAAACATAATCTATGAGTTGATTAGATGAGAAATGGATTAGAAATTCTGATGGCAGAGTGATAATATATATATCGGCATTGAGGAGAAATTAAATAAAAATGTCGTTTCACCATATTATAATTTATAGTAAATTTAAAGTTTGTTAGAAACAACAAATTAATAAATTAACTCGTCTCCCTAGTCAATTTCAATCAAATTAAAACTGTTTATTAGTTATTAAAAAGCATGGCAAGATGAGATAATATATTTTTACTTTCTAATATTATACGAAGTATAGAGAAATTTTAGTAATAGTTAAAAAGTTCGAACTAGAGATTGAGAATCTCCATGTGTTAGATGTTAATTGGAAAACTTCCATCTGTGAGAAATATAAATAAAAAATGCTTTGTGCTAGACGGTTGAAATTTGGTATACGGTCTTTACAAATTTTCAGATTTCTGACAAATTTTGTGTAAAATCTGTTCCGAGGAAGTCTGTCTTTCCGACTGTTCGAATATAAGTTAACCCTTTCTAAGGCCGTGAGAAGCATGCTTCCCACCAAATTTATCAATCTTTGTATGAAATTATGTAGGTTCGCATAAGTTCTGACAAATTTTTTTAGTAAGTCAGAAACTTAGATGCTACAGTTATCTCGGACAAAATGATGTGTCTTAAATTAATCTAATAAGCTAAATGAATCCCTTTTCTTATTCTAATTTCAAGCCTAAAAATATTTTAACATATGATTAGAAAAAAAATGTTCCTTTAAAGTTGTTAACAAGATAACTACTACAAAACGAAGGAAGCTAGATAGATAATATTCCGTACATAAATTTAGCATCTATAGTGTAGACGCTTGTCAAAGTTTGAGCCAAATCTAACAATTGCTTGACATCTGTCGGCCCGTACTTCCTGAAACATATAAACGCGATAATTCAAAAACGCAATGACTTAAATATATCAAATTTGGTATGGATTTTGTGATTACAAGTGCAGTTTTATGTAAAACCTTTGTTTAAATTGATTGAGAAAAAGGTATCTAAAATACAAAATTTGATTTTCAAATGCATGGTTTTCACCGACATGCCAGAAATTATTGCCAAAACACTTGCCAAAGATGACACGATTGGTTTGGTTATATTAACGTCCCGTTTGAAGCAACACTAGGGCTATTTTGGGACGGACCTCGTAATTTCGAACCACGGTCAGATGACGAGGACGACACCTGAGCTGGCACCCCCTTTCCACACCACACCAACGGGAGGACGTTTGGCATGACGGATTTAACGTGCAACAGACCCCCTTACGTGACGGTTCTTCGGTGGAATCGGGTCACGAACCTGAAACCCTCCGATTCCGAAGCCGAGACCTTACCACCGGCCCACCGCGGCCCAAAGATGACACGATAGACACATGCAAGGCGTTCTTTGACATTACAAGTTTGGTAGAGTATATGAGAAAGTTTTGAAGAGACCACTTCCCTTGGTTGATAAAAATATAAAGATATCTTTGAAAGTGTCTTTGATAATTTGAATGGTCATTGCTATCAAAATCCTACAAGAATCAGAATTATAATAAAGTAATACAATTCAAACGATACAACAATGATACTATTATTTTCTCTTTATGAAATTTTATTGCTGTATTTTCTTCCAAATAAAATCATTTCATTAGAGTCCATTTATTACAAAATGTCCTGATTTTTTTTCATGTAACATTTCTTTATAAACACAGTCACTCTCTACTCTTTTTATGAAATGTTTTATAGTGAAATTAACAGCTAAATTTATCACTCAGAGTTTCTTAAATCAAAACTTTCAAGATCATCACGATTTTCTTAAATCATTAAATTTGATATCTGTCACAAAAAAACTCGTTAAAATAAGATTTTTTTTTCTTTTTTATGATTTCACTTGCGTGCTACTTTGCTTTATATTACAATGCAAATACAAAAACTTTGTTTTTTACTTTTGATGATTTTCTAATAAAAATATTTTAAATCTATTTGTGGTGAATAGTACTTCATTTTTTCTTGAATTATTTTTATTTTCGTGCACAGTCTGGTATATAAAATTTGCCACTAAGCCTTTGTGATTTGTCGCCCTTAAATGCGAAGAATTCTTCGATTGTATGCTTATTCTTTAATCAGAAAAAATATTTCAGTTTCTTCCGAAATATTTATTTTCACTACTATCATTATAATTTCAGAGACAGATTTTTTTAGGCATCGTTAGGTCAGTACTCCAAATTTTTCACTACTCAAAAACTATATATTTCTCAAATAAAATTCTGTTTATTTAATATTTCATAGAAATAGCTGATTAAAGTGACAAAAGAGTTCAGTGGCAGTAATTTCATAATCTAATTCTTTTTTAAAAATCTTTTTATCTAAAAGAAAAATAATTCTTTTAAAAACAAATTTAATTGCTAAACAAATAAAAAATGAAGCTAACATTTTAAAACATTGCGATAGATTAGTATTTCAACTATACCTAAAAAAATGGATTATCTATAATTTTCCACTAATAACGGATAAATTTCAAAATCGTCCCCAACTATTCATTTATTTATTATATTTTGAAAAATCAATAAAAATTTAGGTAAATCGCACAGAAAAATATCTGATATCACTGGAAAGGTACCCCTGCATTTGTTGGAGATGGTATTCTCTTTGTTTTCCTATTCCTCAGATTCTGATACTTTGTTACGGTCTCCCACTAAAGCCAAAACTGCTGTTATTAAACATCTAGATTATTGGATGACAAGATTTTACTTTTCTTTTTAACCTTCATTTAAGCTTGAAAAATTAACTTAAGCTTGCATGTAAGCATTGTTAGAATAAAAGGCTCATTAAAATAATGGTAAAGTAGTTCAAAATAAAAAAAGGCAAAATTCTGGTTTAATATCTAATTAAACGAATAGCGGACTTGGAGAAGTGAGCAATATTCTTTCTCACATGAGTGCAAAAGTTTGTTGAATTCGGAACAATTTAAGAATGTATGTGCCTGTGTCGTGACACACGGACAAACACACACACTATTAACTTGGATATCGGGAAAACACTTTCCCTTTTTTAAATCTTCTGTATCTTCGTTTTAAATATGATATAAGAATTCGATCAACAATAATATTCAAGTAAATAAACACTTTCTCGCATATTCTCTAATAAAGATGCCCCCCCTTCAGCAATGAACATTTTGCGTGGCCTTAGCGTGCAATAGTTAAGAAATATTAACTTTTACGATTAATTTAGCATTATTACTGAATCTAACATGTAATCATTGGCGAGTGTTTTCGGCGATTAATTCTTGTATGGAATATTCGTATTTACATTCGTAATAATCATTTAGACTCATTCCTTCTATTAAAATAAAAATTTGAGACAATATTATACTTAAAGTCAGAAAATCACATACCAAATTTGATATATTTAAGTTACTGCGGTTTTGAGTTAATGCGTTTACATGTTTTCGAAAGTACAGACATTCAAACCCTTTTTGGATTTGGCACAAAATTTGGTAAGTGTCTATACTAAATTGTTAAATCTGTGTACTGAATTTCATCCATTTAGCTTTCTTCGTTTCATAATTATCATGCTAATATAGTATAGTTATATTAACGTTCCGTTTTAAAGCAACACTAGGGCTATTTCGGGACGGACCGCGTAATTTTGAAATGCGGTCATATAGCAATCATACTAATTTATATTCGAACAGACTTCCTCTATAAATGGATTTCGATAAAGATAGAAATCTATAAATTTGGTTTTAAGCCCGTATGCCAAATTCCATTTATGTAGCTTATAGCGGTTTTGAGTTATCTTTGTCAAAGACAGGCGAACATTCTTTAAAACTGTTTTTCGACCTCGGAGAGTTCTAAATGTGAAGATTCGAAATCTTAAGCGTGATTTTTTTTTTTTTTTTTTGATGAATGCCATACTTTCTTTGTACTTCGTATACGAGAAACTAAAAAAATTATAACTTTAACTCGAAACAAATCTTGACCGCTTGACAACTCGTGAAAGCGTTGCTTTAAGAAGATATTCAACCTTGTTTAAGATTGCAGTGAAAGCTAAACAACTGGGCGATGTCTACTTACATATGCTTTCTTACGCCAACGGAGAAGTAGGCAGTATTGTTTAAATAATGCGCCATTGGGTTTGTTGAACTTTCATTTTTTTACTGTTTTGTATATGAAGAGAAAGTATTGTAATCGTCAGAAAAGTTGGCCTCGAGATTTTAGCATATTTCTAAGTTTTATACCACCTTGAAACCGAAAAATAAATTTATGGAATTGAATAGTAAATACATAATCTGTAAATAAATAGGACATAATCTGTAAAATTACTCAAAAACACAAGTTATAAGCATAGAAGTTGGTATGTAATCATATACCACATTTTTAAATTTTTGTGAAGTTTGGAACAAATTCCATTCCTAAGAAGTTTGAGCGCAAATTATCTAAATCATCGCATTTTTCAATACAGATATACAGATTAACAGACGATCAGCTCTTTGATGGATTTAATTCAAAATTAGACAATAACTTTCTTTTTAGATGTGCAATCTGTGTACACATTTTTATCCAATTAACTATCCATAAACTGAAAATTTTTTACTTTTTCTTGATTGCAGTGAGACAGACTTTCTGTGAATAGATTTAATTCAAAATTCGATATACAAAATTGATAGATATTGACACATTTCGTTAAAGACCACATAATAAGTTACATCCACCTAGCTTAAAAAGCTTTTTAATTATCGTGTCACAGACTGCCAGAGCAACAAATAGACATAATTCCAAAATTGCGTTTCGGGATTCAAATTTGGAGATTCGTCAAAATCTTGATTTCGAATTTTTAGATGATAACAATACTTTTTCTTTATATAAGTAAAACAGCGGAAGTAGTCTCTCTGAAGTTTAGTTTAGTTTAGTTATATGAACGTCCCGTTTGAAACAACACTAGGACTATTTTGGGACGGACCTCGTCATTTTGAACCACGGTCAGATGACGAGAACGACACCTGAGCTGGCACCCCCCTCTCCACACCACACCAGTAGGAGGACGTTTGGTCAGGACGGATTTACCGTGCAACAGACCCCCTTACACGACGGTTCTTCGGTAGAATCGGGTCTCGAACCTGAACCCCTCCTGTTCCGAAGCCGAGACCGTACCACCAGGCCTATAGTCTCTCTGAAATATTCGCCCATACTCTCCAATAAAAGAGCTATCTACCTTCCTACACATAAAATTAGTGATCCTGGGTAAGCTGAGATTGCTTTACATGGAACTTCCGAACGGTAGTAATAAAAGGTAGTTTTGGCGAGAATTTAACATTTTCAGAGAATCTACTAAACCAATAAATGTTTGAAGTCTTTTTTTTTTTTTCGAACCAATTGAAGCCAAAATTTGATATGAAACTACAATTGTTATCACAGCATAATTTCATCGATTTAAATCATCGCGTTTATGAGTTATTGCATTTGCATGCATGCATGCGAAAATTCAGATCGGCAGTTGGTCAACAGTTTCATAGATCTTGTTCAAAATTGATTAGAAATTTATATTTTAGTTACTAAATCTGTGTTCCAAATTTTCCTGTGAATGATTGTTTTGGATGTGGATTGGCCTTCCTGTGAAGGGATTTCGTTCAAAATTGCATAGAAATCTGCCAATTTGGTCGTAAATCAATATAGCATCCTTCTAATTCAAAGCGTTTTCGAGCTATCCTGTTCTGAAACGTACAGAAATAATGCCAAAAGTGTATTTTTCGAACTCGGGGTAATCTGCAAAGTAAGGATTCTTCAGTTAGAATTTTTTAAAGACTACAATTTTTGCTCTATGCTTCGTATAAGTAAAAAAAAGAGTGTTTGATATTTTGGATATCATTTCAAAATAATATGATGAATTTTTCCAGAAACATATTTTAAAATAGTTGGAAAATAACAAAAACTGGACACTAGGAAGAACTTCAATTAAAACTGATTTTTCACCTTAGACCACCAATATCTTCAAACCAATCACAATAGTAGAAATATTTTTTTAGTCATGGTACACAACAATAATTACTTTACAATCCATGGGTCGCTTTTGTATGCGGATATCAGTAATGTATTCACATGATATACCATCTAAATGATATTCTACTATCGAAATACGTAAACAGAATAAGTTGGTAGACAAAACAAGTAATTATAGCCTCAATGAAATAGCTGACTAGTCGTTTTGTTTAAAGTGTTTATATAAATCAATTTTGATTGTTTGGCCTTCAAAATTTCAAGGCGGCAAGCGGTTCCATGTCCTATTAAAGAAATTTATGGAATATCAAAGATTAACAGTTGTTCTTACGTTCGAGATAGTTTTCTTAGTTATAATCGTGAAATGAAAGCCTTTTACCGATTGATCTTAGCCCCTTTTCTGAAATGAATTCGTTATGAATCTTCTAATAAATCTTATCTTTACGTAAGAAATGTTTACTAAATCTTTTCAAATGTCACCTGAAAGACAATTGTCTCCTCGATTGGAATTTACGATCCAAAAAAAAAAATTACTTGATTAATTAAAATTTCATTGATTCCAATTTCAAATTTTAGGCGAAATGTCAAAGAATTAGGGATTAAACCATATGACTGGCGCAGTATGGCCTCACATGGCTCTTGTGCCAATAAACCATACCTACCTACCTACCCAAAGAATTAGGGAAGTGCATACCTTAATAAACAGAACCGCTTCTAAAATAGCATAAAAATTGAAGTTAAAATTTTTTGGAGGAATCATCAATTTAAGTTACTGTTATAGTATATAATTGAAGTTTTTGGAATCGTCAATCTCAAGGAACTATCTGATTGCCAGATGCGACTGGTATTTATTAGAACTAGAGTTACGATTTGGTTACCAATTAGGCTAATGATTCAAAACTAGTGACGGTCCAAATACGATATCTCTTCTTTAAATTATTTATATTGATTTAAATAGGACAAAATTAGGCAAAAATATTTTTAATTGGAAATAGATGGTAAACTGTCGTGCAAAAAACGTAATAAAATCGCCTAGTAACATATCAGAATGCCGGATATGTCTGTGATTTGAAAAAAATGATAGGGAATTTAAATTAAAAATTTTATTCTGAAAACTGAGCTTTCAACTGTCGTGCTCATATTTTTATTCTAGAATGATTTAATTAAGATTACAATAATTCATAAACAAGATTTAAAGAAATAACTTTTGATTAGATAATTTTAATAAAAATAGAATTTAAAAACACTTTTTCATTGTTTTAAAATGATAAGTGTTATTTGTATTATCCTTCGTGTTGAATTTATAATTCATTATTATAAATATTATGAAATTGTGAAATTAATTTTTCCTTGAACTTATTACCATGTGGCGACCTTCGTCTGAAGTCAAAATTTAGTTAAATTATTCGATTAATTAATAATTATGACTGAAAAAAATATTTAAAAAATCATGTCTGTGGACCGAGGGAAAAAATTCAAAAATTTAAAATTTTTTCAAAATTGATTACTATAGTCTTTTTTAAAAAGAAGTAGGAAACATGTCAAATTAAATGAAATGTTCAAAAAAATTGATTGTATGTTTTAATCAATAGAATAACTGCTTTAGCAGAATAAATTAGAATGTTCAAAAATCCTCACAAGGCTTAATATTTTAATTCGCTACATTAGAAAAATACCTTTTTACAAAGGAACGCGATTCAATTCATCCTAACCGAAAGTGACATGCAAAGGCGGAAATAATTTGCTTCTTGATTTTCTTATTATGTTTATAATTAAATTTAGTTTCCTATATGTTTTATATATCTTATTTATGCCTGTAAGTTCCGTAAGTACATTTCATTCTTAATTCATACATTTTTCTTAAAATAATAAAATCTACATTCATTCATGCAAACTATAAAATAACTTTAAGTCTCTTAAATAAAGTGACGGAAGTGGTGTAATAGAATATTTCTCATCATTCGAGAATGGATCATATTACTGAAACCGAATTAAGGGATATCTACGATTCATACATTTTATTGCAGTTTAATTGACTTTAAATATATATAAAATATCTTAAATATTATTATTATTATAAGATATCTTCGAATTATTTTGGGAACTTGTTTAGAATTCTTTTTGAATTTATATGTTGAGAATTTCTTGTTAACAAAAATTGATAGCCAATTTGATTGGAATATTTCTTATTTCTAATGCATAATTTTCTTCGATACATTTTATTCTAAAATTAATGTTGGAGGAATAATTTTTATATATTTTAAACATTTTTTGAAGATTAAAATAGACATTCGCAGAGCATGGAAAATTAGTTTCCGCTGGAAATTAAAAAGGATTGCAAGAGCTCCTTCAGCTGGCTTAATGCGCCATCTATGAACCTTTGTGAATACTACTTTAATATTCGACCAGTCACTTGTTTAAAACCAAATTATGAAATTGATTATTTGCTTACATCAAAGTTCTTCCTGATAAATAAGAACTGATAAGAATTTCCAGGAAAGTATTATCTTTCAAACTGTATAGTATTATACCTTTAATAATTCGATATAAAAATATAACTTTTTAATACTGGGATTCGAATTTACCTTTTCGGGTTTAGTAATCTCCCTTAATAAAGAATTCTGTTGAATTTTTCCCCCTTTTAAAGAAAATTTAGGAACTAAAGAATAATAGAAAAATGTCTGTTTTGGTACTAATATATATAATTTAAGAGTTATTTTTATTCATTAAAAATACCTCTTGTTAATTCACCTTTATTAATGAGTTTTTCTATTAGTTTCAATTATTTTTAGTTATAAATTACAAAAAATTACTTTTTTTGGCCATCGGACCTCTTTACTTATTCTGTGTTCTTTTATAATTGTGTGTTCGCGAGAATCTTTGATATAAAACAAATGAAAGACAATGATCTTACAGTCACATGAAAAATCTAAACTGCGCATGTCATCCAGTCTGACTATACATTGTACTGTATAACATACTGATCATACGATCGTCAAAAAATTTACCCTATGTTACCGAAAAGTAATCATATATTATGATTTTGATTAATTTTATAGGAATTTTAATGAAATAGGTTTGATAAGTAAGAATTAGAGACGCATAGCTAGGATTTTTTTATACTTTCTCTATACACATTTGCGCCTATAGGTATTGGTCAAAATTGTAAACTTTCTTAGTTATAATCCAAGGAGTAGCTTTTATTTGTAATAAAGCCCCCTTTGGCGACCAGTTTAGTTATTCGTGACCATGTCAATAATATTAACTTACTCATATCAATATATTCAGATGAATGATTGCAAGAAAAGAAAGTGCATTCTAATTTGATCAATATATATTTGAATTTGAACATAGATAAGCTAAATAACGCCAACTATAAGTAATATTTTATTTATCGCAAAGAATTTTTTCGGATCTCCTTAAAAGACAGAATTCTGATAAGAATTCCATTAAGAAGAATGATGGAGAATTTTTTAAGAAATTAAAATTAAAACAGATTAGCCGCCTTCAGTTATCAATTGTTTGCTATCTTTATTATGAACCAACTTTGATGAACGACATATTGTCACAAGGGAAAATATTGCTTTAAATTAAACTTTAAAAATAAACGTAGGACATTTTGGTTGATTAGAAATGTCTATAAATTGGCAAAATCTGTACAGTTCAAGTTTTATTTTGTGATGACTATCGGAACTTTAGACTGAAGGAAAAAGCAGGAACCCGTTGATGACGTATCGAGGCATCAAGAGTTTTATTTTGAAATAATAATTTTTGAAACCGGCACTGTGTTTGTAGTTGAAGGGCTATATCAGAATTTTTCACCATTTAGAGTGTACAATGAAATGAGGTTTTTGAGATTCCATACGAAAATGGATAGTATTGGAGGGCAGTCGGCCATTTATGATGCATCTAAAGGTCGTAAGTATTCATATAGAAAAAGTTTCAAAATCGATACAGTGGTTTTTGGTTGGAGGACTGGTTCTTTGATTTTTTTGAGATATATATAATGCATATGCTGTATGAAATTGTCCTAATAAGAGAAAGTAAGAAAAAGAAAACGCTATTTTGAAGATTTGGTTAATGGAATTTTATCTGATGTATTTTATTTGAAATCTCAGGATTTGTTTATATCTATTTATCAATTCTTTAGATTATGTATAATCTGACACATTTTCTTATTAAAGTTAGATATGTTAGCGTACAATCTTGTAGCTATACTATTTTGATTGCCACGGTTGGATTATGAAGATGGACCCTGAACTAGCACTTCTTATCTAAACTTCCGAAAGACATCAATGGAAAGAGATTTAGTCCCACAAGAATTTAACATGCACTCGTACATAGTTGTTCTTAGAAATTAAATGTTTGAAAATGTATGAATAAATATAATTTTTGTAGATCCACTGCTATTATGATAACCCAATTGCCTTAAATTCTTGTGAGTAAATTATTTACATTTATTTAAGAGACTCCACACTTCCATTATCCATAAGTCTTCATTTCAATGACATGAACTACAAAGCTGTGATAAAAATATCGTGTGAAGCCAATAGGAATCATGTGGCTCATTCACAAATCAAATGAATCGCATTGGATTCATTCAATGATTCATACTTATTAAAACATTTTTTATAATTGAAATAAGGTAAGGGAATGAAATATCGCATAAAGAACGTGCATAAACAAAATGAAAAATAAACAAAAAAAAAACTTGTTGTCATCAATAACTTTATTGCGAGACAAAATTTATTCGTTATGGAAATCTGAAGTCATTTTTTGTTATTTAGATAAGTTCTAAATTATTCTATTTGATATAGATGTAAATAATTAAATCAGAAGGCAACGACTACAGGGGCAGTTATGAATCAAAACTACTAATGTTCTACTTCAAATAATGCAATGCAAAATAATTCTTACAAAACAATTCTAAAAGTTATTGCATTTAGATGCAATGCAAAACCATTAAATACAAATTTTATTAAAATAAATTCTAACTGCCATTACAATGTGATACAACTAAAACAGGTGTTCCACTTAAATAAATATTCGCGATAACGAACAGTCAATTTCACAATAACATAAAACTCTTACCTTTACAGCTGCCTAGTTCGGCGGTTTAATATATTTAATTCTGTCGACAGCACCAATAATATTTCTGTCATTACGATGTCAATCTATGTTTAGTAAAATTCCTCAGTCATTTTTCAAAGTTTAAATAGATTCTAAATCCTTGTATTTAATTTATATTAATAAAAAATTAGAATAAGAAAGCATCAATTACAGAACGAATCTAATTAAACGTCAATTCTTTCTCATTTTATTATAAAAAGAACTTCACTCTATGAAGAATTCTAAATTAAAAAAGCGCAACATGTTGCCACAAACTGACAAACAATAACAGAAATTGTATACAAAATAAAATAACATTCTTGAAAAAATATTAATTTAGCGGTTAATTTAATTTATTTATTATAAATTATTCATTTATTTAATTTAATTTATTTTATTTTATTTCATTTAATTTATTTGATTTAATTTAACGGTCCGAATCTTCTCATTGGTTTTGGAAGTGATATTATATCGTCTGTTCTTATCGATAGCCGCCATGCTGGCAAAATGGTTGATGTAATACGATAATTATGCTGTTAAAATGAAAAATAAAATAATAATACATTGAATAACCAATATTTATTTTTGTGCAGTTACACTATATCTAATGAATTATAAACTTTGATGTCATTTTCTTGCAGTTGCTATGATTTTATATACATGATTATAATAATCGGAAATAATTCTCCTATAATTGACATCATATCGTTATGTTATGCTCGAAGGATACTTTTCTTCATGGAATGTTCCTATTGCTATAAATATTATTCAGTCTTTTAATGCGTTCGCTTTCATGATTTATGCCAATGATTCGGACCACTATTTAATAAGATACTACTCTGCTGTTTCTTAATTTAAAGAAGAGAATATCTAATTATATAGTAAGTATGAATTACAGACGATTCACAAGGTGAACAACATGTTGAAACAAGGAGATATAAATTAAACATTCGTGGTTTACTAGTACCGAATTTTGCATTGCTGAGAATTTTTGCTGTCACCTGAATATGGGTGACAATGCAATCAACGTGTCGAAACATCCACGATTTCTTTCTTTTTTTCAAAATCTTCTTCTAATCTTTCAAAATCTTGACTTAAAGCTTGGATTTTTTAAAATTCATGTCATATTGGAGTGAGTAAAATCTTTGTCTTAGATTTTTTGGTAATACGTATTTTGACTAACATTTTATAAATAACTATGTATAACTAGAAATCTGAAAAAAATGGAGCCTATTGCATCAAAGTGCGCTCACATGCCAAATCAATTAACTCCATAAAACAGATAGTTAAGAAAAATAAGATAATAAACTCAGTTTTCCAAAATTCCATTTAAAATATGAAATCAAATAAAATTATTAAATATATTTTCCCGTATGTAGTTTTTATTTAATGGATTATAAAATATATAAAATAACACATTTTTGGGGTGGTCGTTATTGTTTTTAAAAATTTGATGAGAACTGAGGGAGTTTATAGATGTGACAAGCGAGAAAAGTAATAAAATCACATTTAATCCTCAAATTTTTTATTAATGAGAAATTTTACTATCGTACATTTTTTATTAATGAGTTAACAATGATTATTATTAGTAGTTTGTATAAATTATATCTTCTTCGTAAACTTTATTTAAAGTCCCATTATGTCGATTTGATCTTACATTTTTATAATAATTATTTTAATGTGAGGAATTTCAATTGGTTCATTATATCTTTCCTCGTGTCATAGTTCTATATAGACCTGTGAAAAATGTTGAAATTTGATTTCTATTTTCAATTTGATTATTATTGAGTTTGATTTTTCAATTACTTTTTTGTAGTACTGAATGAGCCAGGGCTCTCTATAAGTACCGCTTTGATTTCTGAAGAAGCTTATATAAGTAGCCAATAGCCAAACATTAAGAAAAATTCCATTAAATTCACTATTTTTAAAATATCATGAAATCATCAGCTCCAAAATATATGTATAAATAATCTTTCGTGCCATCACATACATCATTGCCAATTGGACATTGTTAATTGAATTCATTCTAAAGACCGGTTTACATTTTTCGGATCCAGTTGTTATGGGCTACATATTTTCTAATATTAAAGATATTAAATAATTCGTTTAATTCATATTTTATTTGTGGGATGGGCTTCGATTTCTCCACTTCTCCACAGAACATTTTTAGCCAATTTATTTCCACTGCTGTAATTGTTACTTTTCTGTTTAAGACAGATTTTTCTAATGAAGTTTTTAAGAAAAATTTCTGATGTGGCATTTGAATTACGTTAAATGTTTAATTTTTCAAAAATTTTATTTATATCGTAGTAATCATCTGTTGAGAAAATATTTTGAATTAGCAAGTGATTCAATAATGCCGAAATGTGCAGGGTGTATTTGTTAGCGCATTTGCATTGTACAACATTTTGGAATGCAATGCATTCCGTGGTGTACGTTGGTGAAATTATACTGTAGTTGGAGAATGCAGTTGAGTAAAATGGTTTCTGAAAAGAACAATATTTTTTTTTCACTTGCTAGTAAATTTTTTTCAGGAAGTCTTGATTTTTATTGTTGAGTAAATTTACTATTAATATAAAAAATAAGGCTTATATTAAGTATTTTGGCACTAGAATATATCAAAAAGTGGAGTTTATCTATTTGGTGAATTCAAGACGATGCATTATTTTGACGATTTATTTATTTAATTTTTAATTTTGATTGTTAAAAATACTTTTAGAGTGGTAAGAAAATATAAATGAATTTTCGGGGAAATTCAAGTGGAGACAATTGTATATATATATAATATAGTTTCCAATGCAATAAATTCCTTGTATTATTAGGTGAATAATTATACATCGAATTAATTTTCTGAATGTAAAAGATTAAATATCATTTTATGACAATATCCAATATTGATGGAATCACTAAATTTGATGAAAATTTAAATTAGTTAAATTAAATTAATTTACTTTAAATTTAATTAATGTAAAAATAATTTAATTTTTTTAAAAAAATTAAAATACTTTTTGATATTTATTCTTTTCTTAATTTATTATTTATTCTTCAAAGTAAAGTCAAATGAGTTAAACCAACGCTCAGAAATCTATCTAATTAAGTCAAGTGGTTGTTTTCAATTATTCCATTATACAATGAAATTACTATTTGACTTAGTTTAGATATACTAATAGAATCCGTTAAAAGAAGTACTATTTTAAAAGAAGTTAAAAGAAGTACCGTAAAAGAAGACTATTTTCGAAACGCTCTTCTTTTTTCTGAATCAAGGTCAGATAATAAAAGTAATATCTGCTCCAGCAATACTTTTACCAAATTTGTAGCATAGATGCAGGAATCCGTTTGACCCTTTTTACCAGAATATTTTTGAACTTTCATCCATTGTGGATCTTTAGTAAAATCGAATTTTAAACCTGAAGCCGGAAGTCTAGATATTACCCTCAGGCAAGTTAATTTAAACGCGGAAAGGTTGCAAGAGATTTTTTCAACATTTATTTTTTCCCAAATGAAAAAATTGAGATTGGTAGCTATATTTCAGTCATTTGATTTCCAATAAAAAAGAATGTAAGAACAGTGCCATCGGCCAAGATTTCCTAGAGCACAATTTTATACTTTAACACCATCCATGTCCCTATTTCTAAAATCTGTGACGACGAATCCTAAACAGAATAGATGGGTGTGCGTGGGAGGAAATAAATCAGGCAGTGAGCGTTTGAGGAAATATTGGAGAGAAAACTTTACAACTAAAAAAATTTAAAGGAAAGTAGAAAAATTGCATGATCACATTGAGGTTTTGTGCTAATATTTGCAGGGCTTTAGATGAAAGTCTGGTTATAAAAAAAGAACGCGAATATTTAACAAACCGACAGCAGCGATGTGTATTGTGTGGTGTAAAAAGTTTTCACAAGTACCTGAACATCATAATTTTTAATAGGGGAATTTAATTTGTATGTTGCAGAGATGCAGGATTTTATTTGATAAATTTATTTGATGAGCGCAATACATTCTTAATAACATTTATTGGTGAAATATTAATGTTAAAATCTAATGGTAAGAATAATGAAATTTACTATTATGTCGTTGTATGAACCTTAGGACTAATCATGATTTTGAAAGAAAATTTTTTGGAAGAATTATCAGCTGTATTATTGCATGTAGTTAACCGTAGCTATCTTAGATTTTAAAAGTAAAGGGATGTTTAACAGCATCAAACATGTTGTACAAACTCTAGAAAATTCGTTGAATCTAGTAATTCGGCAACCATCGTTAATCAAACTAAACGGATAATTCGATTGAAATCCATCTAAAGACAAATAAAGGACACCAGAAGATACTTAAATTTTTTTTTTATTTGCTTAGATTATTATGATGATTTTATAAATAGAAAATTTCTATTTATTAAGTTGTAATAATACTGTTCTGTTGAGTTCTGCAATTTTATAGTTTATTTTGTAACGAAAAAAATCATTTGTTTTTGTGCTAAAATGCATTATTTTTATTTATGGCTAATCATCGTTGGGTATTACCTAATTTTCTACAGGAATATTCCCCCAAGAGGAAGTCATTACACACACACACACACACACACACACACACACACACACACACACACACACACACACACACACACACACACACACACACACACACTTAATATTAGCAAGAACTGAAGCTTTTAACTTTGTTTTCAATTTAAAATTGTGGTTAATTGAGAACTTATTCTGCTGCACAATCCTGTACGATGACTTTTTTTCCAATTGGATGCCTTGATTCAAATGTCATGGTAAATTTCTTTACAAAGTATCACCAATCTGAAATTACTATAAACTATTTATTAAAAGTATCCAACCACAATCTCAATCACCACAATTCAATAAAATATCTTTTATTCTTCCCTTTATGTTATTTTTTGAGTTTCTTCTAGCGAATACGAGATATAATTTTCGGAAATGGCATGGTCTTTTCCTTTTCTCAAAATGAATTTACGAAATAAATGAAATTGCATTCGACGCATTTATGAATTTTTAATGAGAGTTGAAATTTGATTTCTATTTTCAATTTGATTATTATTGAGTTTGATTTTTGAATTACTTTTTTGTAGTACTGAATGAGCCAGGGCTCTCTATAAGTACCGCTTTGATTTCTGAAGAAGCTGATATAAGTTGCCAGTAGCTAAATATTAAGAAAAACTCTATTAAATCCAATATTTTTAAAATATCATGAAATCATCGTCTATAAAATATATATATAAATAATCTTTCGTGCCATCACACAAATAATTGTCAACTGGACATTGTTAATTGATTTCATTCTAAGAATTTGTACCACATGAGTGAGATATGGTTTGCAGTACAAAATTGAGCTTACTCTAGTTCATACTATAACTTTCTAGTTGTGAAGAAATAATGAGCTTTTTTGGCTACTTTGTCTTCTCGTGTAAAAAGTATACACTAATTGCAGTCGTAGAAATATTCGAACCCGAAATTTTGTGCTCTTCCTATTTTTGCTGGGTATGAATTCCCTGGTTCCCTACCCAGCGTAATCCACGCTATTTTTCGGAATTCTTTTGATATTTCTGCCAGTTTAATGATCGGTTTATAAACACAATAACTGAAAAAAATAAGAAAGTTATAGATATGAAAGAGAAACGTTGTAAGCTACCTAATGAAGCATAAAAGAGTAAGCTACCCGGATGAAACAGAAATGCAATAAGCTAGCTAGATGAAACAGAAACTTGATACTCAAAACTCAATACTCAACAGAAACTCAAAGCTATCCAGATGAAGCTGAAACACATTAAGCTACCTAATGAAATAGAAATATAGTAAATTTTCCAGGTGGAACAGAATCAAAGTAAGCAATTTAAATGAAATGAAACAGGAATGCAGTAAGCTAGCCAGATGAAACAGGAATGCAATAAGCTAGCTAGATGAAACAGGAATGCATTAAGCTAGCTAGATAAAACAGTAATGCATTAAGCTAGCTAGATGAAACAGAAATGCATTAAGCTAGCTAGATGAAACAGAAATGCATTAAGCTAGCCAGATGAAGCTGAAACACATTAAGCTACCTAATGAAATAGAAATATAGTAAATTTCCAGGTGAAACATAAATGCAATAAGCTAGCCAGATGAAACTGAAACACATTAAGCTACCGAATGAAATAGACATATTGTAAATTTTTCCAGGTGAAAAAGAATCAAAGTAAGCAATTTAAATGAAATAGAAACTCATCAAATTGGCATATGATGCTAACTTGTCAATCAATCCATTCATATATATCCGATAACACATGTATAACCTAGATTAATGAATTTTAGTACATTATTTCTACACCAAAATTGATGCTCTACATTAACTTTTGAACCAACTCTATTTTTGGTAAACTCACTTTTATTTTGTCTGTTCAAGTATTTTTGAACAAGATTTTAAAAACGAATTTCGATGTTTGTCGTTGAATCACATGTTGTGAATTTATTGCAAATGCTGGGTAATTTCAGTTGATCACAGATAAGTACAGTATCAGTTCTGTATTTTCTTCTTTATACTAAAAAGTTAAAGTCAAACAAATTAAACAAATTGTGCCGTAATAGGTAAGTATACGAGTAATAAATAAGTATAAGTAACCTCTAATAGGTAAGTAATCGAGGGGAAACATTGCCATTTGTTTCTGTAATATCTTACCAAAATTTAATTTCTGAAACTATATGATTTGGGGTCGATTCTCTAAATCATATTTGTTTCAATTAAATGACAAGATATTCATATTTAAAGATCTTTTTATATCTTTAATGGCTTTAATAATGAATTAATTGCAAAATTCATATATTTATTTGTTAGCAATATAGTAAAGTTAAGTATTAAATATAGTATTAATCGTCAATCCATCTTATTTTCTTTCACAAGAAAATTCTTCATGAGATTTGATTAATTTTGATTTAAATTCTAAAATAATTTCTTGATGAAAGTTAAAATATCGATATCAGAGAAACTTCAGCTAAGTAAATCATTGGAGATTACTGTGAAAGCAGACTGATTAGATTTGGAATTTCACTTAATTCTTAAAAAGTTCTAATGTTATGGAAAAGAATTCAAATTAAGGATTTTTGTGTGGCAATGAATATGGAATGAAATCACTAGTTCTGGAAACGAAGTTTTTGGTATGAATGTTAAATTATCCATACAGCGAATTAAGATTAAATTTATCGACGTGTTTTAACTTTAAAACAGTAGTTTAATGTATTTTTGTGAAAAAAATTGAAGTGGACGAATTTAAAAGGTTTTTCTACACGGAAGCTAAATAAGCAAAAAAAAGGTTCGTCCGTTTTTAATTTAGAACATTGGTTAAGCCTTGTTCCGTGATAAAAATTAAGTTCATTTCTTGGAACAAATCAGTGTTTGAAGAAAAAGAAACTTCTTAAAAAAAGTATTTTTTTTACACAATGACTCGAAACCAAAATAAATTAAACTTTCGACCACTACATCCTATTAACGCTCGAATGAAAAGTTAGTTTTAAAAACGCACATTTTTTAATGAATGAAGGTACTGAAAAAATACGTAATAACCCCCACGAAACTCAGTTGAAAAACGATAATTAAAAATAAATTTCGAATGTGTGTAAGGAAAAGAAAAAAAAATCGTCTGACGACCACTGGCAAAAATCCGGAAGGTGGTAATGTGCACGAAAAACTAACTGCTCTTTTTTAATTATTTTTTTTAAATATATTATTGTATTAAGTTTTTAAACTGTTTCTTTTTGCAACTAATTTTCTCAGAGAACTTATTCCAAAAGCCGTGTTTTTACGGAGAAATTAAAAGCTTGGCACTGTCTGCAGTTGGTTTAAAAGCACCGAAAGAACAATTAAAGCACTTCATTAATTGAATCACGAAAAGCGGGAAGTCCAACTCGCGCTAACCTCGAACCCAGCGTACCGATTTTTTCCCGCACTTTTCTTTGTTCTTCATTTTATCGTTTGGTGTTTTTTTTTAAACCCGACGCCATCTTTTTGCATTATAATATTCAGGTACTACTAATGAACGCGGTCGAGAGAATCTTTATGAAACATATTTTTGTTAATGACTAGTCGTTCTAGCGCCAACTTAACCTTAGAAATATATATTATTTTTTTTCTTTCCTCTTTTAAAAATGAAAGAAAACACAAGAATCTGATTAAAAAGTGAATATACGCGTGACTTCCACCTTTTTTTATTGCCACAGCTTATTTCTTTATTTATATATTTTTCTGAAACGCTTTTTCGTCATGAAACTGGCTACAAATTGATAAAGTAAAAAAAAAAAAAAAAGGGAAGTGAAGGTTTACTAAAGATAAAGTTCTCATTTTCTTTTTTTCATTTTTTTCATTCAAAAGAACTTAAAATATCTTTAATTTACTACATTATTTATTAGTTTCAGGCAGAAAAATACTTTAAAAGTCTGAGGACATAAAAAAAAAGAGCGTTTAAAGAATGAAAAAAAATTAATAACAAGAGAAATAAAAGGGGTTTTGGAACAACTTTTTTGACTTTTATGCGAAATTATTTTCGTCACGATAAATATCAACAAAAAAAATCTTGTATTCCATCTGAAAGTCTACTTCAATTGAAAACGTTACATTTTTTTGTTCCACCAGAAGCTATAAAAGCAATAGTAAATAGGCATATTTAAAATGCATGTTTTTCAAATTCTTTTATTTTCTTGGGGTTTCTTTTTAAAAAACATTCATTTCAACTTTTTGCCTGCAAATTGGAACGAAATAATAAACACGTTCATTTGAATGTGAATAAATTGGCATTTCTTTTCATACAAACATGGCTTATTAAAAATAAACAAACTTTTTTTACATTTTCGTAGAATTCAATAAAAAAAAGAGGTTAAGTAGTTTTGAATAAGCTAAAAAAAATGAAATTCTGTATATTTATACAAATTCCTAATTTCAAAGCATCTTCGCTATGCAGATATCACATTTGATAATAAAAAAGAGATATTCGTTATTTCTATAAAAGCATTTTTTTTCTATTCCATTCAATAGTTAGTTTTAAATTGATTTTTGTCCGTATTCTCTCTAAAATCAACAAAAAAAGTGAAAGTACTGAAATAAATTCCGTGGAAACGTTGATTTTGCTGATTTTAAATACTATTATTCCAGCAAAATAAATTAATTTCACCTTAACTTATTAAAGATTTAATCTAAATTTGAATTTGCTTCTAAAAATGAATGCGATATTGTTTATTTGGCTTTTCAAATATTTACAGAATATAATAGAGTTTTGATTGGAAGCAAAAATTCTAAAGTTATCGCACCTTTGAAACTATAAAATTTATGAAAATTATAATTAGTGCGTTTGAAAATAATTTTAATATCTGTTTAAAATGTTTCTTTTAGAGATGTCAATCAGCATAAAAGAACCTCCAAAGAAAACTGAAACGTCCAAATATAAAATGTTGTTAATAAATTATTTATGTAATAAATAATTTATGTCTGAAAATTACAATGTGCACGTAAATAAATTCGTATGTTTTTAAAATTATGTTTCTTCTTAAATATAAGAATCTTTTTAAATTATGACCTTAAAAGTATCTTTTAAATTACGGATGGTAGAAATGAATTATTTCTTCAAACGATGATTTGCACGGACAACTATGAAAATGTTTACCACTTTTCGAATTCATTGGACAATACTTTGTGTACTTTCTTTCGATTGACCATTGAGATACTTACTATCCATTTATATTGTCTTTTTCACTGTTCTTTTACATTTGTTATTGTCCTTTCATTCTGTCTTTTTATGAATTACGAATTCAGTAATTCCATATATGAAAACACGATAAGATAAAGGAGTGAAGCGGTTTCGAGGTCCTTGGAATTCTGTAAGATTATTTCCATTGTTAAGGGAATCATAAAAAGTTATTAAATTCTAGCATCATTTGTACAAGCATATTGACGACTCAAATACGTCTATTTGATTAGAATGTCAATGAAATTTGTACCAAAATACTATGACAATTGTTTCACATGGCAGTTATACCAGAATGCTAAAGGTAGTTGGATCATAATATCAAATACAATTGCATCATAATGTTAATAATAATAATACTAGAATACTAATGGCTGTTTTACTAAAATAACGGCAGTTGTAACAAAATTATTAAAGTCATTAAAGAATATTAATTATCAAAATGTTAATAATCGTTAGGCTAAATCAAAATGTTAATAATCGTTAGGCTAAAATGATAAAGCCAATTGTATCAGAACATTAAAACAGTTGCACCAGAATGCCAGTAGCAGTTACTAAAAGAAAGACAATGATCATTGTATAAATGGTTATATACTTGTTGATACATACAGCATATGATATGCCAGAGAATATTAGTTATGATATTAAAATATATTACTTTTCTTTTCTTTCAGTATTACCAATGAAGTATATCTAGTATTTTCTTTATACAACGCATCTGTCTAAATGTCTAGGCCAGTCAGTGTATGTTTGTTTCTTTTCTGGGTGATACTTTTCTTTCTGGTATACATGGTACAGAGAAAGTATAATAATCATAAAAAAAATACGAACTTGAGCGTTTGATGAATCTCTACGTTAACTGAGTGCGAAAAATATATTTTTGGAAAATATCCGTCTATTTATTAGTCTGCGACAAAGATAACTCAAAACCGCTTTGATCCAGACAGTTAAAATTTGGTATGCGATTTTTTTACCGAATTTTGAATAAAATCTGTTCAGTGGAAATCCATATATTCGAATATAAGTTAGTACGATAATTAGAAAATGAAGAGAGCTAGATAGATAAAATTTTGAACACAGATTTAACAACTATAGTGTAGACACTTGTAAAATTTTGAGACAAATTCAATTACGGATTTATTGTCTGTTAGTCTGTACTTTCAGAAATAAGTAAACTCGATAAGTCAAAAATGCAATGACTTAAATATATCAAATTTGGTATGGGAGTTTGTGTCAAATTTTTATTTTAATCGGTTCAGAAGTGTCTAAAACACAAATGTACTTCGTATATTTATCTTTGTACACATCGTATACGAGGAAGTAAAATGCGAATGGGACTCAAATCATTAGTTTATCTCGCGTAAAATTTAAATTTGAAAAGCAATGATTCTTAAACTTTTCTGAACCTCAACATTCTTGCTGAGTTCAAATTTTTCCATTTCGACTTACTCCAACAATCACCTCTTACTGAATAATCAATGATTTTTTAAAATATAAAACGAAAATTAATACATTTAAGTTTACATGAGACTTTATTAAAAAGATTCTGATGAATATATAAATCAATGGCATGAATCAGATTACTGCTGAAAGCTCATCAGTAAGCTGAAAATTATGGCTCGATAATATTTCTTATGAAATTAAAATTATGGCTCGATAATCATTAGGTTATCAGATAGTGATAGTATAATTTCCTTTCTATGTGATTAAAATCTCATCACTAGATCGAAATAATAAAATTTTTATTGAAATCCATGACAAAAGATGATTAGTTAGTGAAAAAAATCTTATAATTGACACTTCTTTATCCGAACAAAAAAAAATGTTTATTGACCGATTGTCCGGATTGGAAGTTTCCATATCGAATTAATCGAATTTCCATGGCAATCTATAGTAAAACTATAATAGTTAGAAAACAAATTGTTAAAGGACCTCAATTTTAGGCTTATTCATCGTAAACATTTAACTTTAATTTTAATTATATCTAAATTTTTTGGCAAAACAAAGGCAAACACAACAACTAAGTAGCGCTGAGGAGGTGCATGAAGGGCTTCAGGGAGCAATATACTGCTTCAATCTAGAAATCAACCATAATCAAACTGAAAACTTCAAAGGGTAAGAATGAATCCCGAAGCTCTTCAACCAACGGTAAATATCTCTTAGTCAGATGCATGTAAGACCTTTAAAGAAATACCAGCGGGACTGGTCTCGCCGAAATCCTATGAACTACTCCTTGCATAAAATTACAGATTTAGAGTATGGTTCAAATGCCTTGAGACGGTAAATAGACGAACTGCAACATCTATCATTTTATAGCTATTGTTCGACATTAAAGTACAATAGTTATGAAATATAGATATCTGACGTGAATCGAACGGTTTTTCTGAATTTATCGTGCGAATATATATATTGAAAGCATTTTTGCTGACCGAATTAAACCAAAATTTGAAACGGAATCACATTGCAATCTCAAGATATCATACCAAATTTTATTGGTTTAAATCATTGTTTTAATGTATGATTGCGTTTAATACTAAATTATTAATTATTAATGTGAATATAAATTATTGCTTCAAAAACAATGAACCCTTTGACAAATTTGGTTCAAACTTTTATAAGAATCTACATTTTAGATGCGAAACTATGCACCAACATTTATCCACTTAACTTTTTGTAATGATCAAGTTTACTTGTATTTAAAGAGCCAGACAAAGAGACTTTCTACGAATGGATTTCATTCAAAATTTGCTAGAAATGCTCTGTAAACTTGGTGGTAATTCTATTATTTTAAGTTTAATTCGTATATCACAAAAAATTTAAGTTATTGTGTTCACAGACAAATAGATGTAGTGACAAAAATGCGTTTTTCAAGTACAGGAATTTTTGAAAAGTGATCATTCCATAAAATCTCGTTTGAGAATTTTTTTGATAATTACAAAATTTTCTTTGTATTTTGAATATGAGAAAGTAAAAGAATAAATAAGTTAAAACATGAAACTGAATTAATGAATGTGTTTTTTTGATTATCATAATTATTTTTATTAGCATATCTATTTGCATGCCATTAAGAAAAGACATTTTATTAGCTTGATTGTGAATCATAAAATTAATTTTTTTTAAAAAAAAATTTAAAACAAATATTTTAAAACTTATTTATTGAAGGGAAAAAAAACATATGTATACTCATTAACAACAAAAATATGCTTTCCATGCGAACTGTACATTTTGTGTAGATATGCTTTAATCTTGTTATAATAGCGAAAAATATGAGTTGATGAAGAAAAATTTCATATAATTTTGTTTTGTTTTTCTAGAATGAGCTATAACGGATCAAAAGCTTTTTGAACAGTTTTCTTCATGTAGATTATGTAAAATAAATGTACCGAAAATTTACAAAATGTGAATGACAATTTTCTGTCATTACTTTTCAAAAATTTAAATACTTATATTAATTAAATAATACTAAAATCACATGATTTAAAGTAGAAACAAATAATGTTATGGGTGCAAATGGATTTATTTTAGTACTGTTGCCAAATCACTATATTAGAAATAAATTTTCCGACATTTTCATTATTAACTTATTAATCATTTAATTTACAAATAAGGCAATAGTAAAATACGAAATGATTGAACAAATCATTTTTCATCTTGCATCTTATTAAATCTTATACAATGGAGCTTCAGCTTATTAATTAAGGTTCCATATAGCTTAATTCTGGATATCTTTTTTTTTCTTTTATAATACCTGCATAAAATTCTTTACTGGAGTTTCGTATTTGCGTATTAAATCTAAGTAGGACATTTAAAAGCAGTATACAAACTTCAGAAATTCTGTTTTATATAGGAACATTAATCTTAAATTACGAATTCTAAAATGTTTTTCTTAACTTTGGTTTCATATGCATTTCCAAATATATTGAATTCTCCCATCTGAATTTCATATTCGGGAGATGATTCATGAAATTCACTTTTACTATTTTTTTATAAAATATTTACAAGGAACACTCTAAGGGTTGGAAAAACTCTTCCAGATATTTTATTCTTCGCAAAACTTGCCACTGCAAACTTCATTGTATCCTCAGATCAATCACTTTGGCCCCGACTTCAGAATCCTTCTTGAATTTTGGCATCGCTTTATAAATTTATACTTATATTTTTAATCATATGTCCCTTATTACAGGATCAGCATCTATAAGAAAAACACGATGACTTTTGAAATTGATTAGAATAAGTGAGATAAAGCTTTTACGTATTAATCTACATAAAATAAAAGTTGAAGTCTAATTTAGGACTTCCTTGGTGAGAGATACTCCTTCACTTCGTCAAGGAAGCAAACATCGTCAAATCGCCAAAGTCAAAAATCTAGATAGCTCACAATAATTGCAGTATTATTTATCGGGTCAGGCATCTGGATTGGCGACTTGACATCCTTTGTGAGGTTAAAAGATACTCTAAGCTAGAATTGAACCAAAACAAATTTTTAAAATACCATTTTTTTAATAATTTTATTCTTATCTGTGACTGTACAAGGGTATTCGGAAATTCAATAAATTATTTTGAATCACAAATATTGAAAATTATTTGGAGAAGGATGGAAAGTAGCTAAATCAAACTACCTGCACTCGGACAGCTGATACCAAGGCTGTATTTAGACATCCTAATAGAATGCTATCTATTAGTAGACTCTGTAAGCATTAGGTAGCTCATATATATATATATATATATATATATATATATATATATATATATATATATATATATATATATATATATTCGGTGAAATTATGTAGAAAATTTGAAATTAATTTCATTTAAAGACTGGTGATTTTTTAAACAAAAAAAAAAAAAAAATTCGAAATAATTCGAAATGTTCACCAGTATGGCGAATAATTCAGTATTTAAGCTGAACTTTTCTGTATTATAATTTTAAGACATTATTTTACCAGCGGATTCAATATCTTTAACATTATTTACATCATTCAACTTCCTCAAGTGTTCTTAATAATAATTTTTTAAAAAAAATGTGAATGTACTCAATAATTTTTGAGTTATTTTTGAAATAATTTACAACAGAATCAAACTACACTTACGATTTTCTTCTGTGAAATTTTAGAACTGTAAACTCAAATTGTGTAAAAAAATAATAATAAAAAAAAACAATTAAAATTTATTTCTTATGTAAGAAACTTGCATTGTTTCGTTTTGTTTTATTGAATATCATGTTTCTATATCAAATGTTAATACTCATATAAATTGTCAAAGATATTCACTTACCGTGTTTGTAATAAATTATTAGACTTAAGATTAAGTCTTGTCGCCAAGCTCGCGAAATGTTCACTAATCGTTGCAAATGTTCGCCATCTTAGATAGCAGAAAAAAATCCGATTGATAAAAAATTTTCGTTCTATAAAATTGCATTTTAAGTAAATGGCGTAAATTTTATATTAGGCGAAATGGAGCTTGAAACCAGGAAGAATACTGTCCCCAACTTTGTCGTATACTTTCTAATAAAGTTATCGTGCCAGAGAACGCCTTTGATGGTATTCATGTGCAATAGTTACGAAATATTAACTTTTGGCGTGAACTTAGCATTTTTACTGAATCTGTCGTGTCAACTTTGGCGAGTTATTTGGCGATTAATCCTCGGCATGCGTTAATAGATCCAAAAGCCAAATTTGCATTTTAGACGTTTTTCTCAACCGATTGAAACACAATCTTGAACTGCACTTGTAATCACAGAATGCCATATGAAATTTGATACATTTAAATCACCGCGTTTTTGAACTATCGCGTTTACAAATTTAATGAAAATACAGACCGACAGACATTCAACCCTTAATTGGATTTGGCTCAAAATTTGACAGGTTTCTACATTATAGATCTTAAATCTTAATAGATAATGTTAATCTATACATCGGCTGTGTTCGTGTTAATTCTTCCAACTGTTCAATAATTAATTAGAATTATAAATAATTAACTATAATTAGAATTGGTGATAGGCTATTCAAATTAAAAATAAATTATTATTTATTTATGCATTGTTCATTTTATTTTGTTTGAGAATCTTGATTTTTATTGTACTTCTTGACAATTAGGGAATGTAGACAAACATTTGTTCTTTATGTAAAAGAATTATATGAAAATAATAATAATTTATTTCATTAAATATTATGAAAATTTGATCTATTACGATTCAGAATATATATTATATGTCAAATATATTACATGCCTGTGTGTATACCTTGAATTGCAGTATTTTTTTAAAATAAAACATACGGTTGGTTGGTTGGTTTAGTTATATTAACGTCCCGTTTGAAGCAACACTAGGGCTATTTTGGGACGGACCTCGTCATTTTGAACCGCTGTCAGATGACGAGGACGACACCTGAGCTGGCACCCCACTCTCCACACCACACCAGCGGGAGGACATTTGATCATGACGGATTTAGCGTGCAACAGACCCCCTCACACGACGGTTCTTCGGTGGAATCGGGTCACTAACCTGAAACCCTCCGGTTCCGACGCCGAGACCTTATCACCAGGCCACCGCGGCCCCATAAAACATACGGAAAATTGAAATAAAAACTAGGAGAAATATAACGTAATCCATGAAATTAGACGGAAATTGTTAAACTTGTAAATTCGGCTATCTTAAATGTTTATAAAAATGAAAATTAATCCGATTCATAAAATTTACACCATGCCTAAAGTTTAAAATATCAAATACAAATTTTAATATTTTTAATTTGAATTACAAATTTTTATTTTGCGCAAAATTGGACTAATAGAAACAAACAATTTGTGCTTCATAATATCTTTTATTTGAAAACTCATTTATAGCTTACAAATACGTACATATATCTAATTTGTATGCATCTGTTAACAAAAACACTAGACCACTCAACACAAAGCTGCTGTAGAATCAGACAATCAGATTATATCTGTTAGAACATATAATATGTAGACAATAGAAATATATCCATTCATTAGAAAGAACGCTTGATATAAGATTCTTTAGAAATCACAAAACAGTTTAAATACGTAAAAGCAATTCGAGAAAAACTTTCATTTAAATCAATGCACTTAAACAATGTATAGTAAATGACACTCATATGAAGGTAATGTATAGCAAATATTAGTAAGAGTAAATGCTTGCATTTCTTCGAAGGATTAACGGCATTTTCTTCATTTATAGAAAATAAATAATAGATATTTGAAGAAATCTTAACATAGACAAATCCATGCATTTTAAAATTTTTATATACAGTGCGATCGAAAAGTCATGCTTCGAAATATGAATGTAACAAAAATATTAGTAAAGGAATTAAGCTGATAGGAAATTATACATGATTAACCCTTTAATCCGTTTGGCCGAACGCCACGCATGCATTGATTTAACGCATTTTTAGACTTTTAAACAATAAATATGCCATGTATAAATTTTATAATTCAGAAAAAAATTACTTTGAATACAAAATTGTCTCTTGTATTCTAGGGAATTGTATTCAATTGAATCAAAACGATGTCATATTCCCGAAATAGTGGATACCAGTTCATTAGAGAGAAGAGAAAATAACCAGTTAAAGGGTTAAAAATGTCAATGTTTTTGAATGATACTGTTACAATATTTTGTCAATTAATGCAAAATAAGGCAATCAATGTTTGGAATGACAATTGTTACCAATGATAATCTTCTTTAAATTGCATTCGTATTTAATTAAAGTGGATGTTCATCTAGCAAAAATATAATGAGAATACTCATATAATAAGACTTTTTTTCGATTTTTATTCCTGAATATCTTAACCTTCTGTGAACACAATAATGAAATCTGTCAGCAATATAAATTAAGCCTTGTACATTTAAAGAAAAGCAACTACGAAATATATAAGTTGAGAGATTAAACATTGAATTTTTATGTTTGATATATTTTTGATAACAACTGCATGTAAAATTCGAGTAATTAGATGCAAAGAAATATTAATATTTTTTTAAAATTTTGCCATTATTGTTATATTTTCATTCTTTTCTTTCATCATATTATTCCAAATATTTATGTTTATACATTTGAGTAAGAAAGGTTGATTTAAAGATTAATATAGCATTTATCGATTTGTTTTGTTTATATGCATTATATAATAAGACAGATTCCAAAAGAAATGTCAATTTTAAGAAAAATAGAGATAATTGGATTTCTTTATAAAATATGCTCAGGTATTGCACTTGTTCTAAAAGTATTGACAAATTTTTTAAATTTCAAATGACTGTAAAAATTTTGCATTTGAAGATACATTTAATTGAATAATTTGTTAGTTTAACTGTGCATATAATGATAAATGCATTTACCCCTTTATTAGATATTTACGGGGTTTAATAGCTGTTATTTTTATGGTATTTGGTCCCGATTCTATTAAATTTATTTATTAGCATATATTTAGTTTAAAAATAAATTGAAAGGAATTATTTTAAAAATATCATTAAAAAGAGTTTGGTATTAATAAAATGAATTAAAAAATAAAGCTTCCATTATGCAGCTTAATATCAATATTTTGTATCATTAAAACTATTTTCATTTAATAAAGAATTCTCTTTTGCAAATACAGTTTAATTTTCCAAAGTATTCATCGTTTTTTTAAAATTCATACATCCAAAAAATCTTCATTATCAATTAGAATGTTGAGAGACATGAGTTTTCGATCTTACCGCGTTATTTTAATCTGAAACAATGGCGTCAATGTGTTCGCCCTTATTAGTAAAAATACGAAAAAAATTATTTTCATACATTTCAGTGTGAAAGAAAATGACTTCAAAACAACGTGTGACTTCATCTGTACGATTCAGTTGCAAGACTAAACATGCTAAACACTAAAGTACACGGTACGTGCAGTTTGTACAATGGCAGTAGACAATAGGACAGAAATATAACATATACAATAGTTAAAGTACGTATTTAAATTGAATTCTGTACAACAGGCCGAACTGGTAAGTTATTGCTCTTCTCGGTTCTTTAATACATAATACATTCTAATTCTTCTTTACACGATTGCCACGTATGAGGTACAACTATACAACCAGTCAGTGAATGGGTCTAATCGAAGCTCTTTTTTTATGTATTTTCTTCCAAAAATGCACAACACATCTAAGACATGACATATTAGTTTTAGTATAAAAGTATATGATTATGTTTTTGGTAGATTAATACATTTCTAGCACTAATTTATGACAATAGTGCAAGTTCGTTCACAAATCAAATATTTTGCATCAAAAACAAAGTTTACTGAAGATCATGTTTGCTGTTTTTCAATGTATGTTTTTTTTAAGAAGAAGAGGAGATAATACATTATCAGAATTCATATACTTCTGAAAAACATGTTGGATTACACATGAATTACTTTGTTATAAAGAACAGTATATTTGGTTTAAATGTTTCTCTTTTAAAAAATGTACCTTTTTTCTTTAAAAAATCCATGTCTTGAACTTTTAGAATCAGTAAAGATTAAGAATTATTCAAGTTACAAATCAGTTGCTTTGTTCCAATTAAAAGTTAATGTATGGTTTACTGTTAACCTACTGTTTATCACATTATCCGCCAATATAGTAGTCGCCAAATTTTTCCAAGCGATAATTTGCTAAATGTGGCAATCCATAGATTTCAGTTGCAACCCAAGAAAAAGAGAATTGAATGTTTTTCTAACGGGAATTTTTTGTGTGGATATTCAAGATGATAACCGTCTGACGACAGAATCTCATAATAAATTGAAGTTAAAGATTTCAAATGATGGAATGTTAAAGAGTATAATTCGAATTTAAAATATCCAATAGCCTTTAAAACAAGTGATGCCAAATAGATGAATGGTTTTGTGCTCTTAAAAACTCGAATGTGATAGTTAATATTCAAATGTAATTGTAAATATTTTCAAAAATCATTTTAATGATAAGATTTTTTGTTGTATTAAAAAGAAAAACAAGGAAATTGAATATATGCATTATAAAATATAAACTTTTTGAAATTTGAAATATATAAGACTTAATGTCTGGTTTCTCGCCAAGCAAAACAAAATTGTGTCAAGCATCCAAAATCTTGCCAAAAGTCCACCATCTTGTATGGCTATTAGAAATGATATTATTTGCAATACAAATTGTAACGTTTACCACATTTGGCAAGAAAGTGCCACAAATTCAACTTTGTAGCCGGAGATTATTTTTACGTCGAGTTCTGAATGGTTTAATATATTATTTATAAATTTTTGGCACTCATGCAAAATCAGTTGTAGTAATTAAATATTCTATCATTCAAATAATATTTTTTCTTCTTTCAAAATGCTATTTAATTTGAGACACAAACTTAATATATGATCTTACAATTAAAGTGAGTGATGCCAAGTATTACTTAAATTTTAAAAAATGATGACGTAACTTGTAAATTTTAATTATTCTTCAAAGAATTATAATTTTTTCTACAATATTTCTTTTACTGTTTTATTTCAACCAAGTATCATATAATTTCAATTAAAAAGCAGATTTATTACAAATCTGATAATTTATCGGTACTTTATTTAAAAAAAAAGATAAAAGTAATGTTTTTGTCGAATTATTCTATTTATATATTTGGATGTCAGAATCACAATTTATTAATTGTTTATAAATAAAAAATAACTGAAACTGTTAAATTGAAATTTGCATATGCCAGAACATATACACAAGAGAGACTTTAGGAAATTATAACTTATGATAGAAAGATTCTGTTACTAGATTCTTCAAAATATACATTTTCTTTTCTATACACCTGCTCCCTCTGTTCTTGTATTATTCTTTTATTACAAAGTAAAATATTTTTTAAAGAAATAATGTTATTTTGGAATTAATTTTTTAAAGGTCTCGATGCAGAATAATATCTTAAAATTTTTTAAATAATCATTTTCTATAATAGCACATCAGTCGCAATTATCAAATAGACACGCACTATTGTATGGTCGATAAATTTTAATTTTTCCCATGTTCCTCAGGAGTAATTTTTTTTCTCGCCATCATCCAAATTGGCGTTCTATTTGGCGAATATTTTAACATTTGATGAAAGTTTGACAATTTTGCCGACTTAACTATAATCCATCAGTCTAGATAATAACTGCGATTTACGGATATTTAAATATTTTCACTTCATCATAAATATTCATCAAAATATTTTTCAGTTTTTATTTAAAAAGGGAATTCTTTATAGCACATTCTTCAAATTGCACATTTTATCTGTTTAACACATGCATAGGCACTGATCCATAATCACAAACACAATCCGGCCTTTTTAAAGAAATTTTTTAAAACGAACACTTCAGACAAACACACATATATAGTAGATTTGGTCAGTTCACAAATGCTCTCTATCACATATTTTCCTTATCAGGCAGACCATCTAGCATATTTCCGCATTTGCTGTATTGACATATAATTTTACAGCCTTTACATTGCAGTTGTTACAACTTTGCATTTTTTTCTGTTAATTATTAATTTCTTTACCTGAGCTTGAAATTTAGTTATAACTAACTGACTTAAAAAGAAATTGATTAGTACAATCACAAAGAAAATGCAATAAAACTCTGATAAACAGTTAATCATGCAAACTTAATGCTTAAGATATCATAAGCTAGTTGCTTGTAACAACTAACTTGACAGAAATTTGATTGGTAATTTCAAATACTGAAATTACATTCAGGCTGACGATTTCACAAGATTTTTCGGTATTTATAATTTTATCCATATTTATTTGGATGCATAATTGTAGATAATTGCCTTGAATTATACAATTAATTTTGCTAAATTTTGTGAAACCTAGAAAAATCATCATTCCTGGAAATTTAATGATTGTGATGTTACAACACTGATTAAATGATATACCATATTTCACTAAACACTTACATTTCGTCCGGGATTTCAAATAATTACATCAAATACACCATGACGATTACAACAATGAGATTCAACCAGGTTTGATAATATTGTTGATTTGTCAGTGATATTTACCACTGTTTAAACAAAGATACGAATAAGGGATGTTTCAATACTTAATTTGTTTCGAAAATCAACGTTTCGAAGTCTCTTGTAAAAAGCTGAAATATAGCTGACTTCAGCAATTTAAGTAGATATTCAAGCTCTAAAGAGCTTCAGATGCACATTGTTCACAAAAGACGAAGAGAGTCCACACATCTGAAACGGTAATACAAATGGCATTCATCAAAGAAAAAGAGTAGCTGATAGAAATAAAATAAGAATCATAAAAAAAGAATCTCAAAAAATCACGACTCAAACTGTATGTGTATATCACATGACAGCGAATGAATCATCTTTGGAGGAAGGGGCTCAAACGTACTTTCAGGCAGATCACAAAAAACGAGCGTATCACAAAAACTCTCTGCAAAATCAGTCTCACAGTCTCGATGCAGCCGAGTCTATAAACATGGACTCGCTTGGAGACACCAGACCTTGTCTTTCCCAAATTCTAAAAGTCTCTTGATCAGGTGGCGTCAACTCGCTTTGAGGGGTGGACTCACCCTGCTGATTGTCTAGTGGCAACTGAGGGACGAAAACGTGCGTGGCCGGTCCAGAGATGGACACATCACTCTCTTCAACTACATCTTCGCAGTCCAAGGACGAGTTGTGCCAAGGATGAGTCGCTGGCTGGGGTACGACACGACCGTAGCGATCCGGTACGGCATGGTGATGATGATGGTGGTGCAGGTGGTGATGTGGGTGGTGTCCGACTGACCTATCCGGTAATGAGGCTGTGTCGCTGAATGGTGAGTGGATACCTGGACTTAAATGCGTGAATTCACTGTCCCTGATTGCTGGGGTAAACGTATGTGTGGCGGATGGTGTTGAAGGTCTGACTTGCAGAGGTATGACCTGACATGAATGTCTGTCTTGACATTCACCGAGATTCTGACCTCTCTTGCTCAGCTGCTGGTTACCGCTGTTCATGTCAGACACAGAGAACTTCATAGGTTCCTTGCCTCCCATGAAAGAGCTGAGGGTTCGAGGCCAAGAATTCTGCTTGTCTAGATCTGGGGGAGAGTCCGGTTTTATGTGACCGAACAGAGTGGATCCTTTTGGTGAGAACATCTTCCTGTCCAAAGTGCTGGCAGCTATCTTGTCCCTTCGTTCTGCTTCTTCATCAATGTAGCCTATGGAGGAACTGTAGGAACTTCGGCTTTTGGGTTCTGCAGGGAGTGAGCTGAGTTCAGTGTCCTTAGAGGATGTGACATCCGGAATTTCGTTCTTGACGGCTTCGCGGTAGGATCTTTTGTCTTCATTATCACTGTCGGTCGTTTCGACTACGACGGCCGGGCTGAGGCCGAAGGTGTAATGACTGCTGGTGATTTCCGATCCAAGGTGTTCACTGCCGAGTTTCGATTGGTCTTGAGATGATTCCGAATTGGATCTGAAACACATTTATAGTTTATTAGAACTTCAATAATGTGAAAAATGATACTTTTTTTTCTTTGTGTCGTAATGCATTTTAAGGTTTAACATAACGGAAATGTTGATATTCAGTGTTCGCAGACAATATATTTAAAAGTAATGCTCTACTAGGTATAGGCATAAATTTGAATTTGAGCAATACGCGAGCAATAAAACACTTTTTTCGTGGCTTTTTCGGAATTAATTTTTATAACTATGTTAATAAGCGTTTTGCATATATTTTAATCTAGATTTATTACTAATTTACCAAACACAATTTACAAATTTAATGAGAATGAATTTAACATCTGTATTATGTAAATTACAGCCATGGTTTCTTTTTTACAGATATATTTAGTATTATTAGAAGTTTTTTCCATAATGGCCAATGAGGTAATCTTAGAATACATGAATAATATTTGTATATTATAGGTAATTTATCGAATTCTGCTGATTGCATAAAATTCAAGTTCGTGTTTGACCTTCAAATCGGTTTTCACAAATGAACTAAACATTATCAATTTATCCAAGATCTTTTGTACAGGTAGAAATGGCATTCCAGCAATATAGGTCATGTAGTTCAATAACCAGTTTTACAGAGTGAAAACAACTACGATTTGTTTTTCCAGACAATAAAGCTAATTTTCCATCAGAAACTGATAGATGAAGATAATAAAAGATGTTATCAGTCGACGTTCGCACATTGGCTTTGTTTCTGGTGAGAAATTTTATGATATCAGAATGCTATCGATGCATATGGATAAAAGAAAATTTGATTTTTACTTCGTGTGAAAAACTGTTATTTAAAAGATTCAAATGTTTTTTTAATGCTTTTTAGAATATTTCTAAAGCATACAATTATTTCTTTCGCTGAAAAATTAAAATGTAAATATTGCAAAACCGTAAGAAAATATGTCGGAATTTTTTTTTTGTCTGAGTTGTCTTTCATAGTAGGTTTGAAGATAAAAGAAATTATATATTAAAAAAAATGTGACTAAATACATTTTGAAAAATGCAATCAGCTTATAATTTTAACTCAACAGAGTAGTTGTATTATGCTTGTGAATAATGAAGACTTGTTTTTGAATTAATGCTACCCATGTGACCAAAGAAAGTAACATATAGATTTATTTGTATGCAAACAAAACTTTGAACTTTCTTCTTATCATATCAAAATATTTTCTCACTATCATTTTTGCCAAAAAAGTCATAACTATTTATAATCAGCACAATTTTTTAAATAAAGTTGTATAATAGATAAAGAGTATAAAATGTAAATATTAATTTACAATATGTCCTTAAATATTCATTTCGTAAAAAGAAATTAAATAGCGAATGCTTAGGTTAATTTATTTAATATAAGAAACCAGAAATAATTCTAATATCCATCTGGATTTTGATCATTAATTAAATTTTTTCTAACTAAGTGATTATAATTAAATTTCTTTTAATTTATCTTCCGTAAATTGTTAAGATATTTTGGCATGATCTAATGAAAATAAAATAATTTGACCTTTCAATTTTTCTTTTATTTATATGCGTTTGACAACTTTCAACTTTTTGTATGCTTTTTTTCCATTTATTTATAATGCTTTTGACAATTTTAAACTTCCCATTTATTTATATACTTTTGACAACTTTCAACTTTTTGTATACTTTCAACTTCTCATTTATTTATATGCTTTCAACTTCAAACTATGTAAAACATTTTTTTTTATCGAAATTTAAAGTTTTCTGTCTAAATATATATATATATATATATATATAATGTAACTATAAAAAATGACAAAAAAGGAAAATATTCAGTTTGCGAATTATTCAAAAATAAGATTGATCCCAGATATTAGTCTTTTAAATAAGTAAATACAATTTTTTGTTAATTTTAATTTTTACAGTAATTTTTAAATGATAGCTAAAAAAACCTTATATCGTCTTTACAGACAAGTATTTTAAAGATGAAATAGGGATATATTCACTCCTTTTCAATTCATTGAAAAATAACACTTATAATTAATTTAGACCGTCTGTAGTACCTATAATTATTTTTTTTGACAGGAGGACAATAACACCCACAAAATGATTGGAGATGATTCCATATAATGAACACGTTTCGTGAGATCAAATTACAGACAAGTATATATATATTCTAACTATTTCGTTTACTATATATATTCGTATAACTATTTCGTTTCGTTTTAGTTTTAGTTTCTTTTTCAAAATATTTCTTACTTTGATTGGTTATATATATATCAGACTGTAAGTAGAAGTAAAAAAAAAGAGTTGAAATAAATATGAATGGCCTATTGTTACTGCATGTTTATCGGCCTACAAGTTAAGATAAAAAACAATTTACTCACGCAGCATCTAATATACTGTCCTGAAAGTAAATATGTAAAGAAAATCGAAACTGGAAAGTATATCGAATGGTCTATCGGTCCTGTATATATACTATCATGTAAGGAATGTTAAAAATTTGGTAACACAACATATCTGCCTATAAGCAAAATCGTAAACATCTACTATATTGAAGAAAATCAGAGTAGTCTATTGATACAGCATATGTACTAGCCTGTAAGTAACAACAAAAAAAATCTGCAATTTATTAGCCTGTAAGTAAAGCTAATTCTTGAATGTAAGAAAATTCTAATGATCTACTAGAGTAGCATTATACATGAGTATGTAATTAAAGCTAAAAATACATGAGCTTCTAGCATTATATAAGAATCTGTAAGTAAAACGAAAAAAAAAAAATACTGATATAGTTTCTGTATTGCTTGTAAGTAAGAGGTTAACTATACATAATTTGCAAAACAATTAAGAAAGACGTAGGTTCCGGAATTCATTGGTAAGTGTGTTTTTGTTGTGTGCGGTGGTTAACCATTAGATTCCATGATCCCCATTTGAGGAATTTGGAATTTTACATTCATAATTTGGATATAAAATTACATTTTATACGCCTTTCAATTCAGTTTATTCTATATATATCAGTCAATATTGTGCATAAAAGAAAGTGTGTATTCTGCGTTTCCTTTCTTTACAACAAGCGGACAGATTTGAAATTCATCTGTAAGTTGAATGAAACTGTTATATTTGAAGCATTATATTTTTGGTTTATTTTCTATATCATAATGAAATATATAATAATACGTAATAATGTAAATATGCAATTTTAAAAGTTATAATAACTATCTAATACTTACGCAATGTTTTGTTTTTATTGAAATGATTTTATTGATCATTTTATAGCGACACTCTTTTCAAATATACCAGATATTTAGAAAACAGAATATAATTTGAATATAATTATACTGTTACATAACCTATAATGAAATATCGTATATAAATATGTAATTTAAAGATTATAGTAACAATCTGTTGTTTAATCAGTCCTTTGCCTTTTATTAAAATGATTTTATTGATCATTTTATAACGATACTCCTATTTAAAAACATCAAATATTTTCAAAACAAAATATAATTTGAATAAAATTATACTGTTACATAAATTTTTCTACAGAAATACCAATTAGCACAAAATATTCTACGATATTCCCACAATATACTTCGATGTTCTGAATACGTGCCAATGTAGGGAAGATATCTAAGAATATCGTTCGATGTTCTGAATGCTAATAGGGTAAAAAATGTTGGCCAAAATGTTTCCGGCCAAAAATGTTGAAAATAAAATTTGGCAGTAAATGGGTAAATTCTAGTCACAAACTGGTTTGAAAACTTCAGTATCAATTGTTGCAAAATAAAATACCACTTTTCAAGGCAATTGGAAAAAAAAAAGAAAGAAAAGCGTTATTACATAAAGATTATTATTCAATAACTGTCCATCTAACCTGCTCATATTCTTGTTCTTAGACCCTCTTCTAGCCTTATCATCCTTGCTGGCTGTACTTTTCAATGTATTTCCACTGCTGCTGAATGTCAACAACTGAGCTGACCCTCGAGTTATAGTCGCATAGTCCAGCACGGCATCAGAAGGTATGGGTATCGGATCATCGTAGCTGACGTCACAGCAATCGTCTTTGACTGAAGAGGTGACATCTACGGGGAGAGAGGTCTTTTCCTGCCCCCAGAAAGCATTGGTGTTGAAGGGTCCGACGTTAGTCATGTCTGCACTGCCCAGCCGAGTTGTCGTCGAGTGTCCATTTTGCTTGTTGTGCCCGGAATTGGAATTGCCCGACCAACTGCCAGGTGGTACCATACCGCGGTATTTTTTGAAGGTTCCAGTCTTCAGAAGTTGATACCTACGAGAAAAGTAGTATAAAGTCACTAAATTAATTATTTCCAAGAAAAAAGTGTATTGATCAAGAATTAATCCATTGGTGCTTAATGGATTGATTGTTGCCATGAAAAAATATATATTGAATAATGGTGCTTAATGGATTAATTATTGCAATGAAAATGATAAATTGAAAAGTGCTACCTATGGAGTTATTATTATAAATGAAAATTGATAACAATTCATTTTAAAGAAAAAAATAATATTTTAAATATTTTTTTAATGAATTATTGCTGTCAAAAATTATTTGGATATATAGTTAACTGGTCCACCGTGTGTATTAGCTGTACTTAATTTCACTTATATCTATTTTAGGCATAACACGTTTTTCATTTCTTCAAGCAAGGATTTTTAAGCATCATAGTATAAAAGACATTAAAACTGTGCAATTAAAATAGCCTTACACCTGCTCTGTAAATTGTGTGCGCGTATCTTCTTAAGGGAACGGTCTAACTGGTAGTCACTTTCTGTAATTCATCTACTTCTGTTTTAATCAATTAAACTGTGCAGATAAAACACATAATATTTCTTCCTCAGCTTTAAAAAATGAAAGGAAAATCACATGATTAAATATTTGATGAAGTGATGAAAACTGTGTGAATTTCATTGCAGCAATAAAATTTATTGTTGAAAATTATACAAAAAAAAATATTTTTTTAGAATTCTTAAGAAAAAAATTACACAACAATTAAATTAATATTGTTGAAATAATATTTTTTTAGATATTGGATTGTAGTGCCTTTGTGTTCATTGTATCATCTTTGAGTAGTAAAATTTTCAGAATTCTTATTTTTAATTATTTTAAATTGTAATTAAAATTTCAAAAAAAAATATTTTGAACTGCTCATTTTTGTACTCTAATGTATATTAATTCCAAATGTGATTAATATAGATTATACAGTATGACCTGTAGAGCGTTAACATATAGTATTACACAACATAAACACATAAAACCTCTTTTAGTAAAACGTCATTATTACAATTTCAACATTCATTTGAAGAGCAATGACATGTTTGCTTACTTGCGGTTCTATAAATATTTACATTTGCTTTTACATTATTTGTTATCAAGTCAAAAAAGCAAAAATACATGGTTCAAAATTATTTTCAGAATATTATATGCACAATCTTTTACTTATTTTTTAAAATAAAACCGCATCATTTGTTAATATCTTTTTTTAAAAAATAAGCCTTTCAATATCTTGTGATGCATTTTATGAATAATATATTAAATTATTTTTAAAAGATTTTGGTACCTATATCTTTTTTTCTTTTTTTTCAGTAGATTTACACAATAAATTCCATTAATAAGTACAATATTTATAAAATTATTGTATACACTTAAATAATATTATAATTATAATTTATATAATATGTACAATACTTATATTCAGTAAATTATTTAAATATCATTTGATTCAATAATTGAAATTGTATTTAATAATGGATAACATAAATTTGTACAAAGATTGTTATACGCACTGTAGAAGTTATATTTAAGCTCCTTAATTATAAAAAATAAATCTGAAGTTAAACATAGTGCAGCATTTAGACATTCAGATGGTGGTGTGAATTTGAAAATAAGAATTCTGCATTTTCAACAACTTGTACAAAAACTGCTATGTAACGTTTTTGAACTGCCTTACAATTTCTTATAATGTTTCAAAACTGTAATATAAAGTATGTAGATAATGTTGAAATATATTTTCTAAAATATATCTCAGTATTGTTTATCCATTTAAATTCTTAAGCACATTAATTAAATAAAATTCTTGTTTATATATTAAGATGGCAATTTTGGTTTTTTTCAAAGCAGACATTTAATTGGTATTTCAAGTAAATTGTTTTTGTTGCATAAATTTTTAGGTATCGCTTTTTTCAGGTTACTAACAATGGACAAAAAAATTTTGCAATATACTAATAATCATTTGTGTACTGATTATTAATGTAAAGATTAATAGCTCTTTAAAATGTAATAAAAACCAACAGAATTAACAGCGTATTATTATTAAAAAAGCTTGATTATTAAACTTGGGATGTTGAATAAAATATTAATTATTAATATATAAATTCTAAACTTGTTTATATTGTAATTGTTAATATATAATCTTAAATTCTTTATAATCAGACAGTGATAATAAGGTACTAAAATAACAACTATTTAGCGGATAAATTTGTGAAAAGTCGAGAAACTTGGAGTTAAATAAATGCTTTGAGATAAGGTATTGACATATTTTAACCCTTTAAAGGGCCATTTTTTTTTAGTCATATTATGTTAAAATATTTTTAGGCTTGAAATTAGAATAAGAAAAGGGATTCATTTAGCTTATTAGATAAATTGAATTTGATTAATTAATTAATTTGGTTAATTAATAATTAAGTGACAAACCAAGACACATCATTTTGTGTGAGATAAAGAACTGAAGCATCTAAGTTTCTGTCTTTCTAAAAAAATTTGTCAGAACTTATGCCAACCTACATCATTTCATACAAAGATTGATAAATTTGGTGGGAAGGATACTTCCCACGGCCTTAGAAAGGGTTAAATAAAGCATAAGAAAGTATAAAAAATATTGAAATATGAGTATTTAAATTACATAACATGAATAATATAGTATATCAGTACGCGAGTTAGTATAACATATGAGTATTGACTAGAAGCAAGGAATTAAAATATTATGACTTTTAAATATATATAATTTGTAGTAATATATATATATATATATATATATATCATCGACAAAGCATGCTAATAATACATATTATGTGTATCAGATGAGGAATGTTGAAGCTATTGTATTCCTATATTTATTTATATTTTGAAACAGATCTTCTATTTCAGATAAAATGTTTGTATATATGTTTCAGGAATATTAAACATTATCAACAATCTTTAACTCTAGAGCTGAAAATATTTCTCACCAAGCACTCCTGGCTTCCGGGTACTGCAGGCATCTGACAATAAATATGAGAAATCCTTGAAGCGAGTTGGCAACGCAGAAGATGTACTGGAAAATGAGTCTAGCTTCACCCACGGCGAAGGCTCCGAATACCCAAGAAACTCCGAGTAAAACCTGTATGGAAAATATAGTTTCAATAATCAATAAAATCATGTAAATAAAAACTATACATATACAATCATAGTTCAGTATTTATTACCGCTCATCATAAACAGTAGAATTTGCTGTGATGATGTTGATGTCGTGTCACCACGGAAAGGGGGTGCAGTAGCTTCTGAGGGTAAAAAACCCTGAGCACCCGTGGACAGAAGTCTGACTTCTAGCTCAAATGAAGATGACGCACACACACTCGCTTGCACAACCCCTTTTTACATGGGGGCACATTCACACACCTCACATATAGAACACAGATGAAGAACAACCATGCCCGAACCGGGATTCGAACCCGGGACGCCCAGATCACGAGGAATATGCGCTACCCCTATGCCAGAATGCCGGCAGAATTTGCTTTGACTTTTAAATAAGAGAAATATAGAGGCACTTTATTAGTATATTTGAAAATTTTGCATTTAATGTAAATGGCTGTAACTTTCTTGTCAATAAGGATATCAAGAACAACTTTAACTATAGTGCAGGAGAAAGATAAAGTTTTGATTATGCTTGTAATAATTGCTGTGTGTGACTTCTCTTGGTTTACATCGGCAACATGGACCATGTATAGCACATTTCGCAATCATACCTTCAGTTCATTCCCTTTTACACTCAAAGAAGGCATTATGACATAGTTTATGACGCATCTTAATAAAAGGAAGACATCAAAAGATTTAGATAAACACATGAAAGTAAATATTGGTCACGCATCAATAGGCGCGAAAATGATTCATAGAGTCTAGTGTGAAATAGATTACAACGTAAATGTAGTCTGTATGACCAAGGAAAGTTATATAGGACAGTTATTACATTCTCACATAGATTTTCCCTTTTGTGAAATATTTAATTTTTTTTTCTCTATCGTTGTTTATAATAATGTTGTAGTTATTTGTAATTGGTGCAACGGATTCGAATAACTCAAAGGCATGTTGCATTTGTTTTTCAGAGGGAATTCGATTAGGAGTTTTCAAAATGAAAAGCATAGTTTCAGATAAGACATGATAAACATTCAAGTTTACTAAAATATTCTCCACTTTAGAAAAGAAAAATGAACACATATGATATTCTTCTTCAGACGTTGTTGTTACCGGTGGCAACATCATAGGGTTCTGATTTTTAATTAAGTTTACAGGAAAGACTTCATGCAAATGATTGAACAACAAAACATAAATAATACTTAAGTTAAAGACTTAATCTGAGTCAGTTATCTAACCTAAAAAAATATGCAAAGACATAACCAAAATGAAATATTTGGTAATAATGAACACTCTAATTTTCAATCATTTAAGAATTATAAAGCATATGTAAATCAAGTTTTCGAAATAAATGTTTGAATAATATTTAACATAAATATTCTTAAGGTTCAAAGATGGATAATTGTAAAGAATATTATTGGAGTATCGCATTAAAATTGGAAAATTCCTAAAAGTAGGTACCAATACAAATTTGTGATGATTTTTAAATAAGGCCGATTGAATGTGTTTCAAGAAAACATGACCCGCTTTCGGATTGCAGTAATATACAGATAGCAACTAATTCCTTTTACGTTCATTTAATTGTAGTTTAGTATTCGTTCAGTATCGTATTTTAAAAGCGTGTGAGAACATAAACTCCAGGAACAATATTAATATACTAATTTGTTGACAATTTTTTTTTTCAAATTTGTGAGCAATAAATGTGTGGTGAAAGCTTATAAGCCAGTTAACAGCTACGCTACCCGGGAAATTGCTTTTGTATTGTGGTCATGTTACTGGGATGCGAACCATAAGGTCTCTGGTTCTATACTCACTCAATTCAATCCGCCACAAATGCAAAGCTCGCTTTATTTGGTAACGGCTTTTATATTTATTAGTTATTTATATTAACATGATTTTTTTAAATATAAGGAATAAAAGAAAATAGAATGAAACTTCACTGATTTTGTCAATCAAGCCTATCATAGTAAAATATATACAAAAATTAAATTCTATAGGTTACTTTTTTCTACACGTTAAAATTAATTTCTATAATTAGTAGTAGTAATATAACTGTTATGATTACTAATTCGTAGCAATAACAGAAATAAAGCCAATTAATGAAAGATACATATTTATGAAGATACTCAAAATATAATAAGTTAAGATTGTTAATAACATGGATTTCGGATTCCAATGAAGAAATGTTTACCATGACAGTGAACGCTCCTCTGACTTGGGCAGTGGTGACCAGGATCTTATCTTTCTTGCTACATTGTGGTGGCTTCTTGGCGGACACATTCCTGGGAGTGAAGAGGACTCGCGTCACCATCAGAAATACCGTCAGGTTGACAAAAAGAATCAGGCAAGAGGGTCCCAAGAAGCTGATGTAGTACACGTAAGGGTTGGATGCTGATAACATGCAGCTGAAAATACGAGAAAAGAAAGCCTCAAAATCGGTGCTTAGAAATATATCAAAGTCAGACAGTGTTTAAGTTGATAGCATATGGCAAACTGCAAACTGTATCATTACCTCTAGTTAGAGAATCTTGTTAAAGATGTTAATGTTATTTAAAAGTATTTCATATATTTAAATAGAAATTAGTTTTAACATTTACATTGTGGTTAAAAGGAATTTATAAATTAGAAACGATAAGCTATTTATTAATTAGATAAGGAATGATAAGGAATTTATAAATTAGATAAGGAATGATAAGGAATTTATTAATTAGATAAGGAATGATAAGGAATTTATAAATTAGATAAGGAATGATAAGGAATTTATTAATTAGATAAGGAATTTATCAATTAGATAAGGAATGATAAGGTATTTATCAATTAGACAAGGACTGATAAGGAATTAATTAATTAGATTAGGAAAGATAAGAAGTTTATTAATTAGACAAAAATGATAAGGATTTTGTTAATTAGATAAGAAATTATAAGGAATTTATTAATAAGAAAAAAGAAAAATTAGATTGTGACTACTATAAAAGAAAAAATACATAAAAGCAAAATTCTAAAAATACATATTAAAAAAAAGAAGCGTGACAGAGCAGTGAGCAATCATTAAGAAAATAGAAACTTGTGTGGTTACTATTTTGTGTAATGAATCTCTATAATTGAAAAAAAATGGGACTGAACAGTGAGGAATTCTAAGAGGGAAAGAAACTAGCATGGTTGATATTCTGTACAATAAAACTTTTTGCGCTTAAAAAGAAGTGATGATGAACAGTAAGGAGTCCTAAGAAGGGTAGAAATTTGCATAGTGTCATTCAAAGTTATGCTGCCACTCTTAAATTTCTAAGAGGGCATTTTGACTTGTCTTCTGCTACGTAAGTTGCATTTTAATTTCATAGTACATACTTGAGAAATTAAATAAGAAAAAAAAAATTTTATGAAAAAAAAATCGAAACATTTTGGATAAAAAATAAATTAATATTTATTAAAAGAAGTAAAAATTATTATTTTATTAAAAGAACATATGCTTTTGAAATTTTACAATATTAAAAATAAATTGAATTAAATTTTATCAGATTAAAGATACGAAAAAATACAAAAAACTTGTAGTTAAGCTAAATTGTCAGTTTTTGTCACATGTACAAACTAAAATAAAATAGTTAAGATAATTATTTCAATATTTTCATTTCATTTCAATGCCAATAAAAGTAACAATTGCTTGCACGATAATATTATTAGTTTATATAATAGTTCTCACAGTGTTATTATTTTGTTATATATACTTGATTATCAAGCTTCATATTTAAAAAACATAAAGAAAAGAATTACAGAATTTATTATAATAGTAGTGCGTAGCTAATGTGTAACATCATCCATATTTTTGACCAGCTCTTAAAAGTCTTCTACTTGGGAACTCAATGTAATTTAAGAGAGAAATAAAATGTTATTCAATTTTTTGGATAAAAGCTTTATTGTTATCCTTTACAAAAATTTCGCATAATATAAATTCTAGAAAATAGTTTGAATTCCAAAACATTAATGAATTTTGGAGTGTTTTTGTCATGTGGGATAGTAGTGCCATCTATGATTCTTTTATGGTACTATTTTATATTCCAATATAAATAATTAATTTAAAAGAAAGTTATTATTATTCAGCATATTAGATAGCTATGGACAAAAAAATTATCATTTAGGATGTATATATTAAATGTAATTAGTTGATTGCTTACTATTCATTTCGGTTGTAGTAAACTTCCCAGTCCATTAGAACCGTTACTCCAACAATGATAAATGGAATTCCTGAAACAATAAAAAAATGTTATGACATTAAATTCATTCTATTAACAAATGTCAGAATAATTAAATTAAGCAACCGAAATTAATTTTTTATGTCAAAAAAATTAAGCAACTGAGCATTAGAATGAGTTAATATTTTCCACTAACCACTTTTGGTTTCAATTTGGTACTAACAGAATATTGATTGTATTTGAATTCAATTAACCTCAACGGACATTAAAGATGTAATATTTTAAGAGATTTCTAGATGTTTTGTTTACTTTATTCATGAATCTTCCTATGGAGTCAAGACCCATTGTGCTATTAAAAATATAAATGTCTCGGTAATTTATTTTCCAATCGTAAGTTGTCTTTTCCGGTACTATAGCTTTACTTATTTTCCTCATTTAGACTGTGAAGATATTAAAATTAATCTTCCATTTTAGCTACCAATAACGAAAAAAACAAACAGAATTAAATATTATAAAGCAATAAAAACGATTTGAATTTCATTGCAACAATGAAATTTATTATTAAAAATTATGTGAAGAGTGTTTTTTAAAAAAAATTGACAAAATGTAGTCAACAGTTGCGTTACAATTGAATTTATTTACTTAGAAAGATACTTTTTAAATTTTAAAATGGTGTAAATATCAGTTTTTGTGGAATAATATATTGAAAGTTTAAGCGGGAAAACACAAAAATTTATAACGTTATATAAGTGGAAGAAAAAGCTTGAAGATTGTCTCATAATTAGTATTATGATGTTTATAGAAAATTATTGCTAAAATATAATAAATGAAAGTATAACAAAATTAATTTATGTTTAAAGACTACAAACAAAAGATATTTTTTTAAAATATTGTTTGAGATGTAACACATAATTACTTATACTAATTCTTTTTACGAAGAAAGCTTGAATTATGCAATTTCATTTTTTTTAAAGACTATGTTGTACAGACTCTTTAAAATTGAAGCTATATTATTTGGAGATTTTTGTGCAATAAAGAAAAAAATCCGCACCACACATTCTTCGTTTTTCAGTAATTGATTACTGTAATTAAAGTAATATTTTATGTAAAAATGTACAGTAGTTTCAGTTTTTTAGTGCAAAGTACACACAAACAGTTTGGAAAAACGAATTTTCTATCCATAAAATGGTAAATTATTTCTGTTTAATGGGATTAAAAATGAATTTTAAAAATTTAGCATAAAATATTTATGTAATAGAATAAATGAAAAATTTAAACATTATATAAAATGATGGGAAATAATTGTTAATAATTGCAATTGATTTATATTATATAATGCTTACCCCAAGCCAGAATAGCTCTTTTAAGCATGAAATGGGATTCTGAAGATGCAAAAACATGAATCAGAAGTTGATACATGTTGATAGCCTCCACACACATCCATGTCAGTGTTGTCAAAAGGAAGTAGTGTATGAGAATTGCAACTGTAACACACACATCGACTCCCCCAAGTACATGTCCTTTTTGAGAACCCACTACGAATACAGCATTCATCATCAGCATCGACACACAAAGATGAATTAAAATTTGTCCTGGGTGATCCCGATTTAAGCATCTGGAATTTTATGACAAAGACTTCTTTAATTTCTTAAGAAACTAATCTTTATAAATAATTATTATATGTGTACAATTTCAAAAATTGTCAAAATTTATTAGAAAATGAATAATTACAGCTTAAAATTGTGCTTTACAAGACTTTACGGAGTTACTATTCATTATCAATCAAAATAATTAAGAGCGCACTTAAAATGCAGCAATCTATTCATTCATCATGAACATTCAAGTTTCCCCATTGGAGTTGTTTTAGTGCTGCCATCTGTCGAATTATTTTAAGACTACAATACCAATGTCTTTAGCTTTATGCTATAGATGGCAGCACAATAACTTTTGCTAAATATTTTCATGATAAATTAATTCCGTCAAGCCTTTTTTTTTTTATATAATATTAAATCAACTACAAGTAAGAAAAAATTACAAATTTTAATTTTAAATTAGGTTTTAATAAAAAAAAGCGAAGAACATGATTTAATTTTTGAAGTAATTTAAAGATTATATAAAATGATTCTGTTGTTAAAATGGCATTAAAAATTAATTAAATATTTAAAAAAATATTGAAATTTATAATTTTAGGCAAAATTACTTTTTAACTATCAATAAAATAAGCTCATGTAGAATAATAATTATGGAGTTGTTAAGAATGTTTTATTTTGTCTAAATTTAAACATCAGATCTATAATACAAATTCAGAAATTATTGACACAACATAATTTTTTACACTATTAAATAAAAACTATCTTTAGAATTAAAATATATGATTAATTATTTTCAAATACAATTGTTACTACTGAATTATTACTAGTTTTTACTATTGCTCTATTAATTCAAAATAATTTTTTGCGATTACAATTTTATAGACTCCAGCACGATAAACATGAAATAATGATAACTAATCCTTTTATTTACCTAAATAAAGAGTATGTAATTATTGTGAGAACTAGCCCCAGCATTGACAAACCGCATCCAATATAAGATATGATCGAAAGTGTAAACAGATGATCAGGTGAAATCCCTTCGTTTGGAGTAGGATCCTTTAAAAAAATGCAATTGTTTTTATTAAATTTTTTAACTGAAACTGTAAGAATAATCTTGGACAATAAGAATAAAAATAAAAAATGTAATGATGCGGTAAGGAATAAATCTTTTTTCGGTATTAATTTTAATGCATTTTGAAATGTAAAATTAATGTGAAAATATTATCCTTATAATCGTTTAAACATAATGTTTTAAATGTATTATACTAAATGTTTTAAATATATTAAACTGAAATTAAGAATAATAAATCATAATTTCTATTGGGAAAGGCGACAGAAGAAGGAAGATTTTGTCTTTCGAATCCTAAGGCAGCTAAATCACCGTGGAGAAGAAAATTGACGAAAAATTAAAATGAGTGTTAAGTTTTGAAACATCATGTAAAAATTTGTTAAATTTACCACAAAAAACAATAAATAAACAGCTAACTGGAAAAAAAGAATAAACGCCAAAAAAAAAAAAAAAAAATCATGATATACACCAAACATACGCACCTCAGAGGAATTTTTTTGGAATTTTAATTTAAAATATATTAATTAAAAATAAAGATTGAAATAAATGTATTAATTAATAAAATTATTTTTGTATTTATTCCAATAATTTATTTATGTCCTCAGACATCATTATTTCTTTGATATTCAAACATTCTTTGTTACATCAAATATTTAATTGCATGATTTTGTTTTACTGTTGTCAGCTAAAAAAAAAAATAGACTTTTTAATATATGTGCAGTTTGTATAATGATTTAGAATAGGAGAATTACAGAACCGCGAAGGTTAGAACATAGATAAACCGGACAATTATATTATTAATAACACAATAATATTATGGGACTCATTACCATTACAAATGTTCATGTAATAATGAATAGAGAATATGGAAGGATAATTTGAAGCTTAAAAATAGTATAATGACGGAATCACGGATAAGAAATAATAAAGAAGAGATTTAATTGATATTAGACTCTGAAGATTAAGCTAGTTGCAAAAGGCGGTTAGTAAATAAATGATATAAAAAATCTCTTATAATAGTTTGAATTAAAAAGAAAATAGGAAAGAAAAATATGATCCATTTTTATTTCCCTGAGAAAACAGTTTTCGGATTACTTATTTTCCTCAAACTGCCAATTCGATTAATATATATACTTTCATGAATAATGGCAACAGTTTCTTCTTTTAAAGATTCAAATAACATATGCATATCTCAATATATAATACTTCAAAACCATATAAATAGACAAATTATAATCTTATTACTGGAAACGTTTTATTGTTCGATTATAATGAAATTTTCATTAAAAATTCGAAATTATACATTATGAATACAGAAACATCTGCACAGTAACTGAATACTGATGGACAGGTTTTTAAAAATAATTTTTATTTTTTGTTATCTATAATTATAAATAAATCCTATTTGCAAAGATTATTTTTCCCTCAAAGCAATCCAAAAACTTTGATACGACATAAAGAGATCAGTACGAAAAATTCAATTAAAGAAACATTAAAATTAGTTAATATTCTGCATTTAACAGGAAGTACTGCATATACATGTAAATAAATATATATATATAAAATAAAACAGTATTTATATTTTTCTTAACTCTAAGTCGTATTCTGTTCTCCTAATTTGATGAATTAATAATTTGGTAGAATCTAATTCAAATTTTCAAAAAATAAGATTTAAATTTTAAAATATGACTCAAGATATTTTTTTTAAGTGAGAGTAAATTTAGTCTTAATTTTTTTATTTACATTAGGTTTTTAAAGGTTTGCGTAGGAACAAAAATAAATTAAAAAAAATATGGAGAATGACAAAGAAAAAAGTAATAAAAACTTAACTGAAATCGAAAATAATAAATTTACAAACAAAAATGAGGACAACAAAATAACAATTTCTTATTGTTCTTGAAGATTGTAGTTATTTATTTAATTTTATATTATATAATGGACCTTAATTGAAACATGGCTATTCATAATTTTTTTGGATAATTACTGTGCAATTTAATTAATGCTAAATAAAATTATTGATTATTTTACCTAAAGAAAAGTAATATAACAAAAAATATGAACTAAAAATAATTTTCTTTTTTTTTCTAAATAAAAAAAATAAAAAAGAAAACTAGGTTAAAAGCTCATAATAAAATATTACTTGTCTGGCATTCCTCATCCTCATTTATATACGAAAGCAACTTTTGTCAAAAACTTTTACCTTAAGTTTATTATGAATACATTAAGGAAATATACAACATTTAATTGAACAAAGTATTTTGAAATTAAATGTATTTTAGCGTGAAAGCATGATACAAAATAATACAATGAAAATTATTAAATTCTTTTTAAGAAATGTTCATTTTCTTCTATTAATGGAAATGGTAAAATTATTTTGGTTTGTTTTTGGTTTTTATTTGTGTTTTAATGGCTAATTATGGCTAAACTGCGCCAATAACAAAATCATGTTTTGTGAAATAGAATAAAAAATTATAACTAATATTAAGAAGACATAAAACCTTAAATTAATAATCATTACATAGATGTTTATAAAACAGTATGAACTGATATTTAATACGTACCAGCAAGAGAGAAAATGAGGTCATATGTGAGGAAAGACAAACTGTTGAATTTCCACTTTGATTTGTAATCAGTCCATCTGTTGACCAAATTCTTTCTGTGGAAACCATACATAAACATAGTTAATATATTAAATACATACAGCTTACATTGAAAGTACGAATATACCACTCATTTGGGGCCAATATTTAGGACTTTTTATTATAATTTTTCCTATTAATCACTAATCTTCATTTTAAATTAAAATAATTATTTTATTTGATTTTAAATTGTTTCCTACTGCATACAAAATAATCACGGTGTTGTGATTTTCGTTTAGTACAATAGATGGCAGCACTGATGAAAATTTTGAATCATTCGGCACTAAGTGAAAATAACGTTTATATCGCTGACATTTATATTATGAGAAAAGTTTTTATAAAACGGTAAAAGTGATGAGAAAAAAAAATACAAAATATTAGAGAAAGAAGTACAAAAAATGTATGACAAATGATATTTATATATGATGTGTATTTATCATTCTGATCGCTTTTCGATATTATTAGTGATATCGAAAAGGATGAATATGGGACAAAAAGATCTCACATCCCTTCAGTGCTACCCTTTAATATAACTGTGCCTAACAATCATTAAGAATGGTGAATAGTTGAATGAACAAAATGATCTCATAAGATCAGGAGAAAAATATGTCATATCTAATCAGTTTTACTCTTTAAGGTAATTGTGCCTAAAATTAAAGAACAGTTGGATGAATGTGAGACAAAAATATTCTACATGAACTCAGTTTTATCATTTAATGTAATTTTGACCAGCAATCATTAAGATTAGTGGACAGTTGGATGAATATGAGAAAAAAAAAACTCTCTCATCCAACCAGTTTTATCCTCTAATGTAATCGTGATTAATATATGTGAGCATGAATATAAGACAAAACGATCTTGCATATATTCAGTTTTACCTTTTAACCTAATTGTTTCTAACAATCATTACGATTAATGAATATGAAACAAAATGACTTCAAAATATGAAATGAGTGTGAGCTTGAGTTTTACAAGCTTGCATAGTTTTAATTTTAGATTAATTTCAAAATCCTCTTTAAGGAAACATTATTTGATATCTTTCTTACCACTTTCCTTCCAATAAGCGCAGAAAACTCTGACATTCAGAGGGGATGGCAAGACATAGATGAGTGGATCTGTCAAATTGGACACAGTTGCATTCGAGATGCTTGCCTGAAGAACGCGACGACCTGAAATTTTCAAGCAAGAATTCAGTTCATTTGCAAAACAAAGTAATTAAGTAAAACTACAAATAAAGAAATAAAGCAATATTTATAATGAAATTCAAAACATGGGGTGATTAACATTGAAAAAACAACCTGAAATCTCAAAATATTATGAAACTTATAATAATCTTTTAATACATGTACATGATATATATATTTATTTTGTTTTGTATATTGCATATCTGCAAACATTGATTTCTAAGTGGATAGTGACATATTCAAAGTAAGCATATTTTGAGTAATTTATTGATAACATGGAGCATCTACAGTGGGAAATGTGGTAGCCTAATTAAGGCAAAAAATTTGATTAAGCAATTATTCTCCCTTTAAGAAATAAAAGGAATATAGAAATTTATAAGAATTTAAAATTAGATGAAAATGTGCATTCGTAAAGGAAGACAATTGCTTTTTAGAATAATTTAAAATGGAAAACAAAATGAATTGATTGGTAAAGATTGTCATGGATTGGTCGAAGAATGAGAAATCACTGAAGGCATCACAAGAAACAAAACGATTATCCCAAAAAATGATGAATAATAAAATTACCAAATTTTAAAGTTTCTAAAAAATAATGATGCGGATTTTTAAAAAAAATAGTATATTTCATAACAAACATACTTTTTTTAAAACTTAACCCAAGAAAATATTTCCAAACCATAAATTAAATGATTTAAATCTATAAATTGCGATTCTGGATTTAAAAAAAAACATAGTTGCAATACTTAGGAAATGTATATCAATAAAGTCAATTTTATGATATTCTCATTTTCAATAGCTTATTTTTTATTTTGATGATATTTGTGTGCTAAAGAGGATATTGTGAAAATAATATCTATATGAAGTTTCAGAATGTTAGTAAACATTAAATGCTTTAATAATTAAAATTGCATTCAGTACCTGGAAAACCTGTAGTTTCTGCCTGTAGGCAGTTGTACCTTCTACGATACCCAGAGCCATCATAGCAATGCCTCCATCTGGCAGTTGGTTTTTCTCTAAAGAATTTGTCGTTTCTGTATGCCACAAATTTGATCCTCAATTCTTGATTGCTTTGATTTTGTGCCATAAGTAAAGCTTCAAGCGGTATGGTCATCTCTGCATCCTACAATAGAAGTAAATAATTTTAAAAATCAACATTTTAATAATTTTTTGATGATTAAAGTATTTATTAAATTTATTAAAAAAAGATTATAAACAGAATCTATTTACATTTTGTTTGTTAAGCATATTGCGGTTATCTTAAAAATAGTTGGATAGAAAAATTCTTCAGTTAATCATGTTTAAAAAATTCAATAAAAATGAGCATGGTCTTGTGAAATATCTGAAAACATTCTTCAAGAGATCTTTAAGTAATTAATTATTAAAAAAAATACGTTAATAATTCTGCTTTATTTATGAAGGGTGCAATAAATACAGCTATATTTTAAGAGAGGGGTAGCAAAAATATAGTATATATATTTCAAATTAAACTACTACTTTTATCGAACTAAACTAGCACATTTTGCAACACTGCAATTTAGTTAATATCTGTATCGGAAGATGGCGCCACAAGTCTTAGTAATTCACTCGTCTTGATTTTTATATTTTCATTAAAAAGGAACGTGATTGATTGTCTTAAAATGATTAATTTCTTTTTTTTAATGAAAAACGATTTCTGTTGTTCGATAAGATTTATATACATAGAATATAAAATTAAAATAGACTGAATTCAACTTGGATATTTTATACAAAACTATTTTTATATTAAAAAATTGATTGTAGCTAATAGTTTTCAATTATCAAATTTACCAAATAACTTTTAAATTAAATTTAGTGTACTCATCTCAGTAATATAAGCCTCCCCCCCGTTTGAAGAAAAATTACAACTTGGGTAACAATAAAGTAGCAGAGGTGCAAATGACTATAGATTTAAAGTCCAAAAGTGTTATAAGAGAGGGCGAAAATATAAAAGTACAAAATTATTTCACTTTAAAACTAAAAAAAAGACTAAAAATAAAAATCATGGGGTTTTTTTGTCGCATATACGTTCTATACTGCACAGTTGTGCACTGAAATTTTCTTTCTAAAAGCTTCTGCCTAGTATAAATTATAATGTTCGTTTTAACCGTTTCGCTGATTGTACCGAGTTATTTTGGGATATTCTCAATTAATTTCTATCCCGAAAAAAGTCTGACTTAGTAGAATTTGTCAACACGATTAGTTTGATTACATTTTTACACGGCCTGAAGCTTAAAAGGACATAAAACATTTTGCATTGAATGAAATTTTTTGTATTATCAAGTGAGAACATGATGTTGTTTTGATTAGGGGGTTTAAAGCTCGAAACCGCATAGGCAATGAATATAGAAGCTCGAAATCGCGTAGGCAATGAATAAAGCATGAATGGCAATTTTCATCATCATCTTTTAATCACATATATTTTTTCCTGCTTTTGCCAGTATAGCATTATTATTATGTATGCTTCTTTGAAAGCAGATGCGTTTTTTTAAAAGGTTGATTTAGAAATATGGCATCATAGCTGTTATTTCATATTAAAAATCGGTCGAGCTCCAAAACTTTGTTTGCCAGCTAGAAAAATTGAAAATAAAAGTTTTATATATATAAAGGAATAGAGACCGACAGAGAAGTCTCGTGATTGTTTCAAACTGGTTAATGACTTAAATTAATTAAGACAAATAATGACTTAAAAATAATAATGTTCTCACATGATAACTTGAAATTTGCGATGGTAGATTTCATTTTAATTTTTATCTATTTTTTATTTTTGTTTTGTTGGAGAATTTTACCGTTAGTTGGAAAGACAAGATATGCGTTTTACTCGATTGTATGTACGGCAACTGCTTCAAAATTAAGAATAGTAAAAAAATTGGCGATTGCCTATGAAAGCGAAAGCGATGCAAGTAATGAAGAAATGGACATACGTCTAATTGGGTTTAAGAAGGAAACAATACATTTAATATTGCTTTGCTTTGTTGAAAACCAACCGAAACACTAAGCAATGAAAATGAGAAGTACGGTTGAGATGCCTGTAGTATTTATCCTCCACCTTTTGGCTTAGTATCCTTTCCTTTAATTTAGTTTACTTTTGCCTTCTTAAAGCCCCCAAGACTTGCACTTGCAAGCTGTATCACTTGCCATTTCTCTCAATATATCTTTGAGCTAATCATTCCAACAGCTGTTGAACAGTTCTTTATCAAATGACATTAGGGCTACTTACGTTATAAAAAGAAGATGATCCCTGGTCTTCCCTAAGGGAGTCATTTTCTTCTGCCCAGAATGTCTGTGAGGGTGGCAAAGGTCTGTACCTGCCCTTGCCCGAGTACTCCCTCCTCTGACGCTGTTGGTAATTGACAGAGAAGGTGAGAGAGTCGTCTTCTACATCATTCGTCTCGGGGTCCCAGGAGATGGCCTTCACCACCAAGTTTTCTGTCTTGAGAGTGATGGCCTCGCCCCGAGCCAGCTTCACTTCAGAAGCGAATCGGTCCACCAGATTCGTTATTCTGAAAAAGAATGATTAGATCAGATGGATTCTGATTAAGTTGGAACAAAATTGTATTTGAATCAGATGGTGAATTAATCTTTAGTTTAATCGTGAAAGTTATCTTAAAATAACCATTTAAAACAAAGATTTTTGTGGAGCAGCAGGAAAATAAAATGATTATAAATTGCTTTATTGAGCTTTGGATAAAGGTGAAGTATCTCACATTGCTATATCCTTTACATGGTCAGTTAAAAATACATTGGATGGAATTTATGGCGAATAAGCCGTAATAGGAAAAACAGGATCTGCAAATGAGGAGATTAAAATGGCATACGATGTCGTTTTTACATCATATAAATTTTGATTTTGCATTAAATACGATAAAAAAAGTAAAATTTGAAGTTTATCATCTTGATATTGTCTATAGAGAAGAATTCAACTGAATAGAGGATAATTATGAATAAAGGAGAATTTAGAATTAAAGCTCGAGACTTATTATCTAAAATATTGCTTTCCTTTTGATTATGGGTAGAAGAAATTCAACTAAATAGATGATAACCATGGATAGAGGATAATTCAAAATTAAACCTCGAAGTTTATTCTCTTAAATATTGCTTTCATTTTGATTATGGATGGAGGAGAATTCAACTGGATAGGTTGGTTGGTTGATTTAAGTTTAATCGCGCAAGAGCCAAAAATAGACTCTACTGCACCATCATCTGGATAGAGGACAGCTATGGATAAAGGAGAATATAAAATTAAAGCTCGAGGCTTATTCTCTTAAATATTGCTTTGCTTTTGATCATGGATAGAGGAGAATTCACTTTTCCTGAATACGAATAGAAGATACTTTGAATGTCTTCTTTATAAATAAAGGAGATCTCAAACATCCTCTTGAGAACAATGTTTTTATGAAGAAAAAAATGAAAACTATTTTTTTAAAAAATCTAAATCATTTCTAGTTAGATTAAATCCAAATTTTTGAAGCTATTTTGGGATGGATCTTGCAGTTTTGATTCAGGGTCAGATGGATAAGACAATCCGTATCAAAATCCCCTGCCACATCAATGTGTGGAACCAATGGCCTTTAAAGCATATATAATGTATCAGACACGCATAATGAGCGGAATCGGCTTTTCAATTTTACAGTTAGATTTTACATTTATGTCAACAACGGCCCCTACAAATTATTAGAAGATAAGTATTGTGACCGTTTTTGACTATCTCTTGGATTATTTATTTTTGCCTTTTCTGATATTTATAAATCCATTACAAGACAGATATGGATTATATGGGTTATTCAATATGAGTTATTCGGGATATGTGTAATTATAGAATAGAAATACAATATGGTTATTATGGCATACGGAAGGCAGAGGTGTTAAAATCATAACAAATTAGCTATGTGAGGATGACAAAACTTTTAAGCTTGCTAAATAAAAGTATCGTATCGGCTCTATTTAAGGAAAAAAAATACTTTTGTTGCAGAGGGAAAAACACTTGTAATGAAACAATTCAAAATCTTTTTAATTTTCTTCATTCGCAACATTTGCCAGGCTGTGAGAAAGATATATTTCATGTACATATTTCGCATACAAAAAATCTGATTAAATATTTTCCCTTCAAGTCCTAATACAAGTATTTTTTTACTTAAAAATGAAGATAAATATAATGGACCACCGATAACTAAGAAAGCAAGTTAAAAATTTGAAAACATTAATGAAAGATATTTTTTAATAATAATAATAATCAACTAATATTAATAAGAAAAATCTAGTGAAGGAACATGAGAGTAATGTTTGCTATCCTAACTGGAAGAAAAATTCATAATTTAAGAATTTCTGTTGTTAAAGATTAGATAGATTATTATGAATGGACTATTAATTTTTTATAGTATTTGTACAGCCCCATTTATATAAATGGCAACATAAAATTTCAATTATTTCGGATACTTTCATCAAAATTAGCTGGAGGAAATGCCGCAGGAATGTTTGAAATGATATTGATGAAAAGGTAAATGGGAAAAGTAGTCGAAAGTATTCATTCCATTAAGCCGAAAATCCCTAAAGCACAAATTCCCTAAAGGGAAATTTCCTCTAAGCGGCAATTCCCAAAAGTGGAATAACGCTGAAGAACATATTCCCTGGTCTAAAACAACCGGGTAAGTTTTGGAGTTTTTCTGATCTTCAAATCTACCATTTATAGAAAAGCATGCATTCTCTTTCTAAAATTGGAAAGAAAATAAAAATCGAAAGCTGGTTACACCAAATTTGGTGACTAAGGAAAATGAAAGACAATTGCTTCATATGTTTTTGAAAAATAAATATGAAAAGAAAATAAAAGATGTAAACCTGATCAATATTTAATTAAAAAATACTTAACGTTAATTTTCAGTTATACCAAATGAATAGAAAAACTTTTCTCAAAAAAATCAATTCTGCATTGATAAACTTGTACTGTAATAATTAATAATTTAAAAACATAAGATTTTTACATAAAACCATATAGATTACAACACTTGTAGTATAAAATAAGAAATTTAGCTTTTTCATGAATCATAAGTTAAAAAAAACTTAAGTTTAATTCAAATAAGTTTTAAGTTTATCATGTATATTAAAAATGTAACCAAAATTTAAGAATGATTAAAAAGAAAATTGCATGAAATGACATAAATATTTTAATATAGTAACAATTAATAAAGTGAAAACATAATTCCTTTTACAAAATAAAAGTTGTAAATCCTATAACACAAAAAGAAAGAGATAAAACTTTTTTTATTCACTACGAATTTGAAAACCATTTTATGTACACTAATAAGATATTAATACAAATTCAGAATAGTTAAAATAAAATATAACTTAAGTAGAAATATGATAAAAAAAATAAGTTTTCATATCAAAATGTGTAGTAATTTGAATTTACATTTGGACTGCAAGTATTTATTGCTTGATAAGTGTAAAAGCAATCCCTTATCCAATAATTTAATAAATTTCATTAATTTTTAATATCAGTTTCAGACTGAATTAAAACCCTCACAAATCTAATATTAATTCAAAAATTCATTTTAAAATTTGTCTTCACCTTTTCCATCAAGAGCATTTCATATGTCTTTACAGTTAATTTACCTTCATTGGATAGTAAATTTACTACTTTTATTGGTATAATATTAAGTTATTTGCTTCTGCTTTATTTCAGAATCCAATATTTATTACAAGAGAAGTCTGGAGTTTTGAAAAGCAAAAACTAAAATAGGGGTGATTTCCTAAAATAGTTTTAGGAGTAAATGGAAATTTTTATTATTTAATTAATCTGAATCCGTATAGAATTCTCATTTAGAAGAAGAAAGACTAGAAATTAGTCTAGAATTTTGAAATAAGGCTGAAATTAAATTAGAAATTAAATTGTAATTTTAATTTGTTTTAAATATATTAGACTTTTGAAGTATGCATTTCATATCGTTACAAAGTAATCTACATGCTTTATTTTAAAAGACTAATTTACGTGCTAACTGAGGGGTTTTCGAATGCATATATAACTGATTTCTTACATATAATTCAAAATATCTGCATATGATAAATACTTTTTCACACAAATTTTAAAAGAAAGATATTTTATTATATATTAAAACTGGTTTGGTTTTTCCATAATTTTCGTGATTTGGATAATCTAATGCGAAATGACCCATCTTATGAAGCGATTTAACTCTTCTTTTTACTTAATGATATAATTTCTTAGTATGAAAGTATTAAAATTTTTCTTTCCTCATTAACTAATCTTGGAGAAGTTCTAATCAACAGTTAGATAGTTTTAATCCCTTTTTATTTTGTAATTTTAAAAATGGGATGACCAGGATTTTCACTAATTCTGAAAGAGTCATTGAAGAAACCCATTGTTAGTCATTAATATATATATATATATATATATATATATATATATATATTTCCTTCAAACAACAAAATTGATACAAAGTGTTTTTATATTTTTAATGCGACACATTTTTCATGCGAGATGTTAATCGTTTGAAATCTAGAGATGCATTAATATTTTATTTCAGAAAATACACTGTATACACTATATGCAATATCAATATTTCGATCAAAACTCGTGAAGTTCTTTGATACATATATTTTTTATAGTAAGTTAGATTTTCATTAAAAATGTATTGTAAGAAGTATAATTTTTTAACAATGCATTGTAAAGAAATTTTAAAAATGCTTTACAAAAATTGCTATAAATTTTTTAAAATATTGCTTTACATGATTGGAAATATAAAAATAATTGCAAAATACCATCTGATTAATTTTTATTAATAATGCATTGTAAGTTAAAAAAAGTTTAAAAAGTGCTTAATAAAAATTACTATAAATTTTTTTAAATGTTGATTAATGTGATTGGAAATGTAAAAATTATATAAAAAATCGCTTAATTAATTTTTATTAGTAATGAGCTGTAAGAAAAAAGTTTTAAAAACGTTTAAAAAAATTGCTATAAAATTTTTTAATGTTGTTTGACATGATTGGAAGTATAAAAATAATAAAAACTATGACCTGGTTAATTTTTCTTAATAATGTATTGTAAGGAAAAAAATTTAAAAAATACTTAACAAAAATTGCTATAAATTTTTTTAAATATTGTTTGACATGATTGGAAATATAAAAATGATTTTAAAAAAACTTAGTTTATTTTTATTAGTAATGTACTGTAAGAAGAAAAAATTTAAAAATGCTTTACAAAAATTGCTATAATCTTTTAAAATGTTGTTTGACATGATTGGAAATAAAATTAATAAAAAAACATCACTATTTAATTTTTATTAATGATGCATTGTAAGAAAAAAAAGTTAAAAAATGTTTCGCGAAAATTGCTATAATATTTTAAAATATTGTTTGAGATGATTGGATATATAAAAATAATGATAAAAAGAATATCACCTGGTTGCTGCTGTTCCATTCAGATCGCCCATTCTAAGAAGTGACTCATTTATTGCTAGCATGTTACTTACAATGGACAGCATATTTCGAGCAATCTGAAAACAGACAATAGATAAAAATAAATATAATTTTCTGAACAGGATTGATTAATTCAATATAATAAATGAGAATCATATAATATAAAAATGTCGATTGAACCGCAACAGCTGTCACTATATTTTCGAACAATGCTAACTACAAAACGAAAAGAGCTGGATAGATATAATTTGGTGAATCGATTTATTATCTAAAATATAGATATTTATCAAATTTTGAACCAAATCCGTCAAAATATTGACCGTCTGCTGGTCTGTACTTTTACATGCCCAAAGACCTATATTTTATAACTATCGCTCGCCATTACCATGCCAGGCATTCGCGGAATAACCTAAGCCCTACAATTTTATGTGAAGGTAAGAAGATAAGACCTTTATTCGAGAGTATGTATAAAATTTTCGGAGGGATCTCTATTTTTGGTTTAATTGAAACTTGCGTGTCCAATTGAAACTTCTGCAGGGCGGCCGTAACGCCCTCCAAGCGTTTTTCTACATTTAAAAACTTTTAAATATTTAAAACGTTCTGTAAATGTTTTATGGTTTGAATTTTATTTTTGTTTGTCCAAATGCGGCGAAAAAAAGTGGAAAAAGAGAAATTTTCGTAGACAGGGAGGAAGGCGAAGGGGTTAATATTATAAAAACAAGCAGCTTATTTATAGAAATTACTGTATTTTTTATTTATTAAACATTGTTATGAATCTGGAACATCATTTTCTGTGCAGTAAGTTTTTGTGTAAAGAAGACAAATTTAGATACAATCTTACAGATGTTTTTTGAAAAAAATGAATAATCAAGTAAATAAAGATTCATATATCAGTTACTCTCAATTTTGTTTTAAGGTTTGGCATACATTAAAATATCTCTAAATTTTTCTTCCTTACCCCGCAGGTAATTGTGCAGGAAAACAATATTACAGTTTCGAACAAACTTTTGTTTACATTTCAGCTTACTCTTTCCATAAAAATTTTCTCAACGAGTTTTGTTAATTCGGATTTTTATCGTTATCCTATCAACCTATAATAACCAATTCTATTGTAATTGGAATGCGCTTCTTTTGAATTTTGCAAGATCTTATAACAAATTATTATATACATAATTTCAAATTGTAGATTGCGAAATGAGATGCACTTTTAGAAGAAAACCTAAAAATTGGTGTCCGCACTTGAAATAGGAAAGAAACAAAATGTTAAAATAAACTAGACCACAGCATCCTTTCCTCTTTTAGGTATAACCTTTTTTTTTCAATTGAAACAGATTGTTTATTTGAGCTTCATTCCTAGTTTTTTTTCCTTAAATCCCCCCACCCACCCCCACCCCTCGAAAATATCGTATGAAGCAGTACCGACCGATCCGAATAACCACCGAATCGGTGGGATAGACTTTTTATTCGGTGTTCCATAAAAACGACATGAGTATCCAAGTAATTGGAAGCAATAGTTCTCGAACACAATGGACCAATACCAACATTCGAATTCTTTCGTTTCTAGGGTCACTTACAACTTTATTCAGCAGGAAATGTTTTTATACCATTCTAATGTCGGGGTAGGTAAAAGTAGTTAGCTTTTTTATTCAAAATGTGGTGTTTTCTAAAATTTTGTGGGAAAATTTTAGAAGTTAAAAAAAAATGCCTTTGTTTAATTTGAATTACTTCATTCTTGTAACGATGGATTTGAGATTTTTTCTCATTTTCTGAAGCGATACAGGTTTAAAATTTTTACAAATTTATTATTTTAATATTTTTTGAAATTTAAATGGTAGTTAATCATTAAGTAGGTTCAAATTTGATTTCGTAGTAGTAATGCTGCCATCTCGTAATGACTTGGAGAAAAAATAAATTTCATGATTAAAAAAATTTTTTTTTAATTCTGATTAATATAATAATAAAGGTGTGTTTTAAAAAGAGGCATTTAATTAAATTACTTATTTTAAAATGAAATTTTGTTTTGTTGACAGAAAATTAGCTAATATTATAAAAGGACGACATTTTCTAGTGTTTTTTTGTATTCGTTTAGATTGTGTATCCTAATAAAGCTATTAAAATACCTTAATATAAGAATTATATGTACATCTAATTTAACGGTGAACTAACTTAATGTAATATTTATTTAAAAGTTTATTAAATTAGAATTGATATCCTGAGTATTATTTATCTTTTTTACTCAAATGCGAACTATTCTAAAATTATAATAGAAAATTTCTCCATTTTAAAAAGTACTTTTAATTAGATGGAATTGCTTAATCTTTCTAAACATGGAATTTTGTAAATTAGTTTTTTAATTCTCATTTCCTGGTTTGTTAGAGATTTATATTTCGATGACGAATTTGTCTGGTTGACAAATAATGAGAGATTGTATTAATGATCGTATACTGCGAATAATAAATAATTAAAGTTAATAAATAATATAAATAATATAATTAATAATAATTAAAGTTAATAATAAGTTAATAAGTATTTTTTAGAACTTATAAATCGGTTGATCAGTAATTAAATTCAAGTTTGATTTTGTAGCAGTGTCGCCATCTATAAGTGACTTAGAACAAGATTAAAAAATAGAATATAATTGAAATAAAAAATACTGATTAATATAATAATAAAATTGTGTTTTAAAAAAGAAGCTTTTTAACTACTGAAATAAAAAAGCTGTCAGCAAAATAGATAATATTATAACAGAACAGCATTTTATGGAATTTTTTTTTAATTCCTTCAGATAATGCATTCAAGTAAAGTTAATACAATGCTTTCATACAAGTTAAAAATAACATGTTATAAATTTTTACTATGAACTAAACTAATACTCTATTTAATGAATACTACATTAAATAAAGATAAATTTCTGTAAAATAATTATGAATTTATTTTATGAATGATGCAAATTCGAAATGAATTAAAAATATATAATAATTAGAGACTAAAAATACATTGCCATTTTTATATTCTAAAATAAAGTGTTATTTTAGTGTATTAGAAAACTTTAATTTAAATAGTTTGAATTTGAAAAGTTAATACTTTTTTATTTAGTTAATTCAATGCCCTTTTATGCAATTTCACTTATGTCAAGTGTGTAAAAGCGGAATTTTTTAAATCCTTTTTAATTCATTCTAATGAAATTTTATAAGCATTTATGTAATTATTAATACTTTAGGCATATTCAATGCATCTTTATAAGCATTTAATCTAATAACCTCATTTAATGCAAATTGTCTTTTCAAAAATTGATTGTATTTTATATAAATGAATTTAAATTGAACATTCAAAGTTAAATGCAATATTTTTCTAAAACTTTTATTGCACATATTAAATGATTGTTAGTTCACATTCTTTTGAATGATGTTCGAAACCCTTTCATATTTTTTAATATCGTAAATACCTAATTACCAATGAAGGTGTTTATGACTACATTTAAGAAATTGTTTACTTTAAGAAACTCTCCTTATCTTATGTTAATGTACTTATGCGAAACATTGTTATTGCCCTTCTATTAATAGACTTGATTACATCGCGTTTACGGTAATTAGAAATGTCTGTATCACTTTTAAAAGTTACAAAAATACTTGTAATTAAAGTTCCAATATTCTTAGCTTTCTTTATTCGTAATTAAAGAACTTAATTGTACCAGAAATGGTACAACATCCTTTCAGACACTGTGATAAAAGATTGGTAAAAAAAGAAACAAAATTTGATAGTTAATTACGCTTAAAGGATAATTTTGTTAATTTTTCTGTATATCATTAAGATGCTAATGAAATATTTTAAAGTTATGCTAATAATTGTTTTAGAAATTTAAACTAGAGATATTAGCATACCAAAAATTTGTTTTTATATTTTTGATGTCCTACAAAGTGATAATCGTGCATTAAATTATGTCACAATTATTTGCATATAATTTTTATTTATGTCCAACTATATAGTTTAATTTTTAATACCGAATCGATTGATGGCGATTATATAGAAACTTAACCCTCCAACTGTGTTTCCCGCGATTTCAGTATCCCGCGTTTTTCGCAGTTTAGAGTGTTTATTTTTACTATAACTTATTTATTTTTATTATATTATATTATTATCGTGTAACATATAGTATCAGTTCACTTTCTTTGAAAATATATGAACTTATTTGCAAACATCGCATCTAAATAGTGATTTTAAAGAATTACGCAGCCAGAGGGTTAATGAGTGCAAATATAACAGTTGTTTAAAATTGACATAAAGTACAATTTTTGATTAAATATTATTTATAAAAGATTTTTTGTTTCTACTGAATTTAATGAATGTTAATAAGAATTAATATATTGAGTAAATTTTAATTTGGTAAAAGCCTTTAAAAAATTTGATAAAAAGAAACATTGCTGAGATTTTGCACAGTATAATTCGTCATATAATTAACGGAACCAACATGAATTCGAACCATTTTTTTCAATCGACAAGCAATCCAAATTGGTATTATTTTATTTTAAATTATTACAAGATAAATAGGTACTCATTTTGAAATAGATCATTACTGCTATATACACTGACACTATTGCATTTTTTTTGTATTTTCTAAATCCTTGGCAATGGCCATCAATTAATGCTTATAGAGTATATGTGCACACATACCGAATTAAATCTGAAAAACCGAAATCGATATACCGAATTAAATCTGAAAAACCGAAATCGATATACCGAATTAAATATGGAAAACCGAAATCTACATACCAAATTAAATCTGGATTATATAACTTAATATAAATTAATCAAATAATACAAATTAATCATATATGTTTCATTCGTATCTTTAATTTTCACGGAAAACACATTTATAAATACTTTTTATAAGTTTCTCTACTTATTTTATATGCATACACTATGATCAATGTAATTAATCTGCTATTATTAATATATAATAAATCCTGCTAGCATTAACAATAACCTGTAATTATTAAACATAACCAGTCACTGTGATAAATCGATTAATCACTTTGACTGCTTATTATTAATAATAACCGACTATTGAAGTAAAGTCGACATCATGTAATGAAATTTTATAAGATATTGAAAGATGATTGTAATTCGAAATCGAAGGAAATAAATTTTAAATTAATTTTTGTGTCTATTTAAACTGGTTTAATTTCTAAAACCGAAATGAAAACTAGCACACGCACGCACACACGTAAAAACACACTAATTATAACGCACAAAAATTTAAAAAAGTGAATAACGTAAACTGACTTGTAATAGGATTACAGGTTAATTAAGAACTTATTTCATTAGAATTCGAATTACAATAAACTTTCAAAAACTAATTAAAAAAATTCATTACCTAATTTTAACTTTACTTTAATATCCAAAATGAATTTTTTCTTTTGATAAAATTGTCAATATAGTTTTATCAATTTAATTTCTTATATGTATACATTCGTTTAATATATTTTCGTCATTAAAAATTAAGATTATTTAGCCATAAATTTCTAAAATAATGCAAAAATTAAGAAAAGAAAAACGCACTTATAAATAATAAATGATTAAATAGTTTTAAAATATTGCGAAAGTTTTCTATGGAATAAATAATTATGCTTGGATCTTTAATTAAACAACAGCAATAACAAAACATGAATGAAAAGAATGAAGTAAAAAGCAAAAAGAGAAATAAAAAATATCAATTCAATTGTGTTATATTGGAGACATATTTCTCTCTAATATACGTTCTAAATATACGATAGAATAATGAGCAAAAACGTAAAGCCATCATTAAACTCTAAGTGGCATATTTTTTGACAAAAATTGCACAATCCAATGAAATTTGTCTTATACCATTTTTATTTTGTTCGACTAAGTCATATTTAAGTACATTTTTCGTTTCTTAACTATCTGAAAACTATTAGCAAAAGTTTTTTTCAGCCTTTATTTAATAATCTTTTTAATTAAGAGGTCCAGTCATCGCTCAAAGGTAGATATAGAAATAGAAAGGTTATATGTAATCTTCCATACGCCATTTTTTTCTATACTGCAAAAGACACATTTTTTCATATATAATAAATGGTTTTCATTTAATTTTTATAAATGTAGATGGCATTTAAGAATGAGAATTCTCAATCTATTTATGGCTATACTTTGCCAAAAAAGTATATTATTATTATTATTTTTTAAAGATAGGAAACTTAATAAAACTTTATTTAATTATTAAACTTATTTATATTTAAAAATGCATTGTCCTTCATTTATTAAAATAAACACTTACGCGGTAAAATAATGTCTGACAAAATTCTTTTAAGCTTGTTATCCAAATATGGCAGTAACTCTGTATTTCATTTTAGTTTTTGTTGAAGGAAGTCAATACACATCATTTTAGAATAAAAATTCAAAAAAAATAATTAGATAATAATAGGATTTTTGGATGATATAATATTCTTTTCGTGATATATTATGGAAGAAAATTTATTGATTTATTATGGATTCCTAATATATAAAAATTTAATTTCAATACAAAACGCCAAAATCGGGAAGGGATACAATAAGAAAACATTAAACGATTTATCTTCAAGAAAAAAAAAGATTCAATACATGCCATAAGTAAACGTGAACATAATATAAATTATATTTTTGAGAGAGAAAATAATTCCGAAATAGAGTAACAGTAATCATTATTTTTTGTAAGAAATTTTACCGCTAAAGAACTGGACTAGAAAAAAAATGAATGCTTATATAGCCTTTTATTAAATATAGCTATATTTAAAAATGTATAACTATTATCTGCATCACTCTTATTATTATCTGTATAACTATCAATTTACAATAAATTGGAAAGACATTTTTGGAAAGTAAAAAATTATGTGTGATCTTTACTGAGACGAACAGGGAATGGTCTCCGCGAAACTTTCTCGTATAATCTTCAATAAAAGTCCTGTTCTCTCCCCCCTCCTCGTATAAAATTATAGACTTTGGATAAGATCTCAAATCTCTTGTGAGCAGTAACTATGAAATGTAATTACTTGCCTTAAATCTTATTGAATCTATCTTACGAATATGTATTTGAAAATTTTTTTCCCAACCCTAATGAACCATAATTAGATACGAAACTTCAGTTTTAGTCACAAGATAACATACTGAGTTTCGTTGATTGAAATCATTCCGTTTATGAATTATTGCGTCTATATGTATATGCATGCGAAAGTATAGATAGAATAACAGACAATCGTTTAACAGATTTAGGTCTAAATTTGATGTCTACGTTTTAGATACTAAATTAGTGCACCAGATTTTATTTATCTAGCGTTTTGTGTTTTGGATTTAGGGAGTTCACTTGTTATAGAACCGACAAATAGATTTCCTCTGAATGAATTTCATGCAAAATATGACGAAAATCTACAAATTTGGTTGTAAATCCATCAAATTTCATCCATCTCTAGCTCAAACTGTTTTTTTTTAGTTATCAGCGTACAGGGCGGTGTACAGGCAAACATATGGATAGACAAATAAATATAATGTCAAAAGTTTGGTTCCCGAACTCATGGAGGTTTGAAAGTGGAAATTCTTCGAAATCTCAAATTCGTATTTTTATATTTCCTCTAATACATTATAATACATCCTCTACGTAAACGAAAATGTAAAAGGGCTACTGCGTAAGAACTGTACCAACAAGAGATCAAGGGGGTTTTGAAGAAGAAGAAAAAGACGAAGGCACTTATTTATGGTGACATAAATAGTAAAGAGCTAGATAAAAAAAAGTCAAATTTCCGGTATTTTGTGTAATTGTGAAAATATCAAAAGTATGTTAACTATTTCGGGATTGTATTAGAGTAATACGATTGCAAGTGATATTTCATTATACTGTCAACTATAACAATAATATATTAACATGAAAGGTTAACATAATATCAACTGATGTTGACTTATCCTATAATATCAATTGATCCAAAACTTTTGAATTTTTTATGTCGTTGCTTGGTCGGTTGTTCAAATTTTCTGGCTCAAAAGCCATATCTTGGTCATGCTGCGCCAATCAAATGGTAAGAAGCATTTCAAAGATATTAAAAAAAGTTATTCATTAAATGTTATGCATTGAAACGGTATTTAAAAAAACATTCATGAAAAAAGTAAAAGTACATAAATTAATGACACTCGAAAAAAGATTCCAAATTGATCAAAACTTAAATAAAATGCAACAAACCAATGGTCTGTAGAAATTTAAAAATACTAGAGTGAGGTTTCTCACCCAGTAGTTCAAGCATGTCTACAGAAACTGCATTAAAAAAACCGAAACCGATGATTATTAAAAACAGGACAATCGATTAAAACATGACGTACACTTAAAACTACACGGCATGTCGTAAATGTATTTTTTGTCATAAATATATTTTAATCAATCATACTTTCAAATTTTATTCCTGACTGCTTTCATCCTTAATGCCCACTGTAATTACAAATAATCATCTATTTTGTTATCAAATTTGGCATTACAAAAAAAAATTATATAGAAATTATCTCTGACAGAAATACAGAGAAACATAAAATATAGAATTGAATATTAAATATAGAATTGAATAGAAATATAGCATTGAATAGCAAAAGTTAATTTCAAAAGTCAATATTATAAATAATTATTTTCATACCTTTTTGTCATGTATTGCGTATTCAATGACTCCTTCAATCTGCTTTGTAGCCGCTTGTAGACGTTCCACATTCAGATGCTTAGGATCTTCTGTGAGCATCCATAGTTCTCCTGTAAGATCCTCGGCATTCTTATAGCCCTAGAAATATATTCAGAAATAAGAACTAGGTTTATATCATTCCCTAAGAACTTTTTTCAAATATCCAATCAATTCATCCATTTTGCTGCATTGAATAAAATTTAAATATTGAAAGTGGACAGTTTAATAAGGGTTTACTGTCTAGAATAATATATAAATAAATCCTTTTTATCCCCTTTTGATTTAAAAAAAACTAACAAATAAACATGTTTTTAATTTCAATATGGTAATTAGAAAATTCGATATAATAATTTCAATATGGTGATTGATTTAATTTCAAATTTTTCAATATGGTAATTGATTTAATTTTAATTTTCTAATATGGTAATTGATTTAATCTCAATTTTTCAATATGGTAATTGATTTAATTTCAGTTTTTCAATATGGTAATTGATTTAATTTCAGTTTTTCCGATATGGTAATTTCAAAATTTTTTTTTCCTTCAAAAATTACATTTTTTTTTTTTTTTTTTTTTTTTTTTGTTAACGGAAATTGCAAAAACTGTGCATACAAATCTTTAGAAACGTAATCTTCAGAGGGAACAAAATGTGCAATTTTTATCCGCCTAAATCCGTTATGTATGTTAGGAAACAAAAAAAAAAAAAACCCGCAATTCTTGTTTATTTATGCCTTGGGGCCAAAACTTCCAATTTCAACATAGGTTTTCGGCATTTCCCACTAAATTCTTTCCTCCTACACTGATTTCCATTTACGGCCTACTCTACAGTGAGAACACAGGGCGAAGATTTGGTAAAAAGTTTTATAGCAGAAAGTCACATATAGTTTATTTTAAATTTTTAACATGATTTTTTCTTGGATTGATAGTTTTTTCTTACATACATATCATATAAATAATTTTTTTGCTTTGTTTGACTAACATATATTTCTAGCTATAATAGCATGTCCGATCTATTATTTAATACAGCTCTACGAGGAATAATATCTTGTGAGCCTCAACATTTCATCTGCCTGTATCTGATTGTTAGTGGTACATCACTAAAATCAATGGCGGCTATATATATTATATTTATTTCTTATATATTATTAAGCTCTTTTAGACATAATTGACATTATGAAGTGAAACAAATGTATTCTTTTCTTATGATCATGATTTCTTTAAAACTCTTAATTCTTTTAAATAATCTAAATAATATCTTTTAATTTATCTTTTTTCTACCGTAATAGTATCTTTTAAATATATATGATTTCATAATGGTACGTTTTTAAAATTTGGGATATAAATCTTTTTTTATTCTAAAATTTGAAACAAAATTAATATATAAACGTATAATGTTTCATCCATGTTAGGCATTGCGAAGTTTTATATTGTGTATTAATTTATTATGAATTGTTAATATCTCCATTTTGCTTTATTACACACACGCACATACACACACACACACAATGTTATTTAAATTTTGTTTCTCATGTTTTATGTATGAATTATGCTCCAGTTTGTATAAAATCAAAATTCTTAAATTTGGCCAATTTCTAGCTTCGTATAATTTAGGTATGTAGACTTAGGGTAAGTGATTAATTATAAAAACACCACTCGGGCTACGAGCACTTTCATGCACGGGGGGGGGGGAGAAGGTGAGGGATCCATATATTTGCCGCAACCTGAATCATAAATACTAAAAAATTACTTATCAATATCTACGCTTGAAAGTTAGTTTTTTTTCCTTTGCTTTATTTAATTCTTCCTCACAAGAGATAGCATTAAGTATGTGAAATTAAAAATTCATCTTTCAAATTTTGCAACTTCGTAATAAAGAATGTATACATAGACTTTTAATGTAAAGAAAAAAAAAGCAAAAGCAAAAAAAAAAAAAAAAAAAAATCTTATTTTGAATTTGAGTTAGGCACCCGAAATTAAAGTCAGTCGATTCTTTTATCAAAAGCTCGTGAGTTGAACACAACTCTGCTTTTCAGTGCATAATGAAAGTACAGTATAGTAAGGTTAAATAATTATAAAATAAGCCACAATAAATTATAAATATTATAATATTATAATTACAAATTTTAAAAATTATAATAATAATTATACAAATTATAATTTTAAAAATTTATTTTTGCTATTTTTGAAAATATAACTATATGAAAAAAATAAGTTATTTTAATAAATAAATAAGACCCAACAAATTAAATAAAACAATTCTACAATCATACTGCAAAATTAACGTTAGCCTGCAGATATCACTTAAAATAGACCAGACAGGCTTTGTACAAAGTTACTATTTTAAGCAATTCAGAAGTAGGAAAAGTTAATTTTATTTTAGATTTGCTTCCTCATTATTAAGAAATAAATTGAAATTATGATAATGGAGATACATGGAATTTGAGAAAAAATTTCAATTATCGAAGCATTCGAATTAAAAACCTTTGATTTAAATAGGTACTACTTTAAATATTCTCTAAATTTGGCCGTTAAATTTGTTAAGATAACTGAAAACTCTGTGTTTTACAATTAAAAGAGTCATACAAACAATGGAAGAATAAGGAAAAAAAAATCAAAATTTCTTTTTTATTTAATTTTCTTCTCAAAACCGCAAGCTAAAAATCTTATGGCGTTGCACATTCATTAAAGTTTTAAATGAATGTAATCTTTAAACTTCAAGTCTTCTTTATTCTAGAGTCATTGTCTTTCTCAAAGTCAGACGTAAAGTCTTTGTCTTGAAGAATTAATTGTTTCTGTCTAAAAGTGCTTTCAACTAGTTTTTCGTCTAAACTGAGAAAGTTTAAATGGGAGCTTCTAATGAGATAAGTAATCATTCCAGTTTGGGACATGGCTTGGCAGATTATAAAAGTATCATATATATATATATATATATATATAACTATCATAAATATAATATAGGTTTTCTACTAAAAAAGAAAATGTTGTGAAATTTCTTGTCCTATTTATAATAGTGACCGCTCGTTCCAGAGACAAATTTTTGTAGAGATATTTCAACAGTTAAACCTTTTTCCAGATCTGATTTCCAGATAACAATATTTCCCTATCTAGTTTAATCACCTCTCTTAGAAAAAAATAATATTCCCCTATTTGATTTAAATTTGTATTTTAGGCAATTAATATTAAATACCTAATATTTTTATCTCCATTTTAAGAATGCATTAACGCAACAAATAATTTTGTATTTTCTTGTATATGATGAACACAAGGAATAATTATTTTTATCTTAATGATTTTGATGATTCGACAATTTTTTAGATTATCCAGAGACCAAAAAACAATATTTTCTCTTCAGAATTACTTCTTTGTGTGAATTTCTCTGAATAATTCATCCAAAGTCCCCAAAACTATTTTTTCTTTAAAATATTCCTGTTTGTGAATTTCTTCGGATAACTCGTCACGCTTAGTCTTCCAGAGATCAAAAAATTATTTTCTCTTCAGAATTAAGTCTGTGTGTGAATTTCTCTGAATAATTCATCCAGAGTTCAAAAAAACCACAACAAAAAATCTATTTTCTCTTTAGAATTACTCCTGTCTGTGAATTTTTCTCTGATGATTCGTCATGCTTAGTCTTCCAGAGGCCAAAAAATTATTTTCTCTTCAGAATTAAGTCTGTGTGTGAATTTCTCTGAATAATTCATCCAAAGTCCCCCGAACTATTTTTTCTTTAAAATATTCCTGTTTGTGAATTTCTTCGGATGATTCGTCACGCTTAGTCTTTCAGAGATAAAAAAAAATGTTCTCTCTTGAGAATTAAGTCTGTGTGTGAATTTCTCTGAATAATTCATCCAAAGTCCCCAAAACTATTTTTTCTTTAAAATATTCCTGTTTGTGAATTTCTTCGGATGATTCGTCACGCTTAGTCTTTCAGAGATCAAAAAAAATATTCTCTCTTGAGAATTAAGTCTGTGTGTGAATTTCTCTGAATAATTCATCCAAAGTCCCCAAAACTATTTTTTCTTTAAAATATTCCTGTTTGTGAATTTCTTCGGGTGATTCGTCACGCTTAGTCTTTCAGAGATCAAAAAAAATATTCTCTCTTGAGAATTAAGTCTGTGTGTGAATTTCTCTGAATAATTCATCCAAAGTCCCCAAAACTATTTTTTCTTTAAAATACTCCTGTTTGTGAATTTCTTCGGATGATTCGTCACGCTTAGTCTTCCAGAGATCAAAAAATTATTTTCTCTTGAGAATTAAGTCTGTGTGTGAATTTCTCTGAATAATTCATCCAAAGTCCCCAAAGCTATTTTTTCTTTAAAATATTCCTGTTTGTGAATTTCTTCGGATGATTCGTCACGCTTAGTCTTCCAGAGATCAAAAAAAAAAAAGAAAAAATTCTCTCTTGAGAATTAAGTCTGTGTGTGAATTTCTCTGAATAATTCATCCAAAGTCCCCAAAGCTATTTTTTCTTTAAAATACTCCTGTTTGTGAATTTCTTCGGATGATTCGTCACGCTTAGTCTTCCAGAGATCAAAAAAAAAAAAAAAAAAAAAAAAAAAATTCTCACTTGAGAATTAAGTCTGTGTGTGAATTTCTCTGAATAATTCATCCAAAGTCCCCAAAACTACTTTTTCTTTAAAATACTCCTGTTTGTGAATTTTTCCGGATAACTCGTCACGCTTAGTCTTCCAGAGATCAAAAAATTATTTTCTCTTGAGAATTAAGTCTGTGTGTGAATTTCTCTGAATAATTCATCCAAAGTCCCCAAAACTATTTTTTCTTTAAAATATTCCTGTTTGTGAATTTCTTCGGATGATTCGTCACGCTTAGTCTTTCAGAGATCAAAAAAAATATTCTCTCTTGAGAATTAAGTCTGTGTGTGAATTTCTCTGAATAATTCATCCAAAGTCCCCAAAACTATTTTTTCTTTAAAATACTCCTGTTTGTGAATTTTTTCGGATAACTCGTCACGCTTAGTCTTCCAGAGATCAAAAAATTATTTTCTCTTGAGAATTAAGTCTGTGTGTGAATTTCTCTGAATAATTCATCCAGAATTCAAAAAAACAACAACAAAAAATCTATTTTCTCTTTAGAATTACTCTTGTCTGTGAATTTTTCTCTGAGGATTCGTCATGCTTAGTCTTCCAGAGGCCATAAAATTATTTTCTCTTTCAAATTACATCTGCGAGGGACCTTCTTTGAATGATTCGTCACGCTTAGTCTTCTAAAGACCCAAAAATTATTTTCTCTTTAAAATTACTTTTTAATTGAGTTTCTCTGGATTTTTCGCCACGCATAGCCTTCCAGAATCTAGAAAAAAATATTTTCTACTTATAAGTACATTGTCTGTGAATCTCTCTGGATGATTCGTCACGCGTGAGACTTCAGAGTTCAAAAATATTATTTACTGTTTAAAATTACGTCTGCTTCCACATATTATAACTTATAAAAAGAATGAGCTAGGCGTATGTCATACCACCCTAATACTTTCAACCTTATAGTCATGTAATGGATAGAAATGATAATAATATAAACTAGTGAATTACACATTAGCATAAAAAAAATTCGATCTAGAGATTTTGATGGTTGGTTATATTTTAAACTTCGTAGAATGAAAAAACATTGCTTTCTTTTTAGAATTATGCTTGTATGAGAGTGTTTTACTCTAAAGGAAACGAGTTTGAAACGATATTTGTCATGCGGTCCTTGTATTATATTTACAGATATAAAGAGAAAATATAGCTATCAATATTTCAAAAATACCCCTTTTGAGAGTTTAATTATTTGTCACACTTCTGACCTCTCAGAATGTAAAAGCATTGATTTCCTTATTAGAATTACTTCCGACAGTGTTCATGATGACCATTAATTGAAAGATTGAACAAATGTTATACATTGCGTAATCTTTAAATTTGTATTATGCTGTCGATCTGCTTGTGAATACGATAGCTCCACAAGTTGAAGCAGCTGTTCCCAGTATGTGGCGCGCGGGTCTTTGAAAATAACGAACGTATTGTTTTCAATGAATGGTGAAAAATATGCAACAAGAGAATTTAAAAGTAAAAGCAACGGAGGGGGGGGGTTTCGCTCATTCTTTAATAAAGGTGTTATTCTACATAAAATTGTGGACTTTGGGTAAAGGACGTGGACGCCAAGAGGACTTAGATTTCTTATTTAACGCAGGATAATAGTAGTAGATAATGTAGTATATTAAGGAAAATCTGTTCTATGTGATTACAAAATTATATACTAAATTTCATTATTTAAGACGTTACCTTTTTAAATGACTCACTTTTTAAAATTATTTGTAGTTATTTGTAGTGTAGTTATAGAGTTTGCATGCCTTCAAAAATACACACTAATAGCCTGTAAACTTCTTGACGGATTTGATCTAAATTCGATACAATTCTACACAATCTATACGAAGCATATGTATCAAATTTTATCTATAAAGCTCTTTGCGTTTTGTAGTTATCTTATTCATTTATACTCGGACATCTAGATAGATTTCTCTTAAGTGAATTTCGAAAAAACTGCGGTATAAATCTAAAAATTTGATATAAACACCATATACCAAACTCCATTCTTCTAACTCAATGAGTTTTTAAATTTTTTTTTCCCAGACAAATAGATATAATACAAAAAAAGTGTTATTCAGTTTGTGGAGATCTGAAACACGGAGATTCCTTTCAAAATCTCAAATTTGAATTTTTTGAGAATTATAATTCTTTCTTTTTGTATATTTAGCACACGAGAAAGTAACATGTTATAAAAATTTGTCTTCCTTGGCAAATGAAAATAAAAGTAAGAGCTAGTAAGAAATTTTGTCTAAATTTATGGATGGAACAAAGAATACTTTCATTTAATGCATATCTCAAAACATAAATTAACTTGTAAGCTTGATGTAGCTCCAGGGATGAGATGATATATTTTTATTTGTATCTAGTAACTTATTCTTAATCTAAGTCGTCTCATGAAACGAGTTCAAGGATTGTATTAAAATTGTTTTGCATTTGCATAAATAAAAATTTCTTTGATGAAAGGAATGGCTGAAAAATATACTAGTACGAGATCCTCAAAAGTAGAAAAGGCTCATCAAGCGATACGGAATAAAATAAAAGTTTAGAAAGCGCTAAGGTAGAGGTATAGATTCTTGTATACATTCTGCAAGACAAAATTGTAGATTTATGTATAGTTTTCAATTAAATCCGTCAACTAGAAGTTTATTTTTTTCTTTAAATGTGAACACTATAATTTATAAACACAACGAGCCAGAAAAATTAAATTTTATTTGAGGGCTTAACACTAATATTATAATCAAATTTTTAGATATAATAGGTTTAAGATATCCAGTAAGCTTAATAACGGATAATGAATTTTTTTTCCACTAGAAAATACAAGGGCACATGTAACCACAACTTGTCTCCTCCTACCCACCTAACTAAGGCTACGGATTCAATTCGAATGACCGAACTGCAATAGTTGCATTGATGGGAGCAAAGTTTGAGTCATAAGAACCATCACCGGCCAAAGTTCCCTTGGGAAGCAAGTCCTGTCATCGTAGTAGGCAGCGAACTCCCACCATTTCTGTACCCTCCCAGGTAGTGAGAATCAACCACCACGCTGGAAGCTTCTCATTCTCATATATAAAGTGCACTCGGGAGCGAGACAAGGCAAAACACGTATATGAAAAGAGCAATCGAGACATACTCAAACAACAGCATTTTCAGAAATGAGAAACACAGGCGATAACAGCAAAAATAGTTAGAGTGCAATAGAGATCTCTCCCTTATCAACACTCTAAAGAAAGAATTGTCTCCTAATGTAACTGCTTTACTTTTTTATAGTTTTACATTTGTAGAATTTTCTAGAATGATCTGCAGATCTCGGCTCCTAATAATGATATCGCAAAATTTCTTTTTAGTCTCTTTTGTATTCAAATTCGTCGTCAAGTTGTCTAATATTAAATTTATCGCTGAGGTCAGATGTTATTGACTTAGTATCCATCCTTTAAAAATATTTGCAAATCTGTCTTTCTTACTTGGAGAATAACTGCTCAGGAAAGCAATATAACAGTAATATATATTTATAACAATATTCTATAAGTTATATTCAACTCAAAACAAATGTGACATATTGAATAATTAATTATATGTAAGCAATGTTGCCTCTTTCTAGTATATTAACACAATATGGCACGTTTTGCGCTTTATATTGCTGTGAAGAAACCTCAATACTGATTTCGACTGTCATCTTTTCCACCGATTGAACCAAAAAAGTGAGACAGATCTAGAGTATTGGCGATAAAATCTCATACTAAATTCTATACTTCTAAGGACTACAGTCTTGAATTATCAAATTATATCAATGCAAACATAAAAATCGATGTATGGCCAATACTTTGATTGATTATTTTCAAAATGTGATGCAGATCTGTAATTTTAATGAGAAATTAATATGCCTGTTTTGCTTTTGAAATGCCAATTTTTTTAAAATTCAGCAATTTAAAATTCATACTGAATTTTTTCAGTATGGATTTCGTCTGAACTTTAACCCTCCTGTCGGCGGCTTTCAGATTGCTATCCTTACCGAAAGCGGCACGCCGGAATAACAGGTTCAACCTTAAAAATGTCGCGGTTTGGTCAAAAGCATTGCTTTCCCCTTTTGCGGTCAGTTCAGCGCTGCAGGTGGGAAGTGATTAGCAAATTTCATGCTGTGAGTAGCAGGTGTTTCTTATCGTAGTCTTTCGATTTCTAAGAGCATTTTTCTTTCAGTGCTTAGGAAGAGATTGACAATAACATCGGCTGAAAATGCGAAAATGTGATTGGTTTTTTTAGAGGTTTTTCGATTATTTTATAAAACAATGCATAAAATTTATATTAGGAATAAGTTATTATCATGTTTATTTTGATACTAGTCTGGTTTTTATAAAATGAAAGTCCTCGTCTAATATTTTTTTTCATTGCAATATGTTTCGCAAATTATTTTATTCCGTAGTACTGTGAAATTATTTCTCGACATTACCTGCAAGTGATTTAATTTAAAAAAAAAAAACCCTTTCAGCGCATTGCCAATTTATTTTAATATTTTAAAATGCGTGTTTAAAACATTAATTGTGATAAGTAACACTACGTTATAACTTTGTTTCTTCAGTATTCAAAAAAAAAAAAAAATTGTATAATTAGGGAATTTTATGCAATATTTCACTTTCAAATATATCGATTTTCAGTATTTATCTGCATGATTAAAATTTTACAATTAAATATACTATACAATATTTAATTGGCCAGTTATTCAGTAATGCTGAAATAACCTTGCGCCTTATGACTGTAACAAATAAAAATAATTGTCAAAATATTTCTTTGTAATATTCATGATACAAATTTGGCCTGGAAAAATGACTCAAATGATACAGATTATTTAGACTCATAATTAACCATTTGCAACTGGAATTTTTTGAATACCTGCAAATCAAGTTCCTACAGAATATTAAGTACTGTTTTAAAATAAATTACAATTTTTGAAAAATCTCAGTTTTAAGTTTTTCGGGTTAGAATCAAAGCTCTTACTATTTTGCAATCGGATAACGACAAACCGTGGGGTAAACGAATCATTAAAAAGAAAAATCTGAATTTAAAAGCTTTGCAAATACAGTTGCATTGATCTTTTTTACTTATTACTTTTACGTTATTTATTGCTTTTGGTGATCAGCACATGTGTTACGTCGAGGTTACTAGCCAATATAAAATTTTTAATTAAATGTTTTCTTCAGCAAAACATCTTGAAATTTCAAATTTTGATTGTCATATAATTCATACTATTGCAGACTCATTGTACCATTCTGTATTGCAGATTTTTTTAATTTTCTGTCAGCTCCTTGACAGTAATTCCTTAATTTAAAACGGGAGTGAATAAACTTCAATTAATGCAAAACCTTTTTTGTTGAAACCAATCAGGCTTATTAAATTTCTAAATACAGGGAATAGAATCATTCAGCAATAAAGTTTTATGTATATACTGAATATTTCTTTTTAATTTTTGAAATGACTCAGATGATTTCTCATATCTCTTATTCAATAAAAATTTCCAAAAATTCCTTCTTATTCTGTAATAATTTTGAAAGCTATGATGGAATACACTTCAAAATCTCATTTTATTTTTAATTCATAATTTTTAAAAATTTTTAGAAAAAAAAACAAAAAAAAAAACATTTTACGCATTTTTATTTTCTAAGATGCATATTCCACTAAGATATATATAGAAGATCTAATAGACGCCACGCACAAACATTCGTCTAAGTTAATAATAAAGATGGACGAGTGTGTGTGTCATTACTTGTCTGGCTGTATTGGTACTTTTCAGACCAGACAATTTGAAATAGAATTACCAAAATCTGCATTTACATACATTGGACAGTGGGAATGTGGGAATCATTTCTTTAAAATTTTAATTAACCCTTTCAAGGGACAATGGAAGTATGCTCATCACCAAATTCAACAATTTTTGAATAAAGTTATGTAAGTTGGCATAAATTCTTACGAATTTTTCAATAAGGTTTCAATTGTAGGTTAGAGGTTTCAATTGTTTATCTCAAATAAAATGAAGTGCCTTGATTTATTTCTTAGTTATTAATTGGAAAAATTAATTAATAAATCAGATTAAACTGATCTAATAAGTTGAATGAATTACTTTTCCTAGGCCAATCTTAATTTTAAAAACATTTTACTCCACCATGACCAGGAAAAAAAGGCCCTTTAAAGGGTTAATAAAAATTATTAAAATTTTAAAGTTCATTCGAAAATATCACAGTAGAAAAATAATTTGTACATTAATTGTGAATTCAAATTTTTTCCCCCACTTTTAATTAAATTAAAAATATTTTAGCATATTTTAAAAATTTATTTTATTTTTGAATTGAAACTAAACGTTTTCATTGTTATCCTTATATTTCATTCCGGCTTTTTACCCATTGATGATGATTTAGTTAAAAGGTTAAAAAGATCTAAGCTAAAAGCAAAGGGGTAAAAATTTCTTTACTGAAATACAAATAAACCATGTGGCTGAAAAGAATGCTCCGTAATTAGCATCGCAATAAATAAGACACTAAAAGTTCAAGATCTTAATTTTACCTCAAAGAATGATTTTTCTTGGTGATACATTCAAATGTATAAATGACACATTGTATAAATTATATTAGAATAATTTCGTATTTTATCGCTGATAAATGGTAAAATTTTAAATAATTTTTAATTAACAGAAGTTTTAATTAAAATTTTGAAAATTTCCTCTCGAGGTGAACGTTAACAGTTTTCTAATTATTTAATGGCAAAGTGCGTTCGCTCTAAGTCAAACAGTTTAATCTGGAGATCGCCAATACGAACATTCATATTCATTATAATTAGAGATATTCGCTACTTTAATAGAAATATTCGCAAGCGACCTTCATGTCTGACACCCTTGTTCAAACTAGTTCTGTTTTTAAAAAATGAAAATGTGAGGCTAAAGGTTATTAAGAATAAAGAATTTCAAATTACATGGAAGTGGGAGTTTCCGAATTTTTTTTACTCTCGTGATCAAAAATAAAATAAAACAAAGATCATATCCCGTCTTGTTTGTTAAAAATCACATCCAGTGAACTCGAACTGACCAAACAGGAGAAGAAAATAGTCTAAATGCCAGTTGTACGCATTAAAAATTTTTTAAATGCTAACATATGAGATAAAATTAGATCAAGGAGTTAAAATAATGGCAACAATTTTAAAATTATTTATTCTCACATTTAACTCACACATTCACTCACTTTCAAGTGGATTAAAATTCGTGGATTAAATTACTCAGCATTAAGAGTAAAAATGTCAATATAAACCACTTTCATATAAACAGAATCGTGCGATGTATATATAAGATTGTGCAGTGAAATAAGATTAATATTTCGATACAAAAAATAGAACCTTTAAAAACTGCGCTTATATTAACTTTGAAAATATTATTAAAAACCAGAGGAAAAATATAAAAACAATGAAACTTATATCTCTACAATGCTTACACTTTTGTTCGAATTCGTCAAAGAGTGTGAAATTCTATAAGGTTTAAAGAATGAAACAAATATTCAATTTTCATATATAGTTTATTACGTTATAAAAATAAGGATTTAATGTAACGAATACTAATCTTTCCGAAAAATCGCACTTTAATATATTGGTTCTATATATCTCCCCGTTTTGAAATACACTTATTAATGAACACTAAAAAAAATAATTCATTAAAAGTTAAAAAGTTTCGTTCGTTAAGTAAATTCTGTAAATAAGTTTAGTGTCTTATTTCCAAAAATAAGTTGCATAAGCAATGTCAATTCTAAAATCCTTAAATGAAAGCACGCTATAAAAAAGAAACTTGTCAAATTTTAATTATATATTTTTTATTTATTTTTTACATTAACTATTTTCTTATGCTAGAAAGCTTTAAAATCTTATGTTTCAAATCATTAATAATAATACGTTTATGTATGTATTCATTCCAGGTATATATTTTCATACTTTCAATTTTATTCTCGTTATTTAAATTTCATTTTAGATACGTAATTATTATCAAAATCTCAAAAGTAACGCCTCAGAACGTAAGCGAGATTTTAAAATGCTTAAAAGGGCGCGAGCAGGAAGACATCAATCATATAGTCCACTGATAACGATTCACTTTTCCTTATCTCACATTCCCTTCTCATTATCTCACAGCTTGAGATTGGGGGTAGGGAAAAACTGGAACCCGTAAAAATACGGGCAGTGACAGTTTTAAGGGAGTTTTTGTTTCCGTCTATAGACGGGTCCGCCGTTTTGAAGGGAGAAAAGATTCCGTCTTTTTCCGGGGTTGCCGCTTGGAGGGTTAAACTACTTCTGTCTTTCTTACCGTCTGAGTTAAAAAATTGAGACTGATCAACATTATTGATGATAAGACTACATACCAATTTTTTTTTTTTACTTCTAAGACGCTACATTTCTGAATTTTCACATTTATACCATCACAAATATACAAATCGATAGATGATCAATACTTGCATTGACCATCTGTTGATGATCAATGATATAATGATGGTTAGGGGTTCAAAATTTGATACAAAATCTACAGTTTTAAAGATAAATTTATGTATATTTGTCTGTCAGCTTGTGCTTTTGAACTATCGAGTTTTTAAAAGGATGAATAGACTATCAGTACATGAATTTTTTAAGAAGAAATCTGCAAATGTAATCAAAAGGCCAGATACCAAATTTCAAGTCTATAGATTGTTCATTTTTGAATTATTGTGTTCATGGACTGACAGACATAAAGGCATTATTCCAAACTTGTAAAGTTTTGGGTTTTAAAACGTTACGTAACGTAAAAATTTATCAAAACCTTGAGGTCGATTTTTTTTTTTACAGCTACAATAAATTTTCCGCGATAAACGAGAAAGTAAAAAGTCCGCAGAAAAACACTTTTACTATTTTATTTCAGCTTCAAAGGACAGTTTTCATTTTTTTATTGTCCTTTTGTGTCCTTTACACGACATAAAGAACGGTCCCAGCAGGAATGAATTGGTTCCTTGAAATAGGAATTTTCATGTTTTTATCGATTAAATCAGCTGGGAAATTTTTTAATATGTGAAGGAGAGGAAAAAATTCCTTAAGGATTAATAACTTCATCAAAAGTTAGTTACTGAAGATTAATTAAACATGAATAAAGTTGAATTTCCTTATTATAATTTTTATTCCAGCTTATAACTGCTAGACGCCTTGAAAAAAAAATATGGCTCATAATCGGTGTTAGATGAATTAATTAATAAAATTTATGCGCTTATTCTGCAAATAAGAAAAAACACGTTAAATGTAATAAAAATTATTTTAGTGTTTAAGTATTAAAGTAAGTATTTAAACAGTAAATTCATAATTATGATGAATTTTGTGAAAGCACTTTTATGTTTTCCATTATGGGAATACACTTATTAAGCATACATTTGAAGAAAACGTTAATATACCTTGAAAACAACTTTTGATCAAAACAAATATCATCAGTATTTATAAAATATATAAATAAATAATTTATGCAACTTTGTACGAATTATATATTTACCTGTGAGGTATTTTCTAAGAATAAATTGCAAGAATAAACATTTATTTTTCAAGTAACTTTTAATCATGCAATTTTATTTCGTATAATGAAGCATAATTTTTTTTAAAAATGTTCTAACAATTTTAATAATATGGTCAGTAAAAAATAATACAGAAGATACAAATAAATTTAGCTTTTGTTGTATCAAAAAAATTCTGTAGAGTTACTTCTATGTATGCATTCTATGCCTATGTATTTCTATGTATGCACGCTATGCCTATGTATTTCTATATATATACATATGTATTCTATGTATTTCTATTTCTTTCTATGCATATAACTATGTATGCATATGCATTCTAAGTATTTCTATTTCTATGCATGCATATACAATGTATGCACATGTATTCTATTTCTATTACGATGTATGTCTTCTAAGCCTATGTATTTCTATGTATTCTATTTCTATTTCGATGTATGTCTTCTATGCCTATGTATTTCTATGTATTCTATTTCTATGCTTGCATATGCCTGTGTATGGATATGTATTCTGTATTTCTATTTCTATATGCATTCTATGCCTATGCATTTCTATGTATTCTATTTCTATGCATGTATATGCCTGTGTATGGATATGTATTCTATTTCTATTTCTATGTATGCATTCTATGCCTATGTATTTCAATGTATTCTATTTCCATGCATGCATATGCCTGTGTATGGATATGTATTCTAAGTATTTATATGCATGCATATGTATTCTATGTATTTCAGTTTCTATGTATGCATTTTTAAGTATGTTATTTTTATGTCTATGTCCTTAATAAATTAAAATTACATAATATACATTTCATAGAATACTGTTTTCAAAAATTGTTACTTCGGTTCTTAAGAGAGAAGCTTATTTGTAAAAAAATAATTCCTCATTAAGTAATTACTAGATAGCAGAATACATTATGTCAGCATGTTCTTCTTCCGATTTTCTACATTTAAAACTGTTATCCGGAAAGAATGTCCAGATTTATTTTACCGCGTAAAAATTAATACAATTAGAATATGTTTATTCAGTATTTCCTTCAAATGTAATAGTTTAAACATCCATGTATTTTTGCCATCGTTCTTATAATGAGATAAATATTAGTTACAGGTCTCCTTTTATGTCTTCCTCTCAATATTTCTGTTGAGAATCTTTTTCCTTAAGTATATTCTTTATCAGAAAAAAAGTAATATGGGATGAGATCTGAATTGCCTTCAGAATTCTTCACATAAGGTGTTTTGATTTGTAATTTGATGTCAAGTGGTACCTATGAGCCAGCGCCATTATCGTAATGAAACAACCAAAACTTGGCCTTCCGTGTGCGAGAGGAAGTTTTGAATGCTTATGATCATAAGTAGTGAAGCATGTTTGTACATAACTGAACTAGATGGAATCTATATTCATAACTCGGTCAGTTGGTAATATTTGCTTTTTTTGTAGGAAATTACATGCTTCATTCACATTTAGGAAATATTCAACAAGTTCTATAAGTTTATGAGCATAGCAGTATGCTTATGAAGAAGAAGGTTTATAAGAAGAAAACAATGTTCTTGTTTAGACCTCTCTTTTCTAAGCTCATTTCATTTCATCTACATCAAAATATTAGATATTAGTTCCTCTCTCAAAGATAAGGGGAAAAAAACTCCAGCACCCTTTAACAACCGCAACGATAGCTGTGCTGTTAAGGGGGTTAAAATAAAAGAGGTCTCTCTTGCCTGAAGGCTATTGAGCAGATGTATGCTTGGACATCATATGAGGGTTAGGAGAAAATTTTCCAGTACTCTAAGATAATCTGGAAGAACAACACCAAAGAATAAAGGCGTATTGGATATTCAGGCGTCTCAGAGCCCCATCGTAATTTCGTTGAATGAGAGTTTTAGGTATTTCGTTCTGATAGGGTTAAGCAATTTTAGGTAAATCATCACAAATCGGTATTGAAGTGAAAAATCATTTTATGCATCATTCATTTGTTTCATATTAAATCTATGAATGAAATAGTAGAGATTTTTTATACATCTAAAACATCAAGCAATCGAACTGGTTCATAAAACACTTGGAATTTTCTATAATAATCACAGAAAAGAATGAATGTGTTCAAGTACCTCAAACACAGTTTTTAATAACTATTATTTTAAGCACTGATGAACAATTTCACCCATCAACTGATTCGAAAAAAGATGAATCAAAACTTTGAGGAAATATTTTGGTTAGAATTTTATTTCCTCTACAGGAAATCATTTCTAATTTTATTTCGTAATTATATTTTTTGAAAATACACTTGCAAAAATATTTTAAAAATAGGATTTTTAAAATTCAAAGTGTGATTTCTACCAGAAATTTATTATTATGAAACTATAATTAAAATTTCTACTAGCTTTATATTTTAATCTTTTATAATTTTTTATCCTTTTGTACTAGACTATAATTAAAACAACTGCAACATAATTTATAAAGAACATTATAAGCAAATTTATTTTGACGTCAAGCAGCTATAAGTATATTTTTATAACTTTTCCCCTTATTTCGCGGGGGGGAAAATTGAAAATTTTATTTTTCCCTCCTTAGGATATATTTACACCAATGTGAATTTTTTATAATTAGTTGGCGACAACATTTTAAAAGTCTGGGAATTTTAACGAAAATTTAAATAGGTAGAAGCCACAAGAAAAATAAAGTGCGATATAGATCATAGCTTCAGAGATTCTAATAATTAAAAATTATAAAAGCATCACAAGATTATTCTAGCAAAAATTTATTTTTCAAGATGGATACAGGATTATTTGCCTATTCCTTCTTCAGATTTTAGAAGCAAATTTTTGAGAATAAAAAGAATCCCCTAATTGAGATTTTTCGAATTTTCCTTTTTCATTGATGCGTGTGACATAAATAAACTGAAATATTTCAGAAATTTTTGTTCACAGACGCTTATATAAAAATTAATTTTTTTAGAAACATTTAATATGTCTTTTTTTCAGGGAAACTATGCTATTACATTCTGAAATTATTCAGAAGACCTCAATGCTGAATGTTGCGGTTGTTTTCAAAATTTTATTTTTTAAAATTTCTAAGGTGTACGTACACACTTGAAGATTTTTTTAAAATTTTAACTTTAAAAATCCAGTTTTTTCATAGTAAGTTATTAATATATGTTTAAACTCATTTCTGCGAAAAAAAACCACATTACACTAATTATTAATTAATTAAATAATATTTAATGAGCTAATGAGCCTATTTTTTGAAACATAATATCTTAAATAAATTTGTACAGACACACAATTCTAGTTGGAAATTATGCCTAATATTAGTCTTCATGTTGTCTGTATCAAGCAAATTACAAAAATGTATAGTTTTTTTTAAACAATTTTTTCATCAACGGTGAATAGAAAAAGCGAGATTTTTTCTGTAATTTTAACTTTTAAACAGCTATCAAAAATTTATTTCTATAAATTTAACTTTTATTGAAGTACAAAATATCCGCTTTTTTCATACAGATTATTTTGATATATAAATAACTGTATTTGGTTCATTTCTTGTTGAGTTATGATTGTTTGAATGAAGCAACATAGTGGAAAAATATCATCCTTCATAAAATGGGTTTTAAAAACACAGTAACTAGAGTTTTTAATGAAAGCACCTCAAGAAAAATAATTATAACTCGAGAAATATTTCGAATATTGACAACATCTTGGTATCATCTGAAAGCTAAAGGATCAGAGAATATTATTAAACAATAAAAAAATATTCGATATTTTGAACGATTTTCAAAGTTTCAAGTATGTACATACATTAATAATAAAGATGATATGTGTAATTCATGTTGGCGCTTTATAGACCTTACCATTTGATTAAGAGTTATCAAACTTGACACATATATACTTTGAAGAGTAGAAATATGCACCTCGAATATATTTTTAAAGCACTAACTATTCCTGATTAATGATGCTGAAATAATAATTTTTAGAAAGGAATATTAATACTGCTTTTGTAGCTGATTCCTGGATGAAATTAACCAATCAATAAAGCTGATGATGAATTTTATATTCACATCTATGAATGGAAAATTTTAAAATGGTCAAAAATTCGACATATTTTTTTTTATTCTGCATGATTTACACCTCCTTTGAGCTCGAAAAATACATTTTTACTTTCTCGTATACGTAGTATAGAAAAGATATAGTAATTGTCAAAAAAAAATTCAACTCGATATTTTAATGAATCTCCACGTTTTAGATCTCCCTGAGTTCTAAAAATACTTTTTTAGAATTATCTTTCTGTACAAAGATAATTCAAAAATACTTTCAGCTGGAGGGTTGAAATTTTGTATACGGTCCTGACACCAAATGTGGAGATTTCTATCAAATTTTGAATAAAATTTGTTCAGAAAAAGTTCGTCTGTCCGACAGTTCGAATATACAACCGGGTAGATGAACGATAACTACAAAACGAAGATTTGATAGATAAGATTCTGAATATATATTTAACATCTATATTGTAGAGACTTGTCAAATTTTAAGCCAAAACCAACAAAGGGTTGAATGTCTGGCGGTCTGTGCTTTCAGAAACACGTAAACGCGATAATTCACAAATGCAATGATTTAAACATATCAGATTTAGTTTGGGAATTTATGATTACAAATATAGTTGTGTGTTAAATTTTTGTTCCAATTGGTTGAGAAAAAAGTGTCTGAAACACCAATTCGATTTTTGGATACTATTAACGCATGCCAAGGATTAATCGCCTAAAATCTTGTCAAGGATCACACGATAGATTCAGCAAAAATGATCTGACTTTATTACAGAGAATGAGAAAAAGTTTTGAGGAAACCACTCCATCTAGTTGTAATTATATCTTTCTGTTTGGGAGAACTGAGAGCGGTAAGTATTAAACACCATTGATGAAATAGGATGATGATGGTGTGTTTCCCGCGTTACCACGGAAATGGGCTGCAGTAGCTTCTGAGGGTAAAGACCCCTGAGCACCCGATGGCAGAAGTCTGACTTCTAGCTCATATGAAGATGAAACTCACGCATTCGCTTGCACAACCCCTTTTTATAGATGGGGGGGGGGGCACATTCACACACCTCACAGATAGAACACAGATGAAGAACAACCATGCCCGAACCGGGATTCGAACCCGGGGTCACAGGGAAGATGCGCTACCCCGTGAAATAAGGCGATGAAATAAGGTAAATGATCCTAAGAAAATTGCAGTTATTTTATCAAATGTTGGATTGGACAATCGAAGGGAATTCATCTTATTCTTTCCAATTTTTCCTTTTATTATAATTAAAAAAAGTACAGAGATAGGTAGATGAAATTTGGTATATAATTTTGTCATCAAACATGTAAATGTGCATTAAATGTAATACCAAATACGTCAACTAGATGAATCTTTATCTTTCTATTTAATCGTGCATTGCATTAATTGAATCAAAAGGCACAAATTATAATTCTATGTTATTTTAACCATTTTTCCAATAGGAATTATGCATATTCCTACACCTAAAGCTTAGAAATTGGCCATTGAACTAAAATTATAGTGGAGACCTTTTATATAATTGAACACGTGTATGATTCAAACCTTTAAACAATTCCCTTCAAAGATTCACTTTCTCTCGAATTGGCTACTAAAATTCTATGAACACCTCCCAGAACTCCATAGAATTTCAAGATCCTTTCAAAATACATGGCAGTGTCTACTTATACGAATAAATTTGGTACACAGATAGAGGGGACAATCCCTATTACCTCTTCTCTACAACTGCTGAGATCCACGGGTCCCCAGGCGACTGACCCATTGGGAAAAAGGTAGCATCTCCTCTTCGCATATCCCGTGGCCGATTCCCGGTCGGGGAACGTCGAGCCGAAAGGACATTCGATCAACTGGACTCTCCCGTGGGAGGTAGAATTCCACCGGAACACCCCTTTCTCACTGATCGTCGTATTCGGCGAACAGTGCTCTGGAAAGAAAGACATAAAAAAAAAAGAAAAAGAGTTAATTTGGGATTGCATAGGATCCATTTCTACAAGGACGTGGGCAGAATGGATTGAAATGACCATGGAGCAAGTAGACATTCAAGGCTCTTTAGGTTAAGAGGGTATTTTTTTACATGCTGGAATTACAGGGTCGGTTTTGGGAGATGTTTTATAGGAGATTCTGTAGATTTAGCTTCCTGGAAGTACTGGAGATTCTTACTGTATAGTTTTACATCGGAATTTGGTTACTATAGTGCTTTCCTCAGGATATTAAATGAATGAAGGGTCTAATATTTCATTTTTTGACTTCTTAAAATGTTTGGATGTAAAATATAGATTTGTATTTCGCATAACAAACTTCTAAGGCAGTGGTATAGGATGGTAGGAAGGAGGATATATACACATTTATTATTTTCCAACGGATTCTAAAACCCTCCGTGCTTTTGCGCATGCGTTAGGATGGGTTTAGTTCGGTAAAATAGGGGTGAGAGGAAAGAGGAAAGTAGGAAATGGTTACATTTGACAATAAAATAAATTCGCACGAAATGGCGCACATCCTTCCGTTTTCTTTAGTAAGATAGAACCACCGAAAAGTGGTTGTCTCAGAACGCTGAAACGAACAGTATAAAAGAATTGTTAAAGTCAATACACATTTATTTATAATAATTTATCCATTAAAAATAGTTATAATTTTATTGTAAACAAAGATAGGAAAAAGAGTTAGTTTGTGTTTGCATAGGAACCATTTCTACAAGGACGTGCGCAGATTGAATTGAAATGATCATGAATTCAGTTTAATTATATTAATATCCCGTTTTTAAGCTACACTAGGGCTATTCAGTACGGATCTCGTAATTTTGAACCGTGATCAGATGACGAGGTTGAGATTTGATCTGGCAGCTCCTCTCCAAGCTTCCGTACCATACCAGTGGGAGGACGTTTAGCCCGGACGGATTTAACTTACACCACACCTTTTTACACGACTGTTCTTCAGTGAAATCGGATTTCGAACCTGAAATCCTTCCTTCCCAAACCGAAGCCTTATCACCATTTTTGGAGATGTTTTGTAAAGGTTTCTGTAAATTTAGTTTACAGGAAGTACTGGAAATTCTTACTGTAGAGTTTCACTTCAGAATTTGGTTACTGTAGTGCTTCCAAACCATGCTGAAATTCTTTAGGATTATAAATAAACGAGGGGGTGGCGATTTTTTAGTTGAAATAATTTTATACTTTCTTCTGTTCAAAATATTTCTTCCTATCAATGTTTTTTAGTTATAATGAGTATATTATTTACAATCAAGTTATTTATTTTGCATAATTATATATAACATGTATTCTAATGTAATTACACTTGAAGGAAACTTAGCAATAGTATTGATTTCTATCAAAACACATTTTTAAAGAACACTATTTTAGAGACACTTATGTTTTAGGTTTTATTTAGAGAGAGAGAGTTGCTTACCTATCTGCTTGCACCTTGTCCCTCTATAACCCGGGGCGCACTGACAGTGAAACGTATTAATTCCGTCTCGACAAGTGGCCCCGTGTTTACAAGGAGAGGATGCACATTCATCAATGTCAATTTCACACTGTTTGCCTGCAAATAAGAAAGTAATTAGAGGACGCCGCCAATTAAATCAGAAGCGAGCAAAGCGCGCTTAAATTCTAATCAGTCCAAAGAATATATGAATTGAATTTTCAGCTATCTAAATTAAAGCATCTAGAAAAAGTATGAAAGGAAATGTTAGGTTATGAATGTGAAAAAAAAAATTACTCGGTTATTGCATAAGGACTAATAATGAAAGGCTGAATACATGAATGAAGTGTCAATCTCTTTCTTTTTGTTTCGGACCCCTTGTTTATCAATTTTGGAGGATTTTATTCTGAAAAGGTGTGATGTATAGTGAGTAAGAAGGGCATTTTTTGGAGTTATTTGTTCGGTGAATTTTTTTATTGCTATTCTTTACCGATGTTGAATTTCGTTTTGTTTTTTTAATTGTATTGTCTGGAATTTATTTTGAAAATATTAAATGTTTTTATAAGCCGCTTAGTAAAAAATAAGCATATTTTCTTTCATCTGCTGTGTTATTTTTAAACAATTAGTCCATGCATACCATAAGAGCATGCATCTGAAATCTGATGGTTTCCATATCAGAAATTTCCTGGAAAAATCTACAAATTATCGATTAATTGATCAATTTTATTTATATATGCATCATCCCATTTGATACTGAAATTGAGAAAAATTTATTTTAACATTCCATAAATTTCATAAGAATTAATTATTAATCATAATGAAGAAGAAATAATAGAAAAGGAATAAAAAATAAAAGTTAAAAAACGCAGTTTTTTTCTGTACTTAAAAGTTAAAAAAGCATTTTTCAAACAAAAAACATATACAATGGAACAAAATCGTAAATGTTTCAATAGACATAGAAAAAACGCTATAAATCAATTAAGCCTTTAATGAATATGATAATAAAAGAATTTCTGAACATTCAAATGAAATTATTGTATAATGTAAATCTGTGTAAAATAAAAGTTATAAAACGCGTTTTTTTTTCTGTACTTAAAAGTTAAAAAAGCATTTTTCAAACAAAAAACATATACAATAAAACAAAATTGTAAATGTTTCAATAGACATAGAAAAAACGCTATAAATCAATTAAGCCTTTAATGAATATGATAATAAAAGAATTTCTGAACATTCAAATGGAATTATTGTATAATGTAAATCTGTGTAAAATTTCAGTTGCTCAGTATATCTATCTACGATTCATTCTTTTATGATTATTAAGACATCTTCAATATTTTTGATAACACAATATATCTTAACATTTTATTAAAGTTTTAGAAAATCAAAACATATTCAAACAAACTTATTTTTTTTATTATTTTTAAATGAGAATATTATTTATTTATTTATTACTAAAAATGTATTCTTTTGTTATTATTAAGTAAAATAATATTGATTGTTAAAAAATATTGTTTCATTGATTAAAAACAATTTGACAAGATTTCAGTAGAATGAATCTTAATTTTAATCTTAATCGATTGATATCGATAAATTTTAATTAAACAAAAGTCTTTTTTTCCCTTCACAAAATTTGTTCCAGCCGAGCTTAGTAATATGCAAAAGTTTCTCGAAATGAAACATAAGAAGAGAAATTGGATATGTTTCTTTTAACTAAAAATAACATAATTGTATGTTTAACTCTTACTAAAATGATAGTAGAAATATTTCTTTCTCCAGTACCGTCTAACTTTTATTAAATTTTATTTCATGGAAACTCAATTTAAAAGAATTCAAATGAAATCTACGATCGCAGAATTCAAGTTATCATGTGAGAACATTATTATTTTAAAGTTATTATTTTTCTTAATTAATTTAAGTCATTAACCAATTTAAAACGGTTTGAGACAATCACAAGACTTCTCTATCGGTAATGATAACTTTTTTTAAACTCAATTCAATTTTTCTAGCTGTTAAACAAGGTTTTGGAGCCCGACCGATTTTGGGATGAAATAACATGTATGATGTCATAGTTCTACGTCAACCTTTTAAAAACACATCGGCTGTCAAAGAAGCATATGTAATAATAAAGCAATATTGGTAAAAGCAGGACACCCTTTTAAAAACGCATCTGCTTTCAAAGAAGCATACGTAATAATAATGCAATACTGGTAAAAGCAAGTAATAAAATACATGCGATTAAAAGATGATGATGAAAATTGCCATTTCTGCTTTATTGCCTACGAGCCTCAATATTATTGCCTAGGCAATTTCAAGCTTCAGTATTCACTGCCTACGCGATTTCGAGCTTCAAAACCCTCTAACCAAAACAACATCATGTTCTCACATAGTAATAAAATAAATTTTATTAGAGATGATGTCAAAAGGATGATTCTGAATAAATTACATATAATTTATTGTTAGTTTTGGCATTACGATATTTTTTTAGATTTATTTGCATTACAATGGCAACATTAGAAATAATCAAGAGACTAAATTATCAAAATTGAATCTGGCAACTTAATAAAAGTTTTCAAGCAGATTATGCGTCTATAAAAAATTTTCTAATTTAAAGGATCACTGACAAAGCCTTCTTTTCAAAATAAATAAAAATATATAATATGACGACACGACTTGATCATTATTGTATGAAAATATGTATATCAGTTAATCTACTCACTTGAAAATTTCATTAAAATTTGCAAATATAAACTGCACATAATTATGAATCAATCTTAGTTATTCTAGGAAAATGCACATCTTTTATAACAATCATTTCTAATTTCTGGAAAATTGTTTTATATAAATAATTATTCTCGCAAAGCTTTTGGAAATATTATAAGGATTTGTAATGTATTTGCGCCTATTATGAAAGCTAAGCCTTAATGCTGGAATTAGATTTTTCTTAAGAAGTAAAAATTTAGAATAATTTCAGTAATTGAAAATACTAACAATCTTTTAACAATTTAGCTTTAGAAATGATTAAAAAATATATGAATATATGGCTCTCAAATCTGTGTTTGTGCGAAAAAAATTACCATTTAAAACGATAATCTCTGCTAATAATATAAGAGAATGTGTTTATGTGTGTGTGTGTGTGTGTGTGTGTGTGTGTGTGTGTCTATCATGAACATAAAATTATTCATTCAATTTAATTTTATACAAATACAGTGAATATTCTTCCATTTCCGGTGAAATAATTAGTCATCAAAGACGGCTGGTAGCAAAATCGGAAATTTTGATTATATTAGCAAGAGTAAGTTAATATTCATTTATTTATACAATAGAATTATATTTACGTTTAAAAATAAATAATTATATACAGTCTTATAAAAAAAAGAACTGCCTACTGAAAATTTCATTGTATTCTTCTCATAACACTTCTTTATATTAAGATCCAATTTCATTTCATTCTTATAAAAATATTTATTTTACAAAATTACTTTATCAAGCTCTTGTAAATTTTTCACGAATAATACTAAAACTTTTATGCCTCTTTATTTTTTTCATTATTCAAATAGAGATTTTCCAACTTATTAGACTCAAATATTTGATTTTCTCTAAAATAAAATAATACATGAAAGCAAGAAATAAAAAAAGGATTAAAAACATTTCTGAAATATAATTCTTAACAGATTTTTGAAGTAAACTGAAGTAAATGGATCAGAAGAGTTTAAATTGTGTGACATTTCCTGAAATTTTTGGATTTAAAGAAGTTTTTTGTTGTTTTTGTTAAATAAGGAGTAATTGCCTTGATGAAATCATGGAAAAATTCGTCTGTTTCATACAAATTACCTGATGGGATGTTACAATCCTTTGTCTAGACATTGTATATTAAGAAAATATTTGTTCTTAAAACATGAGTTCTGATCTAGAAAGCTTAAAGGCTTATACAATCTCATTTTTGCTTTTTATCTGAAGGTCAACAGAGGGATTTTCAACAAAATTAGATAACTACTATAATATTATTTGTAATTACCACGCACTATTATTCATTTTTTTGAAAGATTTCAAAATAGTTAACTCCTATTAAAATGAGTGTTGAATAGTTATTTTGTAAATATTGACTGGAGATTTGTGTAAATTAATTACAAATCTTACTACGATCGATGCTTCATCGTTATGTTTTATTTATTTTCGGATATTTTACATTGTTAGATAATCGTAGTCCATAGTCGATACTTAATGAATTAAACTAAATAGATAAACATTTTTTAAATATTTCAAACCAATGTTCATAATTTAAGTTTATTGTGCTAGTAATTTTATTGCAGAATTATTAAAAAGTTTAAAAAAGTGAAAGCAGAAATATTTTATCGTTTATGCAAATGAGTTTTAACGAACAATAATTTAGTGCAGATGTTAGTGTTTTCTCTTTTTGAAATGTAGCAACTATGTTTAATTAAAATACTTTCTAAACAATTTCCAAAGACTAATAGAAATACCCTAAGCGTTGTTAATTGTTAAATTAAGCAATAAATACATACCTTACATTTCTACGTTAAACAATTTTTTGTTTTAAATATTTACAAATTGGGTGCATTTTGAAATTAAATTATGATCTCTATTTATGAAAATAAATGTTATCCAATTGCACTTCTAAAGTGTTCGAAATTTAGAATTTTTTTAACAAGATAAATTTAAATTGTTAAAGACTAATTAAGAGAAAAGGGCCGGAAGACTTTCTGAAAGAAAAATATTTGAATTAGAGATTATTTAATTTAATTCTTTAAAATTTTTATTTCAATCTCTTTTGAATCAAAAGTAATTAGAAAATTGTTATAGAAATATACTCTTCCGCGTGTGAAACAGTGTGGCGAACTTTTAGTAATTTTCTTAATAATATTTTGCAATTAATCTTTAAAAATATATAATTATCATTGTTTAATGAAAAATAAACGCCAGTATTTCTTGGAAATTTTAGATTTTTAATTTTTTTTTTTTTTTTTTTGATAATCTGCCGTGTCAAAATTTAAAAGATAATACTTTCAACAGTTTTAAATTTCATTTTCCAAATAATTCTAGATTGTTAAATTTAAGCTCAGCCAAAAAAAAAAAAAAAAACTTAGTTTGATTTCGTAATAGAAAGCCAATTTGAATTTTTACTTACTAATTTGCTTTAAGGATTATCTTAAAACTCAGTTTAAAAATCAGTTTCATTAACTACTTAAATATTTTTTTGCATGTTTTACTAAGAAGTTAAAATCTTTTAATTTTCTTACATCTTTATTTTATAGATAGTTAGAGTAAATGAAATTTTCTTTAGCAAATATTATATGTAGAAGAAAATCGTTTGAAGCTTTATGAAATTTTTAGAAACTGAAATAATTCTACTCAAGCATCAGTAGTAAATCAGTTTTACTAACATCAATTATAAAATTGCAATAAACTAAATAAGCATGAAATTTAATATTATAAATATATAGTACAATTTATGTACATTTTTAATGCAATTCTGAATTTGCAGCCGGTTTTGCTTCACTTTAATTTATGAATATTTTTATTAAATTTTATTTATTTTACATATAATTAATAAAATATATATGCACAATAATAATTATATATACATAATACACAATATATTATATATAATACTTTATGTATAATCCTTAGATATTTGATCTTGTTATATAACATGATGAAAAATTTAAAATAATGATTGATTATTTGTATTAAAAGTATTGTGTTATATTGTATTTAAAGTAATGTATGATTATGATGATTGTATATAATGCTTCTGATTAGTTCAAATAATTATAGTAATTTAATACAAAATTATTCACCTAATACAATGGTTTGTCGCAAAAAAAAAAAAAATATACATAATTGTTGAATTTCCTCTAAAAGTAATTTTTTTACCATTCTGTTGGTATTTTTAACAATTAAAATTGAAAAATAGATAAATAAAACGTGAAAATGATGCACCGACTTGAGTGGTGACCGTTAGTCACCTCTCGAGTGTAAAGGGTTAATTTAGTATTGAAATTTCATTTCAAAGTAGATGGCACCACAACTTTTTCAGACCTCGGTGGCCCAAATCTATAAGCAACCACTTTGAAGTGACAGCTGAATCCAGTTTCTTCACCATGTCGTTAATCATCTACTAAACTAATAAAGCTCCGAAGTAAGAAGATATAAATGAATCTAATATTTACAATTTTTTTCGCTCTATGATTCAGGTCTAAATTACGATCTGTGGTTGATTGAATGAAATGCAGGAATGAAGCCCGACCCGTAAAAAGGGTTGTGACGTGTGTGTAGCTAAAGTCGTACTCTTGGCCCTAGATGGCGCTACTGAAAAAACAAGAGATGCACCCTTGGCTTAAAATCACTGACTTCTAAAGTCAGTGGGCTTGTCTATGACAAGTGCCATTAGAAACAACAACTTTCTGGGGTTTTTTGTAAATGTATTGTGGTGCCATCTGTACATAAAAAATGGAAATTGTACATAAATTTGTTAATCTTATTGTTAATTTATAGCAATAAAATTTTTAAACTATTGCAGAATCATTTATTTTATTATTAAAGCTGAATAATAATAATGAGCATTATGTATTTTTGATATTAAATAAATGATTAGTTACTTAAATGTAGTTAAATTAGTTAGTTAATCTAATTAACAATTAACTAGTCACCGATTCATAGGATTACTTAAATTATTAAAAAACTTCAAATTTATCTCATATAATATTTTTAATCAATTTCTTAAATAAAAATAGAATCTTTTTTTATTCACTGTCTAGATTAACCGTTTAAACAAGACTATAATTTTATTTCACATAATTCAACTAAAAATTTTTTATATAGAAGCATTGGATTTTTATTTCATATGTTATTTGAAATAATCAAAATAGTCAGTATAATACTTTATATAATATTTCCAATTAACTTTTGTTTATAAATTATTAACCTCTGAATTCAATTTTTTTTTTTTTTTTTTTTTTTTTTTTTGAAAATCAGCAATTAGTTTCAACATGTATAAGAAAATTCAAATATTTCTAGCTCGAAAAAAGTTGGTATTACTTGCTATCCAGTAAAGGCATGATATAATTTAAAACTGTAAAATAAAAGAACTATAATCCGGGAAAATCGTGAGACAACTGAAAATGGATTGACTTCCAACGTGGAAAATTTTCTACATTTTCTACATTTTAATGAATATCCTCTGCTGTTAAATTTTTCATTCTCAGGCTTTCGTATATTTAACATAATTCTTAATCAATCACGATTAAAAATTAAATCTAGCTATAGTGCGGTTCAATCGGTGAATGTTTTCCAAAAGCTCCATCCCCAAGCTACATGGTACGTGGTACGCAACCAATCTTTATTTTCCCAGTTTTTCCAGAAAAGCCCTTATTATTAATTAAGAAAAGAAACAACCCCTCCCCATTCCTTAAGCTATTATCAAGATTGCAACAGGCCTTACCAGCGTAGCCCGGTATGCATTTACACACGTAATCCACTTGAGAAGAGTTCTGGCACTTTCCACCGTTCTGACAGGGGTCGAGCGAACACGGATCGAAAAATTGGCACGTCTTCCCGTAAAACCCCTTCGTGCAGTAGCACTGATATTTATGGCTGGCAGTGCTTTCACAACGACCGCCATGTTGGCAAGGCGATGGGCGAAGGGCACAGGGGTTGAACTCGCTGCAGTTCTGGCCCGAGAATCCTGAGAGGCATTCGCAGCGGTACTTGTTGCTGGAAATGTTGCGACAGACACCGAAGTTCTCGCAGGGGCTTCGAGAACAAGGGTCAAACTTGTCACAGACTTCGCCGAAGTACCCTTCCACGCAGTCGCAGTGGTAACCAGGTTCTTCATTCAGGACGTGGCATTCGCCGTGTTGGCATATGTTCATCTGACAATCTGAAAAAGATAAATATTTTATGAATATAAGGAGAGTTGAATTTAATTCTTAAAAATAAACTTAAATACAATATCTCACCAAAACTTAATGGTTCAGAATTGTATAGATATTTGGGGTTAATCAAAGATAGACATCAATTAATAATAATGATTTTGCAAATAATCATATTGTCACTGGTTAATGTCATGCCACAGTAAAGTCTGATTCTCTCCAAAGAAAAATTCATAAATTGTCTACAATTAATTAATTTCAAAGAAAAGCAAATTACATTGATTTTGTTAACTATAGTTGGTTTGTAACATGTAATAGTCATGTCTAATTAAAATTTTTAGGCAGTTTTATGTAAACTTTTTAATTATTTTTTGTCAAAGTATATAGGACAGCACATACAAATAAGTAAGAACGACAGTAAAGTCATTGATGTGATATAAGTGACTGATTATAAAATAATGATGTTGCTTCGCTGTTTGTGTAATATAACAATTTCTTTGTAACATCAAGAATTTGTATACTTATTATAAAGCAATAATGCCATAATAACTTCATCTTATGACGTAAAATGACTACTTATAAAGTAATAAATATTTTTTTAGTTGCTTTGCTGTTTGTGAAATATAATAATTTCTTTGCAACATCATAAATCTGTTTGGTTATAATAATGTCATAAAGTCATAACAATTTCAATTTATGATATAATTGACTACTTTTATAAGTAGTATTTTTGTGGCTTCAATATCTGTCCAACAAAATAATTCCTTTGTAATCTCGTAAATCTATATAATTATAAAGTTATAATGTCATAATAGTTTCATCTTATATATCTAGCCACCTTTGGCGAGCAACTGGTTCGCCGGAATATTGGTTATATTTAACTTCAATTAATTCTTTTTCTGATAACGTGAAGTTCATAGTTAGTCTACAATTAATTAACAAAATACTTTTGAGCATCAAATTGTGATAACCTTTTTTATTTGTTTTTGTTTAAATAGCTTTATACTGTTTATTGTGTATATAAATATGCCTAATGGAGTCAAATCCCACGACATCATAGAGACATTGAACATTTAACCAATGAATAATTTATCAAAATACACATTGCTTTTCGCGGTTTTGTAACTTCAACTTCTTATTCTGATATAAACTGAGGTAATAATAAGCAAAAATCTTTTTTCCTTAGTTTTTACATTATTTCTTCTTTAGCTTTCATGTTATTTCTTCACATTATTGAGGCGTGACGACTGATGAGTAGAGTACACAGATATTGTCATAATCTGACAAAGATTCTGAATTCTGAGATGTTCCCCAAAATAGTTTCGTGTAATTTCAGCATGGAACATTGAGACACCAAATTAAAAATATCCCATTTGAAAAATGTCGGATATAATACTTTAAGAAAAATGTAAATTCATTACATTTTAGCGATGTCTAAGTTTGGTGTTTTCTCTAATATAGTCGTAGTTAGATTAAATTATATTATTCAGTCGCCAAACTTGAGTTTTTCTTTGGGATTGCTAGGCTTATGTGGTTGCCAAAATAATACAGGAAAGACATTTGGTGACTTTTTATTATTTGGCGTAATTTTGACTGGATTCATGGAAATTCGGCACAGTGCACTTTATAATTCTAATCTAATCTAATTCGTTTTCTATATTTCGTAAGAAGGTTAAAACAAAAACAACTAATTAAAAGGAAAGATAAAATGTAAACTACCACTAAATGTACTTAAAACGTACCACTACTAAATGTATTATTTTAATCACAATACCATGGATTAAAAATTAAATAAGGCTTTTGAACTCTGTAGTAAATGCATAAATTATTTGTTAATTTACTTTGAGAAATTATCAGGCAAAACAATCGATTATTATTACAATATTAATTGCATGTATCATACTAAACACGGTAAAATAATTAGTTCAGAATATTTATGCATGTTAAATAAACTCTTCTATTCTACGCAAGGTAATTAACATCAGTTAAACAAATAGGTAGCTCCCAAAAGGCGAAAGAGATATGAATCCAGATAAAGGAAGAGATATGCCTTCAACTACTAAAATAAACACCGGAAAATGGAACCAAATTTCAAGTGTTTAGACTAAACATTTTCAGCTGCTATATTCAGACTAAACTAATTAAGTCTCAGACTACTCAACCAAGCATTTGGTAAAATCCCATTGAATGCTAATCTGCCTTATTCTTTAATTACCAAACAATCTGACCCCTGTTAAGGAAATGACTTTCCTCATGCGGACCCAAATCATATTTTTAGAGAATTACTTGCTGAAATTAAAAATATCTCTCTATAGCTCTTGGGGAACTGTTCTTCGAGATCGCCTACTAAAATAAATATTGTCACATTATTGCCGAAGAGAAATCGAAATTAAAAACAAACAGTAGTACCACATAGACCGATGACGTATTTTTAATTTAGGACCGGCCGGTACAAGTTCCTTACGTCAATATTGACTATGGGAGGTTTTATTTGGTTCCCCGGAATTATTAATCAAAAAGAGGATTCATTATTCAAATTAATTAACATTTGTTGCTTATTAGCTTCTGCCAGTCAAACAAAACGGTCCCATAAATCGGAGAAGGTTAGATGAATGATCCTTCATAAGAACGATGATTTTGAGAGCTATATTGATCGGTGACAATGTAACTAGTTTGGACAATAAATTGATACTCTAGGGGGACTTCCTGTTGAGAATGCAATTTATAATTGTTAATAATTTGTACGATTGATAAATATTTTATTTATGGATCTGTAATTATATATAAAGAAGAGGATTTACGCTAGAAATTAATTAATTTTATTGTTAATTAAATTTAAATATATATTGAGAGACAATCATCCGTAAAATAAAGTAATTTCATAAATTAGCATTTGTTAGATGAATTATCCTTAAATTATTATTAAAGAATAAATTATTACATTCATGATTTTTGAAGCCATATTTATCTCAACAGCACAGTTTTTTTTACAGATTTTTAACAAACTATTGAGTTTTGGTATTATTCTTCGTTACATTTATGATTTTTGCTGCCATATTTATCTCAACAACACAGTTTGTTTTAGAGACATTTAACAAATTATTGAGTTCTGGAATTATTCTTTATTACATTTATGATTTTGGAAGCCATATTTATCTCAACAACTCAGTTTGTTTTAGAGACTTTTAACAAATTATTGAGCTCTGGAATAATTCTTTATTACATTTATGATTTTTGCTACCATATTTATCCCAACAACACAGTTTGTTTTAGAAACTTTTAACAAATTATTGAGTTCTGGAATTATTATTTATTACATTTATGATTTTTGAAGCCATATTTATCTCAACAGCACAGTTTTTTTTACAGATTTTTAACAAACTATTGAGTTTTGGTATTATTCTTCGTTACATTTATGATTTTTGCTGCCATATTTATCTCAACAACACAGTTTGTTTTAGAGACATTTAACAAATTATTGAGTTCTGGAATTTTACTTTATTACATTTATGATTTTTGCTACCATATTTATCTTAACAACGCAGTTCATTTTAGAGACTTAAAAATTATTGAGTTCTGGAATTATTCTTTATTACATTTATGATTTTTGAAGCCATATTTATCTCAACAACACAGTTTGTTTTACAGCTTTTTAATAAACTATTGAGTTCTGGAATAATTCTTTATTACATTTATGATTTTTGAAGCCATATTTATCTCAACAACACAGCTTGTTTTACAGCTTTTTAACAAACTATTGAGTTCTGGAATTATTCTTTATTACATTTATGATTTTTGCAGCCATATTTATCTCGACAATTCAGTTATTTTAGGGATCTTAAAAATAAAATCAGATTTAGCGTTATCCATTATTATATTCATGATTTAAGCAGCTATATTTACTTCGACAACAGAGTCGGTTAAAGAATATTAACAGTAAAATTCTGATGTAGAATTTCGTAGCTATTTAAAAATGCAATATATGATAATATATTACATTATAATTTATCAATAAAGAATTGAAATTATTAATTAATATTTATTCCATTTTTTTCTGAAATGATTATAAACAGACTGAAATCGACTACAATATTTCCTTAGTTACATTTATTTTACTTACAGAAAATTGTCAGTCAATTCAGTTTTATAAATCAGCGCAGGTTAGAGAATGATCCCTCATAAGTGCGATGCTTTTCATAGCTATTAGAGATTTTTACTGGAATAAAAATTCGAATTCTATTAAATAGTCGAATTTCTTGCTATTGTCTAAATATATAACTATTTTTCTTGGTATATAATTTATGCCAATTATTTTTTAATTCATATTTTGAAAATTTCCTTTTCTATTTCTTTTCACGATTCATTTAAATTGATGACAAATGAACTAAAAATAGTTTTATAATTAGAGAAATTTTCCGAAGCAAACAATCATTTTTTCAATTACAAGAATAATTTCTAAAACTACAATTAGTTATTGTATTATTAATGATAAAAGATTCTTTTATTGAATCCAGTTTTACTTATTGAAGTCATTTATTTCCCCAAATTGTTTGTCTTTCCAGATCTGGCAACGAAGGAGAAGAAAAAAAATATTATCGTCTGAGATTGAAATTGTGTTTTTGATCTATCTCTACAGAAGGACTGAAATCAATTGTTTGCTTTTATTCTTTTATTCTTTATGTATGAATAAAATGATTGTTTTGTTTCAGACTAAAGCAGATAAATAAAAGTGATAAACAAATCATGGCCGCTTACAAACAAAGGATAATTTTTTTCCTGGTAACAGATTTATTTTCTTTTGTAGTATATGTTACAGGAAATAATTTAAAACTATATAAAATGATTAAAGCTATAAAAATGTGTATAAAATATTTTTATAAATATATTTAGCAAATACAATAATTATAAAATATAAAAAAAATATTTTGTAAAAATATCAAATATATATTTTTAAATATAAATTATATAAAATATATATATTTATAAAAATTATTTTAGAAATTTTTTTGGACAAATGTATTCTGCAAAATAATTAATTTTAATATATAATGGCAAGTAAATCTGCAAAATATGAAAATGGTTTTATTTCGTTGAATGTACATTTAGAAAGATAAGAAAAATAAAATGAAAACTTCTTTTAAAAATACCCTTTATGAAAATACACCAATAACAGAAATAATTAGCAATGAAAAAAAATCCATAATAGGTAAATAAAATTATTATTTGGATATTGCAATAAGTACAAGCATGGACTGCATTCTTATACCAAGTACGATTCAAAATTGCGATTAAAATTAAGAAACTAGTTTTCTTTTAAACTACAGTAACATAAAGTTACCAAAAATAATGCATTTTCTTTTTCTACACATTCCGCGCATCTCACCGAATTTAACTTAAAATTACTCGACAATCTGAAGCACCACTTCCCATTTCATTTCATCTAATACAGATATGTCGCCAATTTAAGAGTCTTTTCGTCGTTTTGCGCCCTAATGAACGCACAAATAACTGCCACCGTTCCAATCCACTCCGACAAAACTGTTTTACCACAATTTATTTTCCACTCAAGAGAAAAGTATTTTGAGAAATTATGAGTTTCGGCTATGCGTCGGAGGGTTAAGTCTTTGCGGTATGTTGAGCATCTGTTGGCGGACGTCATTTGCACTTTTGCGCCCAGCAATTGTCATTAATCACTTTTCGAGCACAATGTCGCCAATTTGGCGACGTAATGAATATGATGAACGACTTACTGCGAAAATTGGAAGAGTTAGTTTGTGTTAAATGAATGCGCGTTGGAATTTGCCACCGAAACGTCTTTTGCAGTATGATCTAGGAATTAGGTAAGGGGGCATTTCTTAATGACGTAGTGTGGAATTTAGGTCATTCTATCAAAGCAGTAAATATACAATTACATCTTTCAAACTGAAGGAATTTGTACAAACATGCTATTTGTAAAAATAAAAAAATGAAATAATTTTTTCCCTTCATAATTTTGTGTTATTTTATAGAAAGATGTGTAGAATTTTTTGACTCAAACTTAGAATGGGGAGAAAGTGTAATGATTAAGTGTAGTGACTTGTAGTGATTTAAATACGAGATATAAAAGCTATGAATTGAAGTACAAATAGATTATTTTTAATAGATAAAAATTCATCTATATATCATTCATAATAAACTGTTATATTTAGAAATATTAATTCGATATTTTGGACAATGAAATAATCGTGTATGTTTATTTTGAATCACCGAAAAAAATATTCTTCGATTCTATAATGTTCTTCATTTGATCAAATGCATGATATAATTTTGAAAATCAAGATTCGAGTTAAATATTTTATTATTATAAAACGTTTTAATGCCCTCAAAAGTCTAAATAATTATTTACATTCTTATATGACTTAATAAATAATGATAGCTACTTAATTTTACTAACTAAATAATGATTATCTTGTTCAGGAAAATTAAATTATATTCTAATATATCAGTATGAAGAGTGATACAATTCTCTATATATAACACGATTTCATTTCTTCCTCCTGAGTATTTATTTGGTGTGTTATTAATTAACACATAAGAAAAATTTGTTAAACAATATTTTTAAAATCTGGCAGTATCTCTCACAATGGCAGTTTTTTACTCAGTTTGTTAGGGAAAATGTTTAACTTTCTTAAAAACCTTTTTAAAAAGTATTATAATTTAGAACAATTTTCTTAGAATAATTATTGATGTGCTCGTGACCGTTATTGTGATATGTTTCCAGGATTGTTATAATCCAATGAAAATTATTCACTAACTAAAGGATTTATTTTTATCTTCAAAGGATCCTATATAAATGAAACATTCATGAAATAATTTTAGAAGAAATGCTATCGTTTTTGCGATTTACTGATCCAAAGATTTTTTACTTAATAATAACTCTAACTAAAGCAATATAAATCATTAAAGGTAATCTGAATATAAGAATAAAGTTTTCTTATTTTATAAACTTTTTCAGAAACAATAGAGGTACAGATATTCGGTCGGAAAAATTTTATACTTATAATCTAATCAGCTGCTGCGAAATATTTCTAGATGTGTTGTCGGCAAAAAAATATGAGATTAAATCTTAGTGTCTTGTTCGAATTCGGTTTTCCATCTCTCCGGTTTGGTCTTTGTCATATGTAAATATTAATTAGATATCTCTAACCATTTATATGCGCTCGTACGTATCATTTTTATATATAATCATAGAAAATTATCCTCAATCTATACGGAAGAAAAAGCCAAGTAATCTTGTAAATAGATTACGGAGCTTTATTTTGAGAGAAAATAGAATGTACAGGCAACAAAATTACAGCCGAGGTGCACACAAACAACAGCACTTGCAAAAATATATATAACGCATACAAGCAGGAAATCATTAATTAACATTAACAGTGCATTGAGAAGAGCTCAGCCTCACCAGCTCGTAATGCATTCAGCATTTAATTTACAATCAATTCAATCCTTTAAAATCCTAGCATACATACAAGTCCTCTGCCAAGACATGGAAGTTTCTATAAAAATCTACAGATCTCGGTTTTTTTCAGAGTTAATTGCCAAAATTCTAGCATTTTCTATAATTTTCAATTTTGTCGAGAAGAGCGAAATTCTTTCATTTGTCATACATTCATCATTTCATTAAGTGCAAATATGTCTACATTAGTATGGGACTTATTGCGCTTGGAACCGTATGAGAGATATGTAGCAATACTTTTGACTATGCTTAGTAATTGCTGTAAACTAGGTTGAAATAAAAATTTTTTTGCTGGAGATGTGTTTACTATAAATACTTCATAAGCATCTATTGTTACAGTGTCACAGAATATAATAGAATCATCTTTTGAAAAATTTCTAAAAAATCCCTACTAATCAACGAAAATCATTTAAATTGTTAGAATAAGTTTTTATCTTTTTCTAAAAGTAATTTTTTTTTTTACTGTTAATACACGAAGAAAATTCTGTCTAAAATAAAACATGTTTTAATAATTCAGAAAAATGATTTGTGATATTAATATGTGATACGGTTAAATATAAATCAATTTTACAGTAAGTTAATTTAAAATCTAAAAAAAAAATAAATCACACAAATATTTTATTCCAATTATTTCTTGAAGGAATACTTAAAAAGTAATCAACTAATCAAATATATATAACAAACAACTCGAATATTTATTTTTGGAAACAATAGCAAATATTATATTAAATTCTTATAGATCCCTCAAACCCTTTTGGAACCAGAAAGAAATCTTCTATTCAATAAGAAATATTATGTGATGATTAGAAGATTTTAATCATATTTAAAATAATTCAGTTAGTGAAAAAATTCTCATCGAACTCTTAGTTATGGTATTAGATCTGTGATATGATTGGTTTTCAATCGCAGTTATTAATAAACCGGTGATAAATCACTATGAACAAATCACGCGTATTATCATTTCAGCTATTCTCTGATGGCAACTTAAGAAGTAAACTAATATATTTCCAAAAACACTCATTTTCACCACATATCCCATCTCCATCTAATTATTAAACTAATTCCCAGCTTCTCATCACTCATACCTTATTTCCTGCCGCGGTGCTCTCAGATTAAGTCCCATTCTAATCTAACTCCCTAGTGTGTACCTAATTATAATAATTGATTCCTTGAAGACAACGAGAGAGAAAATTAACTAATACTCTCTCAGTTTTCTTCCACCACCGAAAATGATCCTTCAAAATCAAACAATTAACGACTGCAGCAACTTTTTAAAATATCAAAAAATTCTTTTGGAGGGAAATTACCTTCTTTTAATTCTAGAATTTTAGAGGACTCCACTTAAGAGAAAGGTATAGCCCTAATTATCTATGGCATCTCGCGAACAAGTCCATGGTTTGAAGGAGCTCAAAGCTACAAAAGTTTTGGACAAAATTTCGAGAATTCTTAAGTTCAAATGAGAAAGATATTCCGTCTTCTGATGATAGTTTGCGTTTCTGTTTTTGGTCACGGTTTAGCACTTATAAATAACTACTTGAAATATTCGTTTGTTGTTGTTTTTTATAATCCTTTATGAAGAAAAGGATATAATTGAAGGTAAATTCTTAAATATGTAGATTTAGGGTTCTTAAAAATAGGATTTTTTTTTTTTTTTTTTTTTGCAAAATGCGTTGTTATTTGTCCTATTTGTCGTTTTATAACGCAGTAGGAACTTGGACAAATTATTTAGGTTCGTAACAAACACATTAATAAAATTAATACTTTTAAGTTGTCTAGAAGCTCAAAAGTTCATATTTGATGCGTCTGATTTAGAAGATATGTATATAAAATTTATAAATGTGTTAAATTTTTATAAGTCATTTACGTAATATTCCTTCACTTTTAATATTGTGTTTGATTACTTTTATTCTTAACTATTTAATTTCCTTTAACAATCTAATATTTTTGTTTCTAATTTTCATACTCATGATATTATTATAATTAAGTTTAAAATTAATCTGCTAAACATTTATTTTTATATTTTAAAAAAAATATGTTTTCTTATTTTTAATTCTTTTTGTTATATAAAACGGTAAAATAAATATTTTAACAGAATTTCTTTAAATTCTTTAACTCAAGTTTTTAAATCTTCGCCTTCTAATTTCAGATAAAAAAAAATATTTTTTTAATTAAAATAATAAATGTAGCTTTTTTACGTTATCTTATATATATTTAATCTGTATTGAATTTTGCAAAAGTTTTTCGATAACAGTCAACCGATTCAAGTTTTACATCTATAGAAAATACATATTCAATTATCTAGATTGAAACTATATTATTTAATAGTTTAGGATTCAAACTATTATTTATTATTTTATTTGTAGTTGAATCTAAGCAGTCTAATGTGTCTGCAACATTTATTTGAATAAGTCGATTAATAAATGATTATTACGGCCAAACTAAAATACATAAGAAAGTTTAAGAGATTTAATCTTAATTTTCAGAAACATGGAAGAAATAAGGATTCGGAAATAATCGACAATTCTTAACTTTTATTAACTAGCATATTATTGCAAGATAGGATCTAGAAGTTTTTTTTTTAAAACAAACGACAATGCTAATATACTTTAAGAAGAATAATTTTCAATAATTGGAATTACATTTGCTTATATAATTTTGACGTTAAAAATATATAATTCAACTAATTCTTATATAATTAAACTTATTCTTATATAATTAACTCAAAATTTGAAGTATTTTTTGAAGCTCATGAAGATTCAAAAGTAATTTGAAGTTGGTTTGTTTGATTCAAAAATAAAATGTATGTCTTTCATTTTCGAGAAAAAATTAGAAATTCTCGTGTCTTAAAAAAATTAAAAATCCATTTTTAACAATTATTTTCTTCTTATAAACAAGAGAATTTAGTTTACCATGCCAATGCAAAAGCAAAAATTCGTTTTTTGTTGACAAATAAGTAAAGTAATTGATGTGAAAAATAATAATTATTATTTAATTAAAAAAATTTCCATCTTTAAACCGAGAAATGCTAAAAATTAAATTTTTCATGAATTAGTAAAAATTATGAATGCTATTTCTTTTAACTTATAAATGAGAATTTTTTGGGAGCTACAATGCCCCCATAAAGTATCACATCATTTGATGCATGTAAACAATTAAAAATACAGAATGTTTACCTAACATCGACAAGATAGCATTATGCGAGTGCAAAAGAAAAATGATGTTCAAGTGTCAGATGCGATAATCTTTAAAGTCATCTTCAATTATTTACGTCTAATACAAGTCGACATCTTTTAAAGTGATGTATGTCGGACAGTTCACGTAATTACATAACAGCGATTACTAAGCGAAAAATATTAAAAAAAAAAAAAAAAAGATTTTCGAAATTTAATAAATAAAAAAAAAAAAACTATTTTCCGTTGGTAAGTATACTGCTTTAATTTAAGTAGACTAATAACTGTGCTGTGGAAAATAAATAGTGAATACTTATCAATCACTGAACGTACACAAAATAAATAAATAAAGAGCTACCTAATTCTTATCGTATAATGGATTTAAAAACAAAAAAAGAACAGTTCTTTGCCCACCTAGCGCAGAATGCACGAACTGTTTTTGTCATTTTTAAGGAATTCCATTTTCTTTAAGTTTCCCCTGAAAGAATTTGATGGTTAAATTCCGAAAATGATTAATCGTCTGCTCCAGAGACAAGTTGGAAAATACTTTTAGCGGGAAAGGTTTATTGAATAACAGCAGACCTTATTCATGTTTTCCGTCCGTTTCTTAAGCGGTAATGATGTGTTTTCTAGTTGAGTTTTTAGAATCTTAATGAATTTCGGACCTGTTTTTTCATTTTTTTTTAACTTTCGGGAAATTTGTTGATGCACACGCTTATAAAACCACTGATTATGCTCGCTTCAGTTTTAAGCAGAATGTCATTTTCCTTTTTTGTTCAAGGGTTTGTTCTTTTTCGAAATTTTTGTGTATTAAAAATATTTATTTTTTGTGGAAATATACGCAGATAATCATTGAATTTCGATTATGGCTAAAACATAAATGTAAGATAAAAACAATGAAAATAATTTTTTTTTTACAATATATGCATTGAAAAATTAATAATTCTTATTATCAAAAAAAGATTGCTGACATTCTAAATCAGAAAAAAAATAGAAAGAAACTCTAAACAAAATTATCATTTGATAAATGAAATATATAATTAGACTCAGTTGGAAATAATAACAATATGAATTTCTCTTAGACCATTTTTGCTTGCATGTGTTCGAAAATTATAAATATAAAAATGTAAATACTTCCCGTAAATCCAAACAATTTCAAAATATTCTTGACTCAAGTTTATTTATACAAAATTCTTCTTTAATCAAATATTCCTTATTGGTAAAATTTAGAAGAAAACATTATCTATGAAGCTAAGAATAGACTTTTTAATTATTTAACGACGGAAGAAATAAACATGAAATAATATGCATATTTTTATGTTAAAAACTCATATTTAGTAAGGAGTTGAGATTTAAATTTCAAACATAACTATTTATTATACTATGCAATTTCATATAATTAATTATAAAATGTCGTATGTTCTTTTATAATAAATTGATGAAATAGTTTTTGGAGCAATTTACCTTCTTTAAGAGGCAAATAATCATAATTTATTCATGATTTATTTGTACGGAATTTCTTCTGTTATTTTAATTTGTCGAATGAATTTATTATGAATAATTTTCTTAATTATCTAAAAAATTAATTTTTATTCAGTATTTATGCCTTAATTTTGTATTTTTGTTTTAATAAAGTTTATATTTTCTTTCAATATGTTTTATTATATATAGCAAAATAAAGCAATTTTATTTAATGACTATTTTAAAAATATCTCCCAAATTTCCGGCAACATCATTAGATTAAAAAATAAAACTGAATTCTGTACCACCAATATTAATGCTTTACATATGCATTGTTTTTAAAGTCGAAGAAAATTATTATCTATATATTTTATATTGGGGATTATAAAGATAAATAATGTTATTGAAAAACGCAACAAGGAAGTTGAAATATTTTATGTAGATACTTGATATTTTAATGGTATTATGATGCCAAAAAACTCAATTTATTGGAAAGGTCTATGTGCAAAATAAATGAAACAATGTAAGGTTATTGAAAATGTTGTTGAACTAAAGAAGAAAACTTACAATCAGGTCGAGTACCAAATCGTCCAACAGTGCTTCCTTGTCCAGTTTCAAATCTGTTCCATCCATACACTCGGAATTCATAGTCCGTCCAAGGCTTTAATTCAACAAGTGTGGAACACTTGGAAGTTGCATCTGAAGTTATGTTTAGAAAAGAAGGTTGCCCGTGAGGATTCTCAACTTCTCTGTATTTGACAATGTAGCCCAACACTTGACCAAATTCTGGTCTTGTCCAGCATACTTGAACGGTCGATCCTGTTGCATTTGCAGAACGGACATCTCTAGGTTCTAGGAATAAAAAATGTAATCTTTATTAGTATAAACTCCTTTCAGGAGGGAAATATCCTTTTGATACTTTTAATTAATCTTGAATGTAATTGAAAAAACAGAATCACAAGTTACAAATTAATACCAAATAATTATCATTATTGGCTCTGGGCCTCTGCACATTAGAGTCATTTTTTGGAATGGTGGAAGATATTCACAACAAAATCATGGCTTTATGTAAAGTATCTTCCAAGGTTCACTTTAAGAGGACTTTAATAAAATTTCGAGAATATTTTATTCTGGTGGTATAGTTTCAATTTTGAAATAGGAGTACCAAGTATATGACCCGGTTCCACATGAAATATTATCATATATAACAGCTTAGCATATTTCAAATTTATTGATATGGATCAGAGAGAAGGAATTGGTGTGACATGAAATTGAAGGAATTCGGAGGTTAACTCAGGTATGAAGTCTTCCAAACGTTCTTCTGCAGATTATTTTAATAAAATTTAGAGACTCGTTTACCCTGGTGGTATAGTTTTAATTTTGAAATAGGACTACCAAGTATATAACCCGATTTCACATGAATAAAATATTACCATGTATATCAGCTTAGCATGTTTTAAATTGGCTGATATGACCATATTGAATGGAATTTGTGTGGCATGGAATTCAGGAAATTCGGATGTTATTTCAGATCTGAAGTCTTCCAAACGTTCACCTCAGGATTATTTTAGTAAAATTTCCAGCCTCAATTAGCCGGGTGGTATAGTTTCAATTTTAAAACAGCAACACTAAATATATCACCTGATTTTACAGAAATGAAATATTACCATGTATATCAGCTTAGTATATTTTAAATTTGTTGATATGGGTCTTATCGAATGGAATTGGTGTGGCATAGATTTCAGGGAATTTGAATGTTAACTAAAATATGATTTTCATTTTATACCTAAAGATCAAAATTACAAGGTACCGCTCTAAATAATATTCATATGTTTCCACAGCAGTACCTTAATCTAGAGTAAATATTTTAAAATGCCTTCATAATGGAATTTTTGAAAGTAATTTAGATAACCATCTTAGATCCAAAAGTTTATTTATTTTTGATAATTTTTTATTACAGAAAAATGTTTCATAAACTAATTTTGTATTTAAAAATTTTTGGCAACCCAAAGAGGCCAAGCACAGAGAAAAAAATAAAATACTATTTGAAAAGAAGTTTAAATATTATTATGAATTTATATGCATTATTTAAAGGATTCAGAATAAGATAATTTCTGATGCACTATTCAAATTTGAGTCCATTGCTCATCTATTACCAGCAATTCCGCCAGTGGATTTTGATTATACAGCGATATATAATTAAATCATGATTATGGAAAGTATATATTTTGGGTTATGTAAGATTGGATATTGTATCGCTTTTACATTGCATTATTTGATAATTGTTTCGCCATTCGAATGATGAAAGCTTGATTAAATTATGTAATGGTAATTATTATAAGTAAACATTACAATATAATATATTCTCAAATAATAATTATCTTTACAGATACTAAAGAATCTAAATAAGCTAAATAGTAAAAAGAAAAAAAATTCTGTTTTGTTTTGATAAACAAAAAAGTAATAAATTGAAAGAAATGGAATGAACAAAGCTAATTTCCATAATATTCTTAAATGTTATCAATATCAATATGAAGACTCTTTTTATTTAATAAAAGACATTTCAATGCGAAGTGAAAATGGATAAAAAATACAAATTTGTAAACGAAATGATGATAAAATGAATCATTCAAATAAACCAATAAAATTAATCACTAACTAAAAAATCCATTGGTTTTCATTGTAACCTTTGACTTAGCTTAAGTAAATAAAAGAATATCATTTAACAAAAACATCATTTAATATGATAATTCATTAATTATTAATGAAAAAAAACATTTTCTATTTACATTTAGAGGATATCTAGTTACAGCTTTTAATTCTAAACTGAGTCATAATCAAAATAAAAATAAATCCAATTAAAACGGCTGCCGAGCACTTTGGATCAATCAATATAATTTTATATGAAAAAATGTAATTCAACTTTTTCCAGGAAATATCTGAAAGCGATTTATAAATGAATGTAAATACGTATTGATGTCCTTCATTGCATAGATGATCTATAAAATATTATAAACTCTGAAATTGCTAAAGCCGTCATTTTGACGGATCTTGGTATCAATAGTTGTAGGTCATAGAGAATATGAAAGCTGAGATGGATGAGTGGGAATTGAATATGTAATTGTCCTTATTTTTCATTAAAGAACATCATAAAGTTCTAGAACATTAGATAAATTATATCCAAACTTTTGCGGATGCAATTTGAAAAACATCAAAATGAAGGTCTTGCTAGTTCTAGTGTTAAAAAAAATAATAGAATTTTTGCATTTCCTTTATATTATTAAAAGTTGGAATAAATTTCAGAAAAAAAGCAGTTCAATCATATATGAAGACTATAAAATAAATGCAATATATCTGTTTAAAAAGGCATATTTTTGTTTATCTATCTATGCTATATTATATATATAAACAAATTTTAGAAAATGTGCCTGCTCCTGCTCAAGACGTACACTACATCAATTTTTCTTTTGACCTATCTGTCTATGCTATCTTATATCAATAAACCAATTTTGAAAAACGTGTCTGCTCAAATACACTACATCAATTTTTCTTTTGGTCTATCTATGCTATCTTATATAAACAAACCAATTTTGAAAAACGTGTCTGCCTAAATACACTATGTCAATTTTTCTTTTGGTCTATCTATGCTATCTTATATAAACAAACCAATTTTGAAAAACGTGTCTGCTCAAATACACTACATCAATTTTTCTTTTGGTCTATCTATGCTATCTTATATAAAAAAACCAATTTTGAAAAACGTGTCTGCTCAAATACACTACATCAATTTTTCTTTTGGTCTATCTATGCTATCTTATATAAACAAACCAATTTTGAAAAACGTGTCTGCCCAAATACACTATGTCAATTTTTCTTTCTCGCATACCACTACGATAGTTATTATAATAAAACCTCTCCCCTTTATGTTAAACCCAAGGTATGAATCACAGATCAGCACCCCTAAACGAGCCTGGAAAGAAAACCTTTCTACCCCCTCACATCACGCGAGCTTATCCAGACTTAAGAAATGGAAAATAAGTTGTTGAAATAAACAGCATAGCGGCGTGTTGCCAAACAGAGATAATCACTCAGAAATCTTGGGCTTGTGCACCAAGAATTTGCACTAAGTTGAAGAATAAATCGGTGGCACGCTTTCTACAAAAGTGTAATTACCCAAGATTCGTGCTACCCTCCTAAGCAAGCACGAAATGAATTACCGGGTCCCGGAGAGATATTCTTAAATTGGGAAAGAGGAAGGGCAGGAGGTAGGGGATGGAGAGCAGGGTTTCTTAGAGAGAAAAGAGGACTTTTCATCGGACGAAAACGGGAAAACTCTTTTCCGGTGAAAGTCAGGATCCTGTCATGGCCGCTTGCTGCTCCAGAATCTTCTAAGGGGAATAAGAGTAATGACATAATGTTGGAATATCCGCATTACCATAACTCGGATTTCGGTCCGTGAATGTGAATTGATGGGTTTTCTGCTCTTGAAATGCGGATATATGCGGAAGTGGATGAAATAATGCGTAATAAATAAGTCATAATCGCTCTTTGGTGGAGGTGCGGAGTCAGCAGTTGCTTTACCAGAGAAAGATGTGTTAATCCGTGCGATTGTAATACGAGATATGATCCACATTTATCAAATTTCGCAGCGATGTATGAAAACTAAAATTATTTGTACAGGTAAATCTTTATAAATCCTAAGAGGGATATTTAATGATTGTTTGAAATTTAATGATTGAAAATGTTCTGATTTTGACAATTCAGCTTAGAATACCGAATATATTATACATTTAGGAAGAAATGTAATGACATTTTACTACAAAAGTATGACAGTATAAGTATTTGAACTCATATCTTCCTCGTCATCTGACCGTGGATCAAAATTACGAAGTTCGTCCCAAAATAGCCCTAGTGTTGCTTTACAACGGAATGTTAATATAACTAAAACAAATAAAACAAGTTCACAAACACGCAGATCGGCAGACATAATTCTCAAAATGTGTTTTTCGGACTGAGAGTGATCTGAAACGTAGATTCTTCAAATCCCAAGGTCTATTATAATACTCACTTTTTATATGCTTTGTACAAACAAAGTTACCAGCGGGAGAAGTCCTCTACAAATATTTTCTTATACTCTGTAATAAAGATATTTGTGTATTAGTAACTGCATGGCATTTGTTACGAAATAGCCTATTAGCTGGCGATCTTCGGCGATATTTTTGGCGTTCAAAACGCTGAGATGTGGTTAATACACAAACTTCAGAAAACCGAATGTGCATTTCGGGGGACTTTTTTCTGACCTATCAAAACCAAAATTCGGCACAGAAATATATTTGTAATCACTAACCAAATTTCGTATACTTACTTCATTACGTTTTTTTTTTTTTTTTGAGTTATTGTATTTACATATTTTGGAAAAAATAGATCAATAGATAATCAATACTTTGCCTAATTTTAGATCAAAATTTGATAGTATTTATACATTAGATGTATCAAATTTTATTTATATAGTTCTTTCATTTTGATTGTTATCTTCTTCTGTTATACACGGACAGCAGGGCAAACATACTTAATGAATTACTTTGTACTAAGTTAGTAAAAAGTGGGCTACCGGGCAGATATATACAAATTAAAAGTAATGATTTAGCTAGAAGACTATTATGAATTTCATATCCTTTAAGCTTGATGGCTAATCATTCATAGAATATTTATGATATATGAAGGTCAGTCAACCCATGTAATGTTAAACCATTGATCGTCGATGCAGAAAAACGAAAGATAATCCTTCATATTGATTCCACTCCAACGGAGCAATATTACTTGTCATTCGACCAACATTCTGTATTTTGATTGTTATCTTCTTCTGTTATACACGGACAGCAGGGCAAATGTACTTAATGAATTACTTTGTACTAAGTTAGTAAAAAGTGGGCTACCGGGCAGATATATACAAATTAACAGTAATGATTTAGCTAGAAGACTATTATGAATTTCATATCCTTTAAGCTTGATGGCTAATCATTCATAGAATATTTATGATATATGAAGGTCAGTCAACCCATGTAATGTTAAACCATTGATCGTCGATGCAGAAAAACGAAAGATAATCCTTCATATTGATTCCACTCCAACGGAGCAATATTACTTGTCATTCGACCAACATTCTGTATTTTGATTCGACCAACATTCTGTATTTTGATTGTTATCTTCTTCTGTTATACACGGACAGCAGGGCAAACATACTTAATGAATTACTTTGTACTAAGTTAGTAAAAAGTGGGCTACCGGGCAGATATATACAAATTAACAGTAATGATTTAGCTAGAAGACTATTATGAATTTCATATCCTTTAAGCTTGATGGCTAATCATTCATAGAATATTTATGATATATGAAGGTCAGTCAACCCATGTAATGTTAAACCATTGATCGTCGATGCAGAAAAACGAAAGATAATCCTTCATATTGATTCCACTCCAACGGAGCAATATTACTTGTCATTCGACCAACATTCTGTATTTTGATTGTTATCTTCTTCTGTTATACACGGACAGCAGGGCAAATGTACTTAATGAATTACTTTGTACTAAGTTAGTAAAAAGTGGGCTACCGGGCAGATATATACAAATTAAAAGTAATGATTTAGCTAGAAGACTATTATGAATTTCATATCCTTTAAGCTTGATGGCTAATCATTCATAGAATATTTATGATATATGAAGGTCAGTCAACCCATGTAATGTTAAACCATTGATCGTCGATGCAGAAAAACGAAAGATAATCCTTCATATTGATTCCACTCCAACGGAGCAATATTACTTGTCATTCGACCAACATTCTGTATTTTGATTGTTATCTTCTTCTGTTATACACGGACAGCAGGGCAAATGTACTTAATGAATTACTTTGTACTAAGTTAGTAAAAAGTGGGCTACCGGGCAGATATATACAAATTAACAGTAATGATTTAGCTAGAAGACTATTATGAATTTCATATCCTTTAAGCTTGATGGCTAATCATTCATAGAATATTTATGATATATGAAGGTCAGTCAACCCATGTAATGTTAAACCATTGATCGTCGATGCAGAAAAACGAAAGATAATCCTTCATATTGATTCCACTCCAACGGAGCAATATTACTTGTCATTCGACCAACATTCTGTATTTTGATTCGACCAACATTCTGTATTTTGATTGTTATCTTCTTCTGTTATACACGGACAGCAGGGCAAACATACTTAATGAATTACTTTGTACTAAGTTAGTAAAAAGTGGGCTACCGGGCAGATATATACAAATTAACAGTAATGATTTAGCTAGAAGACTATTATGAATTTCATATCCTTTAAGCTTGATGGCTAATCATTCATAGAATATTTATGATATATGAAGGTCAGTCAACCCATGTAATGTTAAACCATTGATCGTCGATGCAGAAAAACGAAAGATAATCCTTCATATTGATTCCACTCCAACGGAGCAATATTACTTGTCATTCGACCAACATTCTGTATTTTGATTGTTATCTTCTTCTGTTATACACGGACAGCAGGGCAAATGTACTTAATGAATTACTTTGTACTAAGTTAGTAAAAAGTGGGCTACCGGGCAGATATATACAAATTAACAGTAATGATTTAGCTAGAAGACTATTATGAATTTCATATCCTTTAAGCTTGATGGCTAATCATTCATAGAATATTTATGATATATGAAGGTCAGTCAACCCATGTAATGTTAAACCATTGATCGTCGATGCAGAAAAACGAAAGATAATCCTTCATATTGATTCCACTCCAACGGAGCAATATTACTTGTCATTCGACCAACATTCTGTATTTTGATTGTTATCTTCTTCTGTTATACACGGACAGCAGGGCAAACATACTTAATGAATTACTTTGTACTAAGTTAGTAAAAAGTGGGCTACCGGGCAGATATATACAAATTAACAGTAATGATTTAGCTAGAAGACTATTATGAATTTCATATCCTTTAAGCTTGATGGCTAATCATTCATAGAATATTTATGATATATGAAGGTCAGTCAACCCATGTAATGTTAAACCATTGATCGTCGATGCAGAAAAACGAAAGATAATCCTTCATATTGATTCCACTCCAACGGAGCAATATTACTTGTCATTCGACCAACATTCTGTATTTTGATTGTTATCTTCTTCTGTTATACACGGACAGCAGGGCAAACATACTTAATGAATTACTTTGTACTAAGTTAGTAAAAAGTGGGCTACCGGGCAGATATATACAAATTAACAGTAATGATTTAGCTAGAAGACTATTATGAATTTCATATCCTTTAAGCTTGATGGCTAATCATTCATAGAATATTTATGATATATGAAGGTCAGTCAACCCATGTAATGTTAAACCATTGATCGTCGATGCAGAAAAACGAAAGATAATCCTTCATATTGATTCCACTCCAACGGAGCAATATTACTTGTCATTCGACCAACATTCTGTATTTTGATTGTTATCTTCTTCTGTTATACACGGACAGCAGGGCAAATGTACTTAATGAATTACTTTGTACTAAGTTAGTAAAAAGTGGGCTACCGGGCAGATATATACAAATTAACAGTAATGATTTAGCTAGAAGACTATTATGAATTTCATATCCTTTAAGCTTGATGGCTAATCATTCATAGAATATTTATGATATATGAAGGTCAGTCAACCCATGTAATGTTAAACCATTGATCGTCGATGCAGAAAAACGAAAGATAATCCTTCATATTGATTCCACTCCAACGGAGCAATATTACTTGTCATTCGACCAACATTCTGTATTTTGATTGTTATCTTCTTCTGTTATACACGGACAGCAGGGCAAACATACTTAATGAATTACTTTGTACTAAGTTAGTAAAAAGTGGGCTACCGGGCAGATATATACAAATTAACAGTAATGATTTAGCTAGAAGACTATTATGAATTTCATATCCTTTAAGCTTGATGGCTAATCATTCATAGAATATTTATGATATATGAAGGTCAGTCAACCCATGTAATGTTAAACCATTGATCGTCGATGCAGAAAAACGAAAGATAATCCTTCATATTGATTCCACTCCAACGGAGCAATATTACTTGTCATTCGACCAACATTCTGTATTTTGATTGTTATCTTCTTCTGTTATACACGGACAGCAGGGCAAATGTACTTAATGAATTACTTTGTACTAAGTTAGTAAAAAGTGGGCTACCGGGCAGATATATACAAATTAACAGTAATGATTTAGCTAGAAGACTATTATGAATTTCATATCCTTTAAGCTTGATGGCTAATCATTCATAGAATATTTATGATATATGAAGGTCAGTCAACCCATGTAATGTTAAACCATTGATCGTCGATGCAGAAAAACGAAAGATAATCCTTCATATTGATTCCACTCCAACGGAGCAATATTACTTGTCATTCGACCAACATTCTGTATTTTGATTGTTATCTTCTTCTGTTATACACGGACAGCAGGGCAAATGTACTTAATGAATTACTTTGTACTAAGTTAGTAAAAAGTGGGCTACCGGGCAGATATATACAAATTAACAGTAATGATTTAGCTAGAAGACTATTATGAATTTCATATCCTTTAAGTTTGATGGCTAATCATTCATAGAATATTTATGATATATGAAGGTCAGTCAACCCATGTAATGTTAAACCATTGATCGCCGATGCAGAAAAACGAAAGATAATCCTTCATATTGATTCCACTCCAACGGAGCAATATTACTTGTCATTCGACCAACATTCTGTATTTTGATTGTTATCTTCTTCTGTTATACACGGACAGCAGGGCAAACATACTTAATGAATTACTTTGTACTAAGTTAGTAAAAAGTGGGCTACCGGGCAGATATATACAAATTAACAGTAATGATTTAGCTAGAAGACTATTATGAATTTCATATCCTTTAAGCTTGATGGCTAATCATTCATAGAATATTTATGATATATGAAGGTCAGTCAACCCATGTAATGTTAAACCATTGATCGTCGATGCAGAAAAACGAAAGATAATCCTTCATATTGATTCCACTCCAACGGAGCAATATTACTTGTCATTCGACCAACATTCTGTATTTTGATTGTTATCTTCTTCTGTTATACACGGACAGCAGGGCAAATGTACTTAATGAATTACTTTGTACTAAGTTAGTAAAAAGTGGGCTACCGGGCAGATATATACAAATTAACAGTAATGATTTAGCTAGAAGACTATTATGAATTTCATATCCTTTAAGCTTGATGGCTAATCATTCATAGAATATTTATGATATATGAAGGTCAGTCAACCCATGTAATGTTAAACCATTGATCGTCGATGCAGAAAAACGAAAGATAATCCTTCATATTGATTCCACTCCAACGGAGCAATATTACTTGTCATTCGACCAACATTCTGTATTTTGATTGTTATCTTCTTCTGTTATACACGGACAGCAGGGCAAACATACTTAATGAATTACTTTGTACTAAGTTAGTAAAAAGTGGGCTACCGGGCAGATATATACAAATTAACAGTAATGATTTAGCTAGAAGACTATTATGAATTTCATATCCTTTAAGCTTGATGGCTAATCATTCATAGAATATTTATGATATATGAAGGTCAGTCAACCCATGTAATGTTAAACCATTGATCGTCGATGCAGAAAAACGAAAGATAATCCTTCATATTGATTCCACTCCAACGGAGCAATATTACTTGTCATTCGACCAACATTCTGTATTTTGATTGTTATCTTCTTCTGTTATACACGGACAGCAGGGCAAATGTACTTAATGAATTACTTTGTACTAAGTTAGTAAAAAGTGGGCTACCGGGCAGATATATACAAATTAACAGTAATGATTTAGCTAGAAGACTATTATGAATTTCATATCCTTTAAGTTTGATGGCTAATCATTCATAGAATATTTATGATATATGAAGGTCAGTCAACCCATGTAATGTTAAACCATTGATCGTCGATGCAGAAAAACGAAAGATAATCCTTCATATTGATTCCACTCCAACGGAGCAATATTACTTGTCATTCGACCAGCATTCTGTATTTTGTTATACCACAATCGATTTTAGCCCGTAATTTTTTTGCGACTTCTTTTAATGCTTTTTTGTTTCTGTTCCTTCGATTTCTTCATCATATTTTACCGTTAACTATATGCCATCTTTTATGCATTATTATGGATTCTCATTTTTATATTGTGATGTTTGCATGAGCAACCCTCTTTTTTTCATTTTCCGCATTTCCTGATTATTTGATATGCTGTATTTACATCCTGTCTTCTGTAACAGTTCCTTTTTATTTTCTCTTAATATAGAGAAAGTATAGCAATCGTCACCAAATTCGAGCTCGTGTTTTTGACGAATTTCTTCATTTCAAATCTCCCCAGTAAATGTCCGCCTGTGATAAAAATAAACGTTTTGAGCTAGATGGTTGAAATGTGGTATAGGGTTTTTACACTAAATTTGCAGATTCCTATCAAATTTTAAGTAAAATTTGTTCAAAGGAAATTCATCTGTCCAACTGTACGAATATAATTTAAAATGATAACTACAAAATGAAGAGAGCTAAATAAATAAGATTAGATACACAGATTTAACATCTATAATATAGACACCTGTCAAAGTTTGAATCAAATCGAACATCAGATTTGCTGTCTGTCCATCTGTACTTTCAGAAATATGTAAACACGATAATTCAAAAACACAGCGACTTAAATAAAACAAATTTGTGACTTTGGGATTTTGTGACTACAAATTCAGTTTGTTTGCAGTCAATCTGTTTGATCTACAGCTACCAATTTTTACATAGATACATAATAAAAAAACGTTTCTAGGAGCGTTTTTTTAAAAAATTAATTAGAATTTTTTCAATTAAAAATTAAGCGAAATTTGGGCGCTTTTCAACGATAAATCCCAAAAACATTAATACATCAGACTAATTTTTATGCCATTGCAGAAATTAAGGAAATTATTTTTTTTAATTACACCAATTTACTTTCTGTTCAATTTTTTTTTTCTGGAATTTCTTGGATAATTTTTTACTTTCTCGTATACGAACATACAAAGAGAAAGTATTGCCATCTTTAAAAGAATTGGACCTCAAGATTTTGTAGAAAATCCACGTTTCTAACTTCCCTGAATTCCAAAATACATTTTTGAAATTACATCTTTCTTTCACTCTAATTGACTGCTTATTAACACGAGAGCTCGAAAATTCTGAGCCAGACGGAGGGAAATTTGGTATATGGATTTTATTCTAATTTTTTAGGGTTCTGCCAAATTCTGAATGAAATTCATTCACAGGAATTCTGTATGTCTAGCTGCTCTAAAATAAATTTTATTTGATAGCTATGAAACTAAGAGTTATATAATATATTTTGGTACAAAGCTTTAATATCTATCTGGCTAGTTTGCAAATATAATAAAAAGATGAAATTATAATACTGCTAAAAATGTCAAATTAAGACATATATTACCCATGAAATTATATTTTTAATGGCACTGGATATTATTGGACGGTTGATCGACAACATGCATGGGACTAGAGTGACGTGGTTTTAACTCACACAATACCGAAAGGTTCTAAAAGTCCGTTTGATGAAATTACAATTACAACTCGGGACTCCTGAATGTCATTGTAAGATTCTTCCCTCTTTCGTAAAGAGTGATTGGTTGAATACCCGAGAAACGTGCTTTGTCTGTTAGATATGCTTCCCTGATTGGTTTGGCAGAGTTTTCTGAGAACTTTTAAAAAAGGCCAGAGCATACATGCGCCAGATTGCCATCAAATACGCGGGATCCTCTTTTGTATATACACTACTTAAGACATCGTCTGTAATAACAATTTTCAAATGGGGGATTAGAGAAGGTTTCTTATAAAAAAAACTCGAGTATTTTAATATTTTGTGGTATCTGAACTCAAATATGAGTTAGCGCTTCATAAGATACAAAATCGACCTAGATTTCCAAAATTTGAGGGTGGAAATATGCACCTTGAAACGAATTTTTAATCCTTTAATTTATAATTTTAATTAATGAAAAATTAAATTAAATATTAGTGTGTTTTTGCGTGATATTTTTCCAAAATATATTGAACCCATTTTTTCACTTTTTAATTATTGCATTTAATCACTGATATTTGCAACAAGTTGTACTGTACAACCACAAAACTGAACATGACTAAAACCATTAAAAAATCGTAAAATATACTTCAAATTTGAACATTTATTCATGTTGTTCTCGATTAAAGGATTTAAATCATTTAAGTACTTTGAAGCAATCACTACATTTTAACATTTTACTTATATGAGCTTCATCAAATTGAACTCTTTAAGTTTCACAAGTTTTCTATGTTACCCGCGCTATTTATTTCGACCAGTTCTCTATTCCTTAACTCTGTATATGTATTGCGTGCTAAGGAAAGAGCATATCAAGACAGTTGATGGGGTTAATGGAGACGGTGTGGCGGGTATTTTTTTTTCAAACTCGATTAAGGTGGTGATCTATAATTCATATCTTGGTTCTAATAAAAGAGAAGATTTTATGATTATAGTTATCGTACATGGTAGGTCAAAAAAGGGAAATGGGATATATATTGAGATGGGTGGGAGAGATATTACGGTTATTGAACTTTCCTTTAGGAAATAAATTGCAAGGTTGTTGAAAGTATTCAGAGAATGTAAGGATGAAGATTACACAATTATATAAGTATGAAATAATTTTTATTAAATTGCTGGGAGCTCTTGACAAAGTTGGATTGTTGAATAGTTTTTATTAATAGTTGAATAGTTTTTATTATTTTTTAATATCTCACAATTTGCAGACGAATACTCACTAAATAAAGATTTAAGTCATTAGAGAACTATGCATTCGCATTTTAATTTTTCGCAAGTACTAATTACAGTTCAAATAAAATAAATATGAATTGGCCTTATACTAGTTCTCACTGTAAGAGATGTAAGCAATTACAACATTACATATCTGCGTTTTTATTTTTCGCATTATTTAGAGATAAAATAAAATAAATATGAATTGACATTATACTAATACTCACTAAACAGAGATTTAAGCCATTACAGCATTACGTACCCGCTTTTTCATTTTTCTCTGGTACTAATTAGAGATAAAATAGAATAAATGTGAATTGGCCTTATACTAATACTTACTAAACAGAGATTTAAGCCATTACAGCATTACGTATCTACAGCTTTTTTTTCCACTTGTACTATTTAGAGTAAAATAAAACAAATATGAATTGCAATTATACTTGTACTCACTGAATAGAGATTTAAGCCATTAAAACATAACGTATCCGCGTTTATGCTTCTCTAGTACTATTTAGAGATAAAATAAATATGAATTGACATTATACTAGTACTTATTAAGAAAAGATTTAAGCCACTACAGCATTACTTTATCCGATTTTTGTTTTTCGCTAGTACTATTTAAAGATAAGATAAAATAAATATGAATTGGCATTACACTAGTACTCACTAAACAGAGATTTAAGCCATTACAGCATTACGTATCCGAGTTTTTGATTTTCGCTAATATTATTTAGAGATAAAATAAAATAAATATAAATTGGCATCATAATTGTATTCACTAAACATAGATGTAAACAATTACAGCATTACTTATCTGTGTTTTTATTACTAGTACTATTGTGTTTTGTTATTACTAGTACTATTTAGAGAAAATAAATATGAATTGGCATCATACTAGTACTTACTAAGCAAAGATTTAAGCCATTATAGTATTACTCATTCGCATTTTTGTTTTTCTCTAGTACTTTTTAAAAGTAAGATAAAATAATTATGAATTGGCAGTATACTGATACTCACTAAACAGAGATTTAAGCCATTACAGAATTTCGTATCCGAGTTTTTGATTTTCGCTAATATTATTTAGAGATAAAATAAAATAAATATAAATTGGCATTATAATTGTATTCACTAAACATAGATGTAAACAATTACAGCATTACTTATCTGTGTTTTTATTACTAGTACTATTGTGTTTTGTTATTACTAGTACTATTTAGAGAAAATAAATATGAATTGGCATCATACTAGTACTTACTAAGCAAAGATTTAAGCCATTATAGTATTACTCATTCGCATTTTTGTTTTTCTCTAGTACTTTTTAAAAGTAAGATAAAATAATTATGAATTGGCAGTATACTGATACTCACTAAACAGAGATTTAAGCCATTACAGAATTTCGTATCCGAGTTTTTGATTTTCGCTAATATTATTTAGAGATAAAATAAAATAAATATAAATTGGCATTATAATTGTATTCACTAAACATAGATGTAAACAATTACAGCATTACTTATCTGTGTTTTTATTACTAGTACTATTGTGTTTTGTTATTACTAGTACTATTTAGAGAAAATAAATATGAATTGGCATCATACTAGTACTTACTAAGCAAAGATTTAAGCCATTATAGTATTACTCATTCGCATTTTTGTTTTTCTCTAGTACTTTTTAAAAGTAAGATAAAATAATTATGAATTGGCAGTATACTGATACTCACTAAACAGAGATTTAAGCCATTACAGAATTTCGTATCCGAGTTTTTGATTTTCGCTAATATTATTTAGAGATAAAATAAAATAAATATAAATTGGCATTATAATTGTATTCACTAAACATAGATGTAAACAATTACAGCATTACTTATCTGTGTTTTTATTACTAGTACTATTGTGTTTTGTTATTACTAGTACTATTTAGAGAAAATAAATATGAATTGGCATCATACTAGTACTTACTAAGCAAAGATTTAAGCCATTATAGTATTACTCATTCGCATTTTTGTTTTTCTCTAGTACTTTTTAAAAGTAAGATAAAATAATTATGAATTGGCAGTATACTGATACTCACTAAACAGAGATTTAAGCCATTACAGAATTTCGTATCCGAGTTTTTGATTTTCGCTAATATTATTTAGAGATAAAATAAAATAAATATAAATTGGCATTATAATTGTATTCACTAAACATAGATGTAAACAATTACAGCATTACTTATCTGTGTTTTTATTACTAGTACTATTGTGTTTTGTTATTACTAGTACTATTTAGAGAAAATAAATATGAATTGGCATCATACTAGTACTTACTAAGCAAAGATTTAAGCCATTATAGTATTACTCATTCGCATTTTTGTTTTTCTCTAGTACTTTTTAAAAGTAAGATAAAATAATTATGAATTGGCAGTATACTGATACTCACTAAACAGAGATTTAAGCCATTACAGAATTTCGTATCCGAGTTTTTGATTTTCGCTAATATTATTTAGAGATAAAATAAAATAAATATAAATTGGCATTATAATTGTATTCACTAAACATAGATGTAAACAATTACAGCATTACTTATCTGTGTTTTTATTACTAGTACTATTGTGTTTTGTTATTACTAGTACTATTTAGAGAAAATAAATATGAATTGGCATCATACTAGTACTTACTAAGCAAAGATTTAAGCCATTATAGTATTACTCATTCGCATTTTTGTTTTTCTCTAGTACTTTTTAAAAGTAAGATAAAATAATTATGAATTGGCAGTATACTGATACTCACTAAACAGAGATTTAAGCCATTACAGAATTTCGTATCCGAGTTTTTGATTTTCGCTAATATTATTTAGAGATAAAATAAAATAAATATAAATTGGCATTATAATTGTATTCACTAAACATAGATGTAAACAATTACAGCATTACTTATCTGTGTTTTTATTACTAGTACTATTGTGTTTTGTTATTACTAGTACTATTTAGAGAAAATAAATATGAATTGGCATCATACTAGTACTTACTAAGCAAAGATTTAAGCCATTATAGTATTACTCATTCGCATTTTTGTTTTTCTCTAGTACTTTTTAAAAGTAAGATAAAATAATTATGAATTGGCAGTATACTGATACTCACTAAACAGAGATTTAAGCCATTACAGAATTTCGTATCCGAGTTTTTGATTTTCGCTAATATTATTTAGAGATAAAATAAAATAAATATAAATTGGCATTATAATTGTATTCACTAAACATAGATGTAAACAATTACAGCATTACTTATCTGTGTTTTTATTACTAGTACTATTGTGTTTTGTTATTACTAGTACTATTTAGAGAAAATAAATATGAATTGGCATCATACTAGTACTTACTAAGCAAAGATTTAAGCCATTATAGTATTACTCATTCGCATTTTTGTTTTTCTCTAGTACTTTTTAAAAGTAAGATAAAATAATTATGAATTGGCAGTATACTGATACTCACTAAACAGAGATTTAAGCCATTACAGAATTTCGTATCCGAGTTTTTGATTTTCGCTAATATTATTTAGAGATAAAATAAAATAAATATAAATTGGCATTATAATTGTATTCACTAAACATAGATGTAAACAATTACAGCATTACTTATCTGTGTTTTTATTACTAGTACTATTGTGTTTTGTTATTACTAGTACTATTTAGAGAAAATAAATATGAATTGGCATCATACTAGTACTTACTAAGCAAAGATTTAAGCCATTATAGTATTACTCATTCGCATTTTTGTTTTTCTCTAGTACTTTTTAAAAGTAAGATAAAATAATTATGAATTGGCAGTATACTGATACTCACTAAACAGAGATTTAAGCCATTACAGAATTTCGTATCCGAGTTTTTGATTTTCGCTAATATTATTTAGAGATAAAATAAAATAAATATAAATTGGCATTATAATTGTATTCACTAAACATAGATGTAAACAATTACAGCATTACTTATCTGTGTTTTTATTACTAGTACTATTGTGTTTTGTTATTACTAGTACTATTTAGAGAAAATAAATATGAATTGGCATCATACTAGTACTTACTAAGCAAAGATTTAAGCCATTATAGTATTACTCATTCGCATTTTTGTTTTTCTCTAGTACTTTTTAAAAGTAAGATAAAATAATTATGAATTGGCAGTATACTGATACTCACTAAACAGAGATTTAAGCCATTACAGAATTTCGTATCCGAGTTTTTGATTTTCGCTAATATTATTTAGAGATAAAATAAAATAAATATAAATTGGCATTATAATTGTATTCACTAAACATAGATGTAAACAATTACAGCATTACTTATCTGTGTTTTTATTACTAGTACTATTGTGTTTTGTTATTACTAGTACTATTTAGAGAAAATAAATATGAATTGGCATCATACTAGTACTTACTAAGCAAAGATTTAAGCCATTATAGTATTACTCATTCGCATTTTTGTTTTTCTCTAGTACTTTTTAAAAGTAAGATAAAATAATTATGAATTGGCAGTATACTGATACTCACTAAACAGAGATTTAAGCCATTACAGAATTTCGTATCTGCGTTTTTGTTTTTCGCAAACACTATTTTGAGATAAAATAAAACACATATGAATCGGCATTATACTAGTGCTCACCAAACAGAGATTTAAGCCATTACAGCGTCATGTGTCTGCAGTTTTGTTTCTCGCTAGTGCTATTTAGATAAAATAATTTTACTTATCTTGCTAGAAATATTCGTTGCATTCATTTTCTATAATGTTTCTTATGGATAGTTTAATGTGTATGATCTCATTAATAAAGTATTATTTCTAAGCATCAAACTGTGATAGACATTAAAGTTACCTTGCACCTGTTCTGTTTATTATATACATGAACATTCCTACGAGAGCCATAATGTCACACTGAGATTAAAAACGGATAACAATAATGACCGGGCCATAGTGTATATCTTCTAAATGCTAGTTGTAAATACTTATTCATTTTACTATACAATTAATTCTGCCTGTTTTCATGTATTATTAATCATTCAGTATGCTTTATTTTTTTATCTTTATTATTTAAATTCTCTTTAAAATAATAATTTCTTTTGTTGCAATAATGGACCGTGCATTAAACTTGATGAATAAAATAGATTAAAACTATTAATATAGTTGATGAATTGTGGTGGCCAACTTTTATATACAATTTTTGTATTTTACATATTTTATTACAAAAGGCACAATGGGGCCGGGGGGCCTGTTGGTAAAGTCTCGGCTTGGGAACCGGAGGGTTTCAGGCTCGAAACCCGATACCATCAAAGAATTGTCGTGTAAATGGGTCTGGTGCAAGCTACATCCAACGGGATCAAACATTCTCTAGCTGGTGTGGTCTGGAAGTTTGATGAGGGGGCGCCAGCTCAGGTATCGTTCTCGTTATCTTAGCGAGGTTCAAAATTACGAGGTCAGTCCCAAAACAGCCCTAGTGTTTGCTTTAAAAAGGGACATTAATATAACTATACCAAACCAAACAAAACAAAAGGCACAATAGATGTAATAGAAACCAGAGGGAGTGGTTTAGCTTAAAACTTTATCACACACTCTCTAATAAAGATGTTATTCCACAGGTCTTGCATGCTATCGACGTAAAATAGCTAAGAAATAGTGGCATAAATTTAGCATTTTTATTGAATCTATCGTGCCATCCTTGGCGATTAAGCCGTGGTAGCGGTTAATAACATCTGAAAATCGAATCTGCGTTTTTTCTAATCAATTGAAATAAACATTTGGCACAAAAATATATTTAGGGTCGCAAAATACCATACCGAATTTGATGTATTAAAGTCATTATGTTTTTGAGTTGTAGCGTTTATGTCTCTGAAAGAACAGACCGATAGACAGTCAATCCCTTATGGAATTTGGCTCAAAATTTAATAGGTGTCTACACTATAGTTGTAAAATGTGTGTACCAAATTTGATTTATCTAGCTCTCTTCCGTTTATAATTATCATGATAATTATTTTCGAATAACCAGACAGCGAGAGACTATGTCTAAAAAGGACAGATTTTGCTCAAATTTGATAAAAATTTTCACTACATTGTGTAAAGATCATATACCATATTTCATCCGTCTAGCATAAATGTTTTTGAATTATCTTTATCACAGACAGACAGACGGACATTTTTCAAAAACGTGTTTTTCGAACTCAAAGAGGTTAAAAAGGTGGACATTCGTCAAAATCTCGAGTTCGAATTCTTAACGATTACTATACTTTCTATACACTACGTTTATGATAAAGTAAAAATAAATATTTATATTTTATGATTTTAAAAAGATCCAAATGGTTTCATAGGTTTCTAGCTTTAGCAAACAGCGTAATAAGCGAACGTTTTAACTAAACCTTTATGTTTTTTTTTCTCCATAAATTTGTTTGACTCATTTATTTATGCTATAAATATCATAAAGACATTTTAAAAGCTAATAACGACATATTACGGAAACGTTTGTAATAAAGCCGAATGTAGAGAATTTACGTTTCAAAAGCTAAGCCTTTCCTTCATGTGTTCATGAAATTCAAATTAGGTTCATGACTGACATAACAAATCTGAAAAAGAACATATTAAAAGAAACCCAAAAGATACGTTTTGTAAAACTGCCAATTTTCGAAGTTAAGGCATACACAAGCACAAAACGTTCTGAAAGCTTTACAAAAGAACTAGCACAGAACATGACATCTGGTGCAAAAAGAAATCATATGAAATAAATCTCAAATTCTTTACATAACAGATGCGTGCCAGTACCAAATATTTATCAGGGTCATTTGTAAAAGGCATTTTTACAAGCATTGGCACCCTCCTTTCGTTACACGATACACGTTTCTGATAGGTACCGGATACGACGATCGCAAGAGCTCTCAAAGTTATTTATTATTCTTTACGATTTTCCCATGCGCAGACTTTGACACTTGCTTAGCACGCAAAATAAATTAATCGTTTGGTGACACAAAAGCGGAGAAATCTCCGCTTCCCACACCCCTACCACTACCACCTCAATCCACATTCTGGGCTGAGGCCGTGTGCAGTTGCAGTTATTCTTATTGCATTGGAATATTATCTTTTGCTGGCTAGAAATAAAGTTGTGAAGAGTAATCAGATTCAGTCACTATTATGATATTAACATTAATTACTCCAAGTAGCTTTAAGATCTGTTTTATTTGATACTTTGGGGAATTGATTGCAATCTAAATTGTGGAAAAGGAAATGAAGCGTAAAGAAATTATATAAAGTCCAATAAAACAACTTTTTGCAAGAGTGGGTTTCCTTTTTCTAAATTCTATTTTTTCGAAGTATCCTAAGATAAAGTAATGTAGTTCGTCAAAAATCGTGAGCTTGAGATTTCGAAGAATCTGCACAGTTCGGATATCTTCTGAGTCCGAAAAAATATTTATTAGGCTTAACTGAAAAGATAAAAAAAGATAACTCAAAAATGCGTTGGGCTTAATAAATAAAACTTGTAGATTTATATCAAATTCTTCTTCAAAGAAATATGTCTGAGTAAAAATGCCCGAGTTATAACTACAGAAAGAAAGAGGTTAGATGGATACAACTTTATGCACGTGTTTTTATCCAATATGATGATTTGTATCAAATTTAGGATTAAATAAGATAATGGTTGACCATTTGTTGGTCTGTTCTTTCGTATGCATGCAAATACCATAACTCAAAAAGAATCTACTTAAGTAAATGAAATTTGGTACGTAACCTGGTAACTTAAATCGTAGTTTGGGCCGATTGGTAAAAAAAAGAAGACCCCAAAGTACATATTCAGTTTCTTTTAGTATATTTTTAAACGCAAAATTTTCTTGTGAACTTCGTTCGGCACTGAAAACAAAAATTTGAGCATTTCTGGTATTAACAGTGCTGTCTAATTTTATGCGGGAAAGAGAACCGTGACATCTTTATTAGGCAGAGAAAGTGACTATTACTCTTGATTGTTTCCTGACACACAATTTACATATGCAGTAAATATTTTGTGTGTTTAAAAATCTTTCTTGATTTATTTCACAATTTTAAGCATTATAGCACGGAAAGTACATTTCTAGAAAGATTTCTATCTGTCTATCCATGTACATTCGAACATGATAAGTTTAGAAAAACTCAGCAAATTAGATAGATATAGATCAACAGGGTTGATATTACACATAATTTAAAACTGTTACATAATGCCTATATGGCTTTCAATCTTTATTTCTGAATATATTGAGAAATGGATGAATTATGAAAGGATTCAGCTTTAAAAATATAATTTACCCAAATATTTGTTTGTTATTTCATTGAAATAATCTGCATACTAAAATTCATTTCACTTCCATTCATGTAAATTATTTCATTATTCCAATCACATAAAATTTAGTAAATCTCTGGAAAAATTTTCAATTTTCTCTTGATTTATACTTTTGAAAGGACACAAACTTTCAAATCCCATAGATAAAGCCAATGAAATTGCTTTATTTTTTTAATATTACAAAAGCAATATTAAAAAAAAAAATGAAAGAAATCTTGAACTGACTCTGAAATTAAGTCAGTTCCAAAATAATGTCAAATTCTACATGACAACCGAGGAATATTTCAAATAAATATTCCGATTCCTATTACATGCATTTCCACGTATAATGCATGTTTTACTTCCATAAAACCACTACTGCTGTACATAAAAAACGTCATTTTCGAATGAGCAAAAATCCATTAACTGATGGATGCTACATTATTCGAGTAAATATGAGTCATGTATATTTGATTGGACAAAAATCTCAAAAGGCACGATTGGTTTGCCTTTGTGAGAAAATGAACGAAAAATGATTATTCTAACATGAAAGCTTGATTTTTATATCTTTTTTGTAGTTATAATGATTTTGATTATAAATTATTCTATCGATGTAACCTCCGCATCATCTGATGAAGATTTTAATCGATTTAAGCAATCGACTAAAAAGTTTTAGATGGATAGTGTTAATTTAAATAAAGTTGTTCAGATACGTTTTATTGAGGAGTTAACATTATTTTACACAGAAAGGGATAATTCTTGTTGGAAAGAGTTTGCTGCATTTTTGTCTTCGAGGATTTTTTTAAGCTTTGACAAGCAATAATTATTATTGAGATTACGTTTAAGTTGTTTGATTTTTTTAAAATAAATTTATCGCAGAATATTTTGAAAAATCCATTTGGCAAAATAAATAAAGGCATCGCCTCTAAATTTACAATACTTTAGAAGCTTTACATTCTTCATGAATCATTGATTCCTCTACATTCTTTGCATTCTTCGTGAATCATTCACTCATCTTCATTCTTTACATTCTTCATGAATCATTGATTCATCTTCATTCTTTATTTTTTGAATTTTTCATGAATCATTGATTTTTCTTCATTCTTTGCATTCTTAATAAATCATTGAATCATTCTCTTTCTTTGCTTTCGTAATGCTTTAAAAACGTTACAAAGTTTTAGAGTATTTTTCTTCATATGCATCTAAAGAACTGATATTTTAATGTCATTTGCATGTAATTTTAAAACATAGTTAACTCTTTTTGAAATCTGTATTTTAAATTGACATTCTTAAAAAAACAATGATGAAATAGTTTCCATATGGCACGGTACAAAGACTTGTAATCTTTAAATTAAAATCTATCCAAGTGATTTCATCCATATAATTTAAGAAATAACTTTCCTTCTACTCCAACCATAAAACTGGCAGAACATTCCGGAGGAGTATGGTTAAATCTGGATCTTGCTTCATAAAAATCAAATTTTCTCACTCACTTCTTCAGCTGTACTTTCAATCTCTTACATCTGTATCTATTAAATTTAACAGTTTTCCACAAAGCACTATGCAAGAATTGCGACATCATGATACAACAATGCAATTTGGTAACGTAACATAATATAAATAATGTCATATACGATTCCTTTGTTTATAACACTGAGTTATCTAGCAGTTTGGATGGATATAAGATGGAAGGAAAAGACAAAGAAAAGAACAAAGAAAGATTCGATAAACCACTCACAGGATTTCTAGATAGAACACCGTCGAAGTCACATCCTGGGCTGCTATATTTAATGATTTAACGAAATAATAGTAAAATGAAAAAATACCTCAAAAAATGGTGACAACAGGTGAAATTTAGAGAGGAATGTTGTGTTTATAGATTTGATCAATATCATTTCTTATATACATCTCTGTCCGATCCCCCCCCCAAAAAAAACGCAAAACCGTGTTATTTTTTTTTAAATCTAGAACTAAAGAATAACAAGTCGTTTTTATTTTGTGCTATGCCAGAATTGGAACGTTCTTTTTACAATACTGCATTAAAACAAAATGGCCTTTTCCATATCACTCGCAATAAAAATAGCAACTTAAACAGTGTTATTCTTATTGTTAGTGATGTAATTCCAAAAGCAGTGGTTTTTATTATATCTCTATCGAATGAATTTAACATCGTATCCTTATAGTATATAAAAAAATTATGACAATTTTTATAATACTGCATTCAATCATAATAGTTTTCTTGCATATATTGTAAGAGCAAAAAAAGGCAACAATGCCACCTCATTCTTCTTCTATTACTAAAGGATATAACATCGTTTCCTTATAGCCCTGCATTCTGACAAATAGACTCTGTATAGATATTCTAAAGCACTGATTTCTGACAGAATATCTTCTTCATATAATTCGTGATAAAAACAGTAGCAATTTTCCAAGAACCATGCTTTTATATCTAATGGATTTAACATATTTTACACATACCTCTGTACAGGAATTGCGACATTTTCCTACAACACTGCATTCTAGTAAAATAGTTTCCAATGTAAGATTATATGATACATTTTTCCCGAAAACCGGTTCCAACGTAGCAACTTCTTTCGTATAATTCAATATGTTTAATGCGGGATTGAGCCCATTCCATTTAAGTATTATTACAATTCGTCTCAACCACCCATTTAAACAAATGCATCCAAAATCCACATTACCAACAAGAGGCTCTCTCATATTTAGTAAGGTGACATACAGCTGCTGGCTAGATTAGAACTGGCTTTCAACATTAAAATTATACTTTAGCTCATAGCGAGTGCCAAATTAAGACAAATCCATCCAGAAATCCACATTACCATCAAAACGTACCCCACTTCACAATATGCATTACACAATACAGTCAAATCGTTTGATTATTAGAACTGGACACCGCCTAAGCCTTTTCAGATATCTGAAATGACTATATGCATATCTATCTATACGCTACTATTTCGAAAATTGTATCGGGTAAATAACGAATGCCTGGTTTGAGCGAATGGCATGCTCACAGATGAAATGATCCGACTTGTTAGGGCACCCCCTCGTGCAATTATTATAATGTGAACCGGTCCAGCATAATAATAGCAGAGTAATTATAATTGAAGCAGTAGTATTAGGGGGATAATAGATAGGATATGAATTAGACTAAAATTCTCGATATCGGTTGTACTCGAAAATCAGTTTGGTTAAAGATGAAACAACTGATATTTGAGCGCGAACTCTTCATTTATGTTAAGTTGGAGAAAGACAGTTGGAGTTTGATCCATTAGAACGAATAGAACAGTTTCTTTAAAAAGACATAGTATATTTAGAATGAAATTTTTTTAGAGCATCGCGCAGGAAAAGGTAATGTTCACAAGTACACTGAATGGAATGGAGAATAACTCGCCCATAACATTAAAGAAAATGAACTTATAGTAAATACAATCATTGTTTACTTTCTCGTGTGCGAAATGTACAAGAAGAATGCATTGTAAATGACAAAAAATACAGCTATGATAAAAATGCAAATTTTAAACCTCCTTGAATTTGAAAAACAAACACATATACTTTTTGGAATTATCTATGCCATTGAACATAACCATATAAACAAAATATCCCTCGACAATGTTGCGATGTTGTTCAGCATTCTGAATATTGATTTTTTTTTTTGTATAATATCTTGTACTAATACTGGAAAGCATACTTGAGAGATCCTGATCTTCCAGAATCATTCGCTTAAACTGAATGATCGAGATGTTTTGATAATAAAAAGTGGTAATTATGATTGAGTCCTAAAAGGCCATCACGGGCCACAGTGCAACTTTTCTCGCAGGAAGCACACCTTGCCATCGGAGGAGGTGTGATTTGACCCTACACTGTTACTATACTCATCAAAATGGTAGAAATAACCGTCATACTAAAAGCTTCCCACTTTCATTTTCGAGGTGTTAACATGTGGGACAAAACAACCATCTAACTCTCCGACCCACCACGAAGGCACACGGATTTAAACCATAAAACTGAATGAAAGGACTGCCGCAACAGCAACATTGGCGGGAACTATGGTTGAGTCCTAAGGGACGTCACCGGCCACGGTACAACCCTCCCCGAAGGAAGTACGTCCCGTCATCGATGGGAGGAGTCAGATCCCCCACCTATTAGTGTACCCTCCAGGGTGGCGAGATCCAACCACCATGCCGGAAGCATCTCATCCTCATTTCGAGGTGCCCCCCGGGGGGTACCTTGTGGGACATCTAAGAGGGAATAATAAGGGATATGGAATTTGTGTGAGACAAACAGCAAACATGAGATCTGTACTGAAATGGGAATGGATTCTAACAAAAGGAAATCTATTTGTATATCCGGGCGATTTGGCTTTTGCGGATTTAAACCAAAAATTAATACATAGAATAGCAATTATATATTAGTTTTTAGGTCAAATAAGACATTATGTTCTCTTTTCAGTACGGAGAATCTATACAGAAAAGGTGCTGTTCTATTTAAGTAATTTAAGAACTGAAAGAAAGAACAAAACATATGCACACTAGCGTACTGTCGAGGATATCATTGGATTGTTTTAACCGATTTAAATCATTGGAATAATTAATTGCTTACAATTGTTTGTGATGAAGGAAAAAGATAATTTTTCAATTAAAAGCATTAATATTTTACCTGAAATAGTTTTGATGAGGACTTCGATTCGGGCATAATCTGATCTCTTCGGAGATCCACCATCAACGGCTGTCACCCCTAATTCAACTATTGGCTCTGAGGGACTCATTTCTAATGACCTCGCTAGAGTCAGGACACCAGTGTTAGGATCCATGCTGAATCTTCCTCTTGGGTCTTTGGGTTCGTCCAGTTTATAGTACACTTCTGCATTGTAGGGAACTGGATCGTCATCCAAGGCTCGAACTCTGAGTACAGTGACTCCAACTTTGGATCGAACGTGCAGTTCGCCTCTGTAGACATCGTGTTCGAACACTGGTGGATGGATATTGAAGTCTGTCACTGTGATTTGGAGTTGGCGAAGTTTTGTTTCGCCTTGGCTGATAGCAACAGCAATGATCTGAAAAAGATATTAGAACAATCAAGAATCTTTCTTAAAATGTTTTACATTCAATATCATTACATTTCATTATAGCAACGTAGATTTACATAAATATTTTACTATTGAACATCTGAATAGATCTTTTACCAAATATTATAGCATATTTTTATAAGATTTTTATATTTTATACTTGTTTCAAGTAAGAAATTTTATAGTTTATTGCCAAAAGCTTATACTATGTGCAGAACACAACATCAGATATTAAGTATGAAACAAAACTCTTACGGAAATGATGGGGGGAACCAGATGGAATACAATAATCACATTTACATTCTAATTTGTATAATCATATTCAAAAGTGTGTTTTAACAACATGAAAAATTCTGATTGCAAATTTTAAATGCAATATGGGAAATGCACAATGTCTGTTGAAAAATATATAATATTTCATATAATTTATATTCACTAGAAATACAAATTTATAGTTGCGAAAAGCCACGAATATGATAAATTTCACCCTTATGACATTCCTTTGTAAGTGTCATAGCAGTTCGAGACTAGTTCAAAAATTTCATTGAAGATAACGGTTAAGAATGAATAAAAACTTGAATTACAAATATTATTAAAATTTCACTGAAGATGAACGGTTTAGATTAAGTAACAACTTAAATTACAAACATTATTAAAATTTCACTGAAGATGAACGGTTTCGATTAACAACTTGAATTAAAAAATCTTATTAAAATTGAGAGAAAATACTGAGTGGAAATCAAATTGATATAATCTAAATGTAAGGTTTTAAGTCTTAAGACAACACGAGGACCATTTTTGTAAGATAATTTTTTGGAATATGTAGACATATATTTTCATAGGCAAGCCATAAGGATTAACCATTAGGCAATGATGAAGCTTGTTATTGCGCTCAAATAAACGTTCTGTTTGAAGCCTATTTCTTGATTTCTTTTATATAGTTTTCCTTTTGATTGAATGGCATTTTTTGTGATACGATGAATAGTCTCCAAACATTTCGAATAACATTTAATTACTGAAGAAAAGCGCTCAATTTAATACAGCATTTAAAACGTTCAATGAAACAGGCTGGAATTCGTAAGATGCCTTGTTTACATTTGACAGTTGCCATTCGACAAAAAATAATCAAAGGGATATCTGTGTCACGCATGGTAGCGTTTTATATATATATATATATATAGATAGATAGATAGTATTGCTGAAAATACAAATCGCTTATTAGAAACTTTTTTAAGATATTATTTTCTATTTAATTTTAGATATTGCAATTGCTTATTTAGATAGTGAATCATTTAAATTCAAAGTGTAATTTGCAACTTGCTAGGATATCCTGTTCTTCTTTAAATTTAATCCATGAATTGTTATTAAAGATTATCAAAATTTCCCATGTTAATCTAAATAAATGAAATATTCTTTTATTAGACGAAAATGAAAGATTTACTATTCTGAAACGGAAGTTTGATGATGAAATACGAAAATACTTTAACAAACAAATATGTATGCCCTTTGTTGGAAAATAATGAATTTTTCTATTTCATTTAAAATACAACAACATTTAAATATATTTTTTTTATTTAAAACAATTGCAAAATATCAGTTCTTGAAACATAGCAGTTGAAACATTTAAAATCATCATTTTTATATAATGTAGCTTTAACAATAAATACAGGAAACAATTAAATTTCAAATCATAAATGATTATTTTAATTGCATCTAAAATTTGGATTCAATGTTAACAGAAGATCATTCATCTTCTGTAAGATTATGCTTTTTATCATTTTTAGAAATGAATACAACGAAACTTGTTGGATGAAATATGAAGATTGCGATCCATTTTTGCAAAATAATCTTGAATTAAATCACTTGAATGAATTGAATAAAGCCAGCTTAAACAAATTTTAATTGCGATGAAATTGACTTTGCAGCAAACGATAGTTAACGAATCTCCAAACGATTATTAATTTTAAAAATCCAGCAAATTATTAAATGTCTTTTCAGCATTCAGATCCTTTTAAAATACGTTGCATAAATTGAAAAATTCTCAAGGCAGAGTTTTGAAATTTCTCAGTTTTCAGCAGAAATAAAATTGATTATAATATCATTAGCAATTTAAAAGGCTTTAGAAAATGTAAGATAATATTCTATAGAATTCGTTTCGAATACATATTTTGGAAAAATCTTAATAAGTTTATGATAAAGCTAAAATAATTTTACGCAATTGCTTTTTTCTACAAATGATTAGCTGTCGTTTAGAAAAAGTAAAATTATCTTTATATTAAAATATGATGTGTAATATAAGCATTTATGAACTATTATTCTTATGGCGTGCGTTTATTTATGATAATATATTTTATTTATGGAAAATTTCTGAATTCGAAATTTCAAAAGAGGAAATATATTTTTTTAATAGAATTTACTTTTTTTTGTTGAGATAAATAAAAAGAAACGAAATTATTCAGATGTTAGCTTTAATATATATTATACCAAAATCCTGAAAAGAAATAGAATTTAAATATCCTATTTTCTGCAAAAGTTTTCATTAGCAAACGATTCTTCTGTGTCAATATTTTGCAAAGTTTTGAATTTGCATTAGCTCCCTTTTTCAAAAATCTTATAAAATTTTTTTATCTTTTCTTTATGCTCTTTGTTACTACAATCTAGAATTTTCACTAAAGCTATTGAACTTGTTTTCATATTCGAAATGTGAAAGATGGATTATAAAAAGTATTCTAAAATTGTGAATTCAAAACATACGTTTTCATTCTAGTTAGAATTCCAAAGAATTACTAAATTTGAATTTGTTTTTGAATTCAATTTTGTTATTGAATTCGTTTTCGTATTAGAAATATGAAATATGCATGATTAAAAAGACTCTAAATTTTCTATACAATTGTAAATTTAATACATGTATTCTCATTCTAGTTAGAATTCAAAATAATTACTAAATATGAATTTTCTAATTGAATTTGTTTTCATACTCGAAATATGAAAGATGCATGGTTAAAAATATTCTAAATTTTCTATAAAATGCTGAATTCAAAATATGAACTCTCATTTTCGTTAGAATTCAAAAGAATTACCAAATTTGAATTTATTTTTGAATTGAATTTGTTTTCATATTAGAAATATGGAAGATGCATGATTAAAAATATTCTTAACTTTCTATAAAACTGTGAATTTAAAATATGTACTCTCATTCTAGTTAGAATTCAAAAGAATTACTAAATTTGAATTCATTTTTTAATTGAATTTGTTTTCATATTAGAAATATGACTGATGCATGATTAAAAATATTCTAAACTTTCTATAAAATTATGAATTTAAAATATGTATTCTCATTCTAGTTAGAATGCAAAAGAAACGCTAAATTTGAATTTGTTTTTGAAGGGAATTTTGTTATTGAATGCGTTTTCGTATTCCAAATATGAAATATGCATGATTAAAAATATTCTAAACGTTTTCTAAAATTGTGAATTAAAAATATGTATTCTCATTCCGGTAAGAATTCAAAAGAATTATTAAATTTGCGTCGGGTGACAGTATGGAGAATGAGATGTCAGCTCAGAAAAATTGCAAGCTATGGTCTAGAAATGGACCTGAAACTATTTCGAAGGTATACTTTATTTTATCTAAAGTTTAAAAATAATTGTGGTCTAATAATTTTAGTACTGTTGCATAACTATTTATAATAAAACGATTATCCGCAGTAGTAGATGGTGCGGAAATTGCGGATAATCAGTAAAATTACTGAGTGACAAACCTTAAGAAAAGCTTTTGAACAATTTTTATCAGCAGTATATGAAATACACAGACTTCATAAACAGTTATATTTAATAAACAGTAAATATTTGTAATTGCACAATGGTTGACTTTTTTTTTCTACGAGAAATATGTAATATTTTATGTGCTAAATACAATCATTAATTTATGAGTGAAGATTGTTATTAACATATTGGGTGTAAAATCCGCAGATAATCAATACTTTACAGTAATGCAAAGAAACGGAGAATAAATAAATTTTTGAAATAGTTATTGTAAACTGTCGAATTGAGTGACAAGTGAAATAATTCCATGGATAATCCGTAAACTCACCAAAAATCTTATAAATCAATATGAAAAGAGTATCAAAAAAATTTTATCATGTGAGATTATGAAGTTATCTTGGTTTTGGGGTTTTTGAAACCTTAAAATGCAGAGACTAAAAATTGTCGATTTATCGCTTTCAACTTTTTACTTTTAGGTTTATTAGAAAATGATAAAGAAAGTTTTCACTTTTGTCATATTTGTTTATCACATTTGGCGACTTATCACCTAAAAAAAGTTACGACTTGGCACGAATGTCAGCCATGTTCCCGATTCTTCTGCCGGCCAATAAAGGACAGAGTTATAGGAAATTATTGCGTGAAGAAGCACAGAGAAGAAAATGGGAATGAATGCGAAACAGCGAAGAGATATATTGAAAGTTATATATATAATTTCTTTTAAATTTTCAACTTTTCTAACTGGCGAAAAATATTTTAGAGCTCGAAAGATTTTGAGAAGGGGAAAAAAAAACAAAAAAAAAAAAAACATCGTTTTTCTAAAATTTAACGATTGTGTAATACAACAGTCATGTCATCATTCCAATCTAGTTTAAACCGCATTTACGCGTAATCTGATAGTAACATGATTGTTTAAAACCGGTTTCACGAAAGAAAAGTCTTACCTCGAGAAAAAAAAAAATGAACTATTGACTATGAGATAATCAAAAACCATTGTTTTTCTAAATGTTAGTGGTTCCGAAATATGGGTAAGAACATGATGAGATTCTATCGGCTTGACATCACGTGACTTAAAAAATAACCTTCTCGCATGATAACTTGAAATTTGCCATAGCAGATTTCCATTTGTTTAAATCTTTTTTATATTTGGAATCTTAACGTATATCTATAATTACCAGGTTGTCGACTTATTTTTCATCCTACCCCCTAAACACACACAATTATTTTTGCTTGTAATTGTAATTTTTGGCTACATTTTTAAATTAACAAAAAAGAAGAATCGAGATATTACTGTAATCTAAAATAAATATACATAAATGAAGGTTCAATTTTTGTCTGAGACTCTGCCATTATTCTCTTTGATCCCAACTTATTTTCGACTCCAACTCCAGACTTTATGAAGCCTTGCTTAAACAAATCCTATTGCTATTCCATTAAATATAACTCTGATCCATCTAACACAATCGCTATAGACCGATCACGCGAGTGACCACATTCAACCAATGATAATCGATGGCGAAGAGATACTTCGAATACAATTTCACAATTCAAACCCATCCGTTCTGTCCAGAGACGGAACGCTCTATCATCGCGTTATCCCCTTATCAAAACACCGCCTTCCCCTTCAGGGCGAATCTGTGATAAAACCTGTCTTCGCTCGTCAAAGCCATACCATGTCAAAACATGGATGCATAATACAGAGCCTGTCCAAATAGTGGGCCAGCCAATTGCCGCCTACACCCCTCTTCCTTTACTATGAATTGTTCAAATACCACGTTTAATGAGAAATACATTGATTGCTAATTAATGCCAGGGGATTTCAGAACGGATAAGCGGGATCACCCGATCCATGATTGCGCCCAACAATGATCGGTACTTGTACCAGCGCCCTTGTGTTGAAGGAAGGGCTTATTGCGAGCCCCATGCTCTGTTCTGCCCTGATTGCAGTTATAAGGCGAAATTTGAGGATTATTTGGGTAGAATGGACGAAATCGTATGGTCTGTGTAACCATCGGATATTTGTTTAGTTACTCGAGCTCCATTTTGAGTAAATAGGTGTTGTTAGCGCTAATAGATGGGTCAGTTCGATTAAATCATTCTTTAAAACCCTCCCCTCCCCGCTTGATCTGAAAGTTCAGCAGTTTAATTCTGAAGAGGAGTAATTATTTCCTGTCCGTTACGTACCAGACTTTCTAATGGTTTAAATCTGCATTGGGGGGAAGATTTGGACATCACTGACTATCTATTAAAGTAAATGATATGTGGCCTAATAAGGAGATGTTTAAACTATTGGAATGGAAAGGTTTAAGATTAGTCTGGAATAGGTTGAGATTAGTCCAATGGTATTAAATCACCGGTAATTTTGTTTAAGTATCGCTTTGGCTTCGTCAGATTTCCATTTATGAATTTTAAAGTTTAAGCAAGAGATAACATTTAATACAAAGAGAAATAATGTTTTATTTTTTTATTTGGGACACTTTTTAAAAACTTAAGAGCTATTTCTTTAATTATCGAAAGTGTTAAACAATTGAATTGTAATTAAAGAGAATTTATCTTGAAAATTTACATTATTCTTACTGGAAGAATGATTTGCATTTTATAGTAAAAGACTAATGTATCGAAAGTCCTATTTAAATAAAAGAGTAAGTCACTTTAAAACTTAAGTCACCTAAAAGAGTAAGTTACTTAGTTTCTACAACACTTTCTGGCATATTGTTTAATAAAGGTGTTCTCCTCGTCCCGCATAAAACTATGAATCTCTGGCAAAGTCATGAGAGCTCAGAGTTTTATTTTCAGAGTCCCTGAGAAGGATATTTTGTGTCTCATCGTATAGTGAAATAAAAAAAAACGAATATATACTTTACGAATACACGCGTCTTTTTGATAGATTGTAACGAAAAATCGACACAAAACTATAATTTTAACCACATACCAAATTTCATGCATTAAAGTAGCTGTGTTTTTAATGTATCCCATTTGCATACATGTGACTTTACAAACAGACAGATGGCCAGACCATTCATGGATTTGATTCAAAATTTGAGATATACCTACACTTTAGATTTTAATGTTGTTTTCCTTAAAATTAATTCATATAGATATTTAGGTTTACTGTTACTGTGTTTGATTGCATTCAGACAGACAGACTTCCCTTGAATGGATTTCCTTCATATGATAGAAAACAACAAATTTAGTGTAAGAACTAGAAACAGAATTTCATCGAAATAGCTCAAATCGTTTTTGAGCTATTTTATCCAAATACATGATTCCGAAAATGTGTTTTTTGAGTTCATTGAAATTTAAAATTAGAAAAATCATCAAATATTTGAGATTCGAATTTTTTTGGCAGTTACATTACTTTTTCTTGGTATACTTATTATATGAAAAAGTAAAATTTTTAATTATATTAATGCCCTATTCAGAAGCAACACATGGGCTAATTTGAGTCGGATTTCGTAATTTTGAACACCAGGACGACACCTCAGTTATATGAGAAATTTAAAAAAAATAATGCTGATATTTTAAAACAAGATTATTATATATTTAAAAATCCATTAAAGATGTACAGAAAATTCACTTTAATTGGTACCCAATGACTAATATCTAAACCATTAATTATAAGCATATGATTTCAATGGGAAAATATTTAGAATTGCTTCACTTATTAATGCATAGATAGAAAAAAACTCGAATCTAAAATTTTGCGCTACCTGTTATATGCTTTTCACATACAAACATTCTAAACTAAAAGCTATCCATTATTGCGCTATCGAATGCTTTGAATATCACTATTTAAGACGAGTTTAAATAATTTCTGTTTCAAAAAACACCATCTAATTAAAAGTTTCTGAGGTGTCAATTGATTGGTATTAAACAAATATTTTTTTAATTTACCCCATTACAATTACTCGTACAATCAAAAGGTCATACTTCAATTAGTTGTGATAACAGAAGAATGTGTTTTTTTTTGTATAAAATATTTCTGTCTAAAATATTTTACTAAATGTGATAATTAGAATCCCGAAACTATATAAAAAGTTGGATTTTTTTTTCCAGCAAAACTTGTATTGACTGAGAATACACGTAATATAATTTTTAATAACATGTAAAATATATGGATTTCTAACTTTCTAACAAATTTATAACTATTTAACGATTTCTATTTCTAAGTTATTACAAAAGAAGCTATAATGAAAAAAAAATGATGAAGCTTCATTTTTATATCCGATAGTAATAATTACATTATTACATAGCTAAAGAGGTAATATGTTAAAAATTATAGTTTCTTCAAGAAAGATGTAGTTTCCTGAATTATTCAATAACCCATATTTATTTTCTACATTTTTTGAAAACTTGATTAACTCGTTCTGGAGTGTCTAATAATTAATAGATAATTATATAATTTCTAATAACTTTCTTATTATGTCAAAAAAAAATGTATTCAGTTTTGCATTTTTGTCAGTCATTTTTTAATAGTTTTTTTTTAACATTATTAGGAGGTAATGGAATTCGAACAATGTATTATAAATTTGATAAAGTATTCATTAATATAATGATTTCAGTGTATTGATCTCAAATAATTTTAATTTCTTATATATATTTTCTTATATTATTTTAATTTTTTATAAAAAAATTATAAAAAATTACCAGTGGTTTAATAATTTGAATCGTTTATTAACTAATTATCAATCTATTTTATTAAAAAAAATTGCATAATATTCTTAGCTTCTGCCTATAGGCTAAGAAATGTTAAGCAAGTTGGGATAATGTTATGAAATTTAACACTTTTAATCAGAACTTATATCCTAAATATGAGAAAGACCATAGGCAAAAACTTGATATCAGATACCCGAACCGAAAACTAATTTTACCATCTCCAAACTTTAAAAACCCAGTTAAGTCCCAATTTTTTCAGTGACCCCAAAGAAAGTTGCCGTTACAAGTTTAGACCAAGAATTTTCCGGAAACTAACGTCTTCCTCCTCGTGATTAAGTGACATTCCGTCGTTTCTGTCGTGAAACTGAGATATCAGAGTTTCCAGATAACGCTCCATTTAATCGTTTTCAGGAGCAGACCCACTTTCCATTGCTGCCACTTTTGGTAAGCGGCCAACTGAAATTCCTTCCACAGTTATCTGGTGCGTGCTCAAACGTATTTAGTTCAGGATTCGCGTTATAAACTACAACTTACACTTTCTTCGAGCCATTTAACAGCTTATTTCATATAATCTTCTTCGGAAATTAGCTTATTCGATGAAGAAGTGTTAGAACTTCATAGAATTCAAATCACGAGACAAGAAATATTGAGTTTGGTATTAGATAATTTGAGAGTAAAATAGATGATTCATTTCTCAGATTATTATTAAAAATTTTGAAAGGATTTTTTGTAATAAATAATTATTTTTTAATGTTTTTCTTCTAATTGAATATAGTTTAGGCGTAGTAAAAAATTCCAAATATATAAATGACCGAGTTTCACTCGAAATTTTTATTTGTTTGTAGTATTTGTTTTGTGTTTTTTCGTAGAAAATATTTACATTCGAATCCTCTACTGATTACATACGAATATTTTTCAATCTTACCTTCATACGAACTGGGCATTTAAATAAATAAAAAATCATTAATGAATGCACTTAGTTTAACATGATATTGGAAACAATCTGCTAAATTATAGTATTCCTTTTACAATTTATCTATCATTACTTATATTGTTCAATTTGCATTCGGTTTTACAACGTTGAAATCGTCTTCAATATGGCGCTATACGACTTTGTCGGAATAAGAGCAGATAGAAAAAGGCTCAAATTAATAGTTATAAAAAATGTTATATATGTGTGTGTGTGTGTGTGTGTGTGTGTAAAATCGTGTTTTTCCCAGGAAAGACACCCATATAGATAAACTTAAAAAGCAAAGCCTTATCTAAAATTTGATCCGAAACATTAGAGCCGTTTCCGAGATACGTGAAATAAATTTATATATTTATGAAAGAATTGCTCGTTTAAAGTTGTAAGATGTGCATATGAAATTTACCTAGCAGCCTTTGGCGATCATCTTGTTTGACTTGCCTAGATTTTAAATTCAGAAAGCATAATTATTTTATTAATTGTCTAATTTATCAAACATCTACTTGCTATATAAAATTGAAAAATATGAAATTATGAAATAAATTACTGAAAACTATTGGTGAAATTTCTCCACATGTTTAGACTTGAAAATACTGTTAGATTTTTAGATTTTTATATCTCTTAACTCTCTAATCTCTTAATAAGTACAGAGGGTCATGGGATTCAGCCGACAGTGGTGAAGTGTGAGTTACTAGAACTAAATTAATAGACATTAGTCTACACATTCTAATAATTTGTATTTAATATTTGTAAATACAAAATTTCTTATACAAATAGTTAACGTATTTTTATTTAAGCAACTGTGGTAATTTATAAGCCTTCTTCGGTATTTATTTTCATTCTGTAAACTTTTTATTATTTAAGACTTTTTTTCATACTTTTCTTTAAGAATTAGCTCAAAATAGATCTTAAATTCGTGATTTTATTGGACATGCTTAATCGTATCACATATAAAGGAAAACACATTGACGTAATCACATATCATATTAATATAACATTCTATTTCCCAAGTTTCAGTTTTTATTGCAGCAAATAGAATATTTGTAACATTGAACATGATTTTTAATTAACCTTTTTAAAAATATGACGATACGCTTTTTTTATGATGTTTGCATATAATTATTATGTGTTATAATAATTTATTTTTTATTATGTGTTTGCATATAATTTATGGCTGAACAATGAGAAATGGTTTTAGCTCCGAATCAAGTCAAATCAATCCTTTATCAAACTCAAACTCCAAGTTTCAGAGGACATACTTACATGCAATTGCGCAAGATAATTGAAAGAATGTCAGAAGGTCACTTAATGAACTTAACCAAAATTAGAAATAAATATTAAGTTAATAGCCAAAGAATCAAAAAGAAAGATTAACTGAATCCGGCCCGAAGACTTTCTCAAGGATCACCCTCAGGCAAGGATTCAAACCAGGGATTTTTTCTGTGAGGGGTCTGACTTTCGTCCAACAAACTGACCCCTCGTGACCCGAAAATCTCAGAAAATTGAGGTTTTAGAGATAAATTAGTATCACAAGATTAAAACAAGTAAAAACACTAGCAAAAAACAATCCAAATAATACCACAGCAAATCAAACCACAAAATACATGAAAATAGAACCAAAAAAGTAATATAAACACAAGGCAAAATACTTACAAATTGAAAGTACAATTTTGAAGAAAACTACTTGAGGTTAAAACGTGCTATTGTAGATGCATTTAGTTAAACTAAACTGAAATTTAATTTTTCCACGTTTACAGCTATATCCGCCTCCCACGTTTCGTCATAATGCATCGTCATCAAACTTGAAGCGCCATCTATTGAATTAAAACTCAAAGCTAACAAACCGGAGGAAGTCAGAAATTAAACAGACCCTCTCTTATCAAAACTTCTATTCTTAATGAACTTAACACTTAAAACTTGTATTTTGTGACTCTAACGAGTTGACAGATGACCTTCAATTTCAGATATATTACATTTCATGTTAGGTAGAAAGGTTTGAAACAAAGAGCAAGTCTTGGAGAAATAATAAGGTTATAATAAGCTCGATTGTGTTTGAATTGGGTGCGTTTGATATACATATTCAATTGCGCATTATGAAGGAGCGAAATCAAGCGAAACATGAGAAACTTTGAATCAAGCAGTTACATATCAAATATGTAGCAAGAGTTGAGAAAATCAACTTAATTTTTTTCGTTTTCTTTCTGAATTAAGCCTATTAAGTACTTTTTAATTAAATAATTTACTTATAAAACTCCAAAAAATCAGATGCATTTTATTAAAATTCGCTGTTAGTACTTAAACTATCGAATGAGAAGATTGAGTCCATTCTTTGGTAATGAATCCAAGATCTTACAATTTCATAGGCACAAAGATCTTGCCTGATCCAATTAGATTGAAAAATTAATAAATGTAATTATTGTTAAAAATTAAAGTTGTGCCAAACGAAATGCTATAAATACAGAATTATTCCCTTACTTCTTCTAAATTACAGGATTCTCTAATATTAATCAACAAAATTATAAAAAACAATTAAATGTCTAAAAATAGAAGTGCTTCAATAATTAATCAAAGAGGAGTTCTATGTTCTAAGAGTCATTCTAACGACCGCACTGCGTTCTACAAATAGAGAAAATACGAAATATCTAACTCAAAGAATATCTTTCCTACATAAGTTTGGATGGCTTATCACCCCCACCCCCTCTAGTAGTGTTCGAACTAAAGACAGTATCGGCTTTCCAAAGACCTCTTCAAAGAATAAGGGAAAGTTTTACTTTGGGTCGGCTGTCCTTGTTGTTACACATCCCCCTGAAGCGGCGGTCCAACGACCTGCCACCTCACTGATTTGGTCATAAATCTGACATCCAACCCACTGGGGGACCACACTCCCCCTTCGTCCGTGGTACGCCTGTAGTTTCCCGCAAAATGTCGGTAGATGGATAAACATCAAAGAACCGGAAAATTTGTTTGGGCTATGGGGGGGGGGGAGGGAGTCAAAGAAACTGAGGGTTTTGAGCGGTCGAAAGGTGAACGCGTGCCGTCTGAAGATTTCTCTGGTCGTGGGTCCGCTGCCACAGGCGGGGGTGGAACGACGAAGGAAGGGTGACAATTTTATGACAACATCTGTGAAGATCATCCGGCCGTTGGACCGCGGCTTGAGAAGGAAAGCCTAGACCAGGTCCAGGAGGCCCCGTCGCGTCAGTTCCTCATAAATCTGCAGAAAGTTGCGTTCAACCAGCAGCTGCTTATAAGAAGCGCCAAGACAAAAAAGAAGGTGAACAGGACTAGCAGGAAAAAAAAATATCTTGCGAGAAGGACGATGCAGTATGAGAATCATTATGCGACCGGACCATCTGAAGTCGGCCACAACAAATCCTGTCGATACTGCTACTTTCAGTGGTGGCGGGGTGGTGGGCTGTACGCAGAAAGGATTCTTTTAAGTTAGAGGAACCACTAGGGCAGAAGACTGACTTGACCTCTGGGTTCACCTACAGCCATTAGCTGAGCATAGTGGAACTCACGCCTTGGGTGGCCCTATTAGGAGAAAATTCTCCCGACGTACTTCGCCCGGTCCGCCCAAGGGCATCCCCTCTCCGCGGTGAGGCCGACTGCAGGACTTGAGAGGAAGGCGGTTGTCCTTCCGAAGGTCACTATCCTTTAGAGCAATATCTTCAGGGACTAGAAGCTATTTTCTCGTTGGGTATTATTCAGCTTGTAATCAAACCTTTAAAGCCATTTCCTTCATTGATTTGGTTAACGCCTTTGACCCCCCATAACTAGGGGGCATTTACTTCGACATCTAGTTCTTTCCTCAGTACATGGGACTCTTCATTTGTCAAAACCTTTCATCTGATATCTCGAAGTTCTTGCAACATAATACCAACTTGTTAGAGCCAAGTTACATTTGTTTATCTGGTAATAGTTTGTAATTTTTTATTGATTCTAATACATTAAACTGAATTTAATACAATACATTAGGACAGTTTTTATACCATATTAAACAGGATCTCTTACATATTAATTATCTACTAATTAAAAGTGTCTACCACACCGATTAAAAATTCACACCTTCCACACCGATTAAATATTTGAAGAATTTACATGTGTCAGAAAACGTTGGGCCTATCTTAAGGAATTTAAATCATGTTGATTCTGGAATAATCTGATAAAAATCAATTAATTTGAAATCTCCAGTGTGTCCATTTATTGTGGTTACAAATTTTATATCAGACTTTTAATATATATTTATATTTCAATCAACAGATCAAATATTAAAAGTTCATAGAGATTATAAAGAGAGACCGGTTTTAAATTGCCTATTGAATCATTTTTATTAACTTCTCAAATAAGACCCTTATCTAACCACGTTAATAAGATTTGTATACAATGTCAAATCCTAATGCTGAAAATCCTTTGATCCAAAAGCTCTGGGACTAAAACTTAAAACCTATTTAAATATGCAAACAGTTACCTATTAATGGAAATAGCTATTAATTTTTCCATTGAAGGAAAAAAGATGGTTACTTTGAATTAGTTTCGACAAAAATGGTTCTTGAAATCTTGCCTCGTTTGTTTCAGAAAATTGAAGTAAAAGAAGTTGAAGTTCTTTTTTTTTTTTTTTTTTCCTTCTTTCTGTGACTCCAGGGATGGAGTTGACTTCCGACATTTTTCAAAAATAAAGAATAATATATTTTTTTTTCCTTTTTTAACATTTTTTATCAGCCATTTGAATTCAAAAGAACATTTTTTATTCATTTTAAGTATTTCTTCAGAGTAATTCGAGCGAGTAATTGCTTCGAGCCTCATTACATACGGAGGTTTGAGGTTCTTTCTCTTTCTCTTTTTTATTTTATGGTTTCTGCCTTATTAGTTGCCACTGATTTTTCTTAAATTGTTTATAATTACCCATATTTAATATTTACAATTTTCTTTAATGTTTAATTGTGGTAATTTGCAACGAGTTGTCATTTTCAACTAGGCGAATTAGCCTTGTTTTGGTTTCGTTAATGTAATAAATATAATTATGAACTTATAAACGGAGTTGGTTATTCGTTTCAAAGAATTTCTAAGAAAATAACTTTCAATAATAATAATAACAATAATTAATTTTTGAATTCCTATAATATATGCAGAAAAAAATCTTTGAAAGAAGGATATAAAAAAGAAAATATAAAAAAGAAAAAAAAATTCTTAGAATTGTTTGTAGATGATTAAAACATAATTTTAGACAATATTTTGTTTTTGTAAATTATGAATATCGAATTTCCCCCTCTTTTTGCATAAACTATTAATTTAAGTTTTTATAAATCAATTCTTTAAAGATACCAAGATTCTTTCTAAAATTGTCTATAACTTTGATTACTTGTCTATAAATAATATAACAAATAATTCTAATTTTCTTAAAATTTCAAAAAAAAAAAAATTAAATTACTGACATAAACAGCGATTAAAATATTTCTTAAAATTTTTTAAAAACTACGGAAATCACACGGAATTTTTTAAATTTTAAAGTCATCTGAATATTGATTTTGTGCAATATGTTATTAAATTATTGTGAAAAACATTAAAATTTTGAATACTTTTTTTTAATTAAAAATTTTGTTAAAATTTTGAGAAATTCTTATTTAGTAAGTTTTCACAACAAAAAATATGAGAATTTACTATCTCTATATTCAACAATCTGCTTTAAAGATAATTTTCAGTGATATTTTGAGGTAATAATCTAGCTTTTAAACATCATCATGTTAAAATGTTACTTATTAAAAATGTATAATAAAGTCAGTCTAATAAAAAATATGACAAAAATATTTGATTTTAAATACTAAGAGTTTTAAATACCGATTAAACAAGAAAAGAGAATAAACGTAAATAAAAAGACTTAAAAATATTATAATGCGATAAACTGATGATGTATTAATATCCAGTGTAAAAGTTGTTTTAGTTTAAAAAGCAAACTTTGAAATTCAGTGATTATGTGCGAAGCTTAGGAAATTGCATGTTTTTTAGGAGAAATTTGGAAAGAGCTTAGTTTTCTCGTATATTTCCCATTTTCTTTAAGCAAATCCAACGGTTTAATAAAAACTTAATGGATCTTCAGACATTTTTGTTGAAAGTGCACTTTTTCTTTAACTGTTTCTCTCAAATTCTTGATACCATTAAGTTAGTCGAATTCTTTTGCAGTAATTGCGGCTGTAGTCTAGATAGGATCCATTTTAGTATCATGATTAAAGGCTCTAAAGAAATAATTTATTATCATTTCGTAAATAAAAAAAAAGACAAAAAAAAAAAAGAACTTAATTGCAAAAGTCAAAAGCAAAGAAAAAAAATCGTTTGCTTCGTTTAGTAAATAAGAATTTTCAAAGAATTTGTTTCTGAAATATTTTCGGAATGTTTAAGATAAATTGGAAATAATTCTCAATAAATTTATAAATCTTAAAATTTATTTCAAATGTTTGATGGAAATGCACATAATATAATAATGGAAAGATGCAATTTTTTTAAAATTTAATTTCAACAACTTTTAGATTGCACATCCTTTACATTACATTGCTCCTAAGCAACTAAATGCATGATTGCCGACACTAATTGAATTTTAAAAATTATTGAAAAACCAGATTATAATACAGGGAAGTTTTCCGTTATTGGAGTGATAGAAAAACCTGTAATTTTCAAAAAAAATTAATTTATTATTTGGTAATAATTTTCTATATTCTAATTAATCTTATATAATTGAAGATAGTTTAGAAAAGTCGCTTTTCATCTTCATAATCTCAACTTACGTTCAAAAAACTAATAGAACTGTTAGTTCATATGCCTAAATGCCTTGTAAATAGGGGAAATTAAAAAAAAGTTTGTTAATGGAATTGCAAAACAGATAAATCTTTCCTATGTTCGATTGCTAGGATTACCCAATAAATCTGATGGTAAATTGAATATTTTCTTATAGGAAGTTATTGGCAACTGTTGGAATTATCATATGTATTGGATAGCGTTTTGGATATTTTCAGTCAAGTAGACTATGGTCTACTGTTAATGTTAATTAATGGATCGCGTGGCCATGGCATATTGAAAATTTTTCTACACAGAAGTGTATTTGTCTGTTAGGATTAATCAAGAAATTGGATGGTGCATTGAACAATTTTTACAAGAAGTTATGAGCGACTATTGGTATTACCAAATGGATCGGATAAGATTTTGGAAATTTTCCTACGAGAAAGCTATGTTCGATGGCTAGGATTAACAAAAAAGATTCGTTGGCAAACTGAATATTAAGAGGCTTCTGTTGGGATTACCAAATGCATTGGATAGCGTTTTGGTAATTTTCAGTCAAATAAACTATGGGCTACTGTTAATGTTGATTAATGGATCGCATGGCATACTGATAATTTTCCTAAATAGAACTGTGGCGGTTTGAGATGAGCGGGGATAGAACCTGTAACCTTGTGGTTCGCAGCCCATTAACATGAACACAACACAAAAGCAATTGCTCGTGCAGCGTAGCTGTTAACTGGCTTATAAGCTTTCACCACAGAACTGTATTTGCAAGTTAAGATTAACAAAGAAATCTGATGATGCATTGAGGCATTTTTCTGCACGATGTTATAAGAGACTATTGGGATTACCAAATGGATCGGAGAAGGGTTTGGAAATTTTCCTACAGCAAAGTTAAGGGCTATTGTTGGGGTTAGTTAATAGTCAGTGGCATTTTGGACATTTTATTATATAAAGTTATGGACGGCGATTGGAATTAAGAATTCTAAATGCCCCGTGCATCAAATAAGGATAGCGTCTTGAAAATTTTCAGTCAAGTAGACTATGGGCAACTATTAATGTTGATTAATGGACCACATGGCATATCGAATATTTTCCTAAATAGAACTGTATTTATCTGTTAGGATTAACGAAGAGATCGGATGGCGCATTAGGCATTTTTTCTGCTGGAAGTTATGAGTGACTATTGGGATAACCAAATGGATATTAAGATTTGGGGAATTTTCCTGCAAGAAAGTTATGGGCTACTGTTTGGGTTAGACAATAATTGGGCGGCATTTTGAACATTTTTTTTATTATGTGAAGTGATAGACGACGATTGGAATTAAGAGTTTTAAAAGTTCCGTGCGTCGCATATACATCAAATTATTATAATTTCAAAAATGAAAGCTGAAATTAAATTATAAATAAATTATGTAATTCGATTAAAAAGAAATTGCGTATTTCATTATCATCTGAAATGCGATATGGGAACAACAGAACAACATGATAACATAACCCCTAGATAGATGATCAGATATGATAAAGAAAGGAAAGCATTTTGAGCTTAAATTCAGGTTTCTTTAACACTATTTATTGATATGAAATTTCGAACCGTATTGACTTTTAATAACATTGTTTACTTATTTTAAATGTCGTACAGTATTGACTTTTAGATTATGGCTGACAAAGACAAAATTTCAGAATGCCTCTGAAAAAGAGAATTAGTACAGTAAAGAGAAAAAAAGTATGGTTTCTTCTATTCTATGGCTTGGTTTCTTCTTTTTATATTGCACTTTACCTAATCTTTTCTTATCTTTCATTATTAGTAACAAGTGGATATATTATACACATCATTATACAACAAATAAAGGACTGAAGTAGTCTTTAACGTGATTAAATTGATTACTTAAAGAATTAGTAGTAAGACTGTTTACCAGTCTGTACAAAGAGAACAAAAAATAAAGAAATATGACATCTATATAACCCAATAATTTAATTTTTCATACATTAAATTTTTATAAGATTTTATTTAAAAGCGAATCGAAATTTTATTTTGTAGATAGAAGGCTTTTGAATTTGGTTTCAGTGAAGTGTTGATACTTGACAACTGTAACAAGTATTTGAAGTTTCTTTTAAAAGCCGTGGCCTCTCACTAGAGGCTTCTCAATTTTTCAATTCAGGATCTTTAAGCCTTCTTCTTTAGATTCTGGATATTTTTTTCTTGTTTCTGTCGATAAACCAGCCAGATGGGAACCTATCTTTTATACAGTTTTTCAAAAGGTCATTTAAACAGTGTCGTTTTTTTTTTTTTTTTTTTTTTTTTTTCTATTTGTCCTTGTAAGATTTAAATGTACAGTGGAATACTTGTTTTAATCGATAACAACGAAATCGATTCAAAATCGATTCAACGATTGAAATTTTACGGATAATTTAATATGTATTTCGAGGATTGGTTTTTCCAACCTTGGGGGTGATGTTAGTAGAAAACGTAGAAGTTATATTCCTGAATATATTTTTTTTTCCTTCTATACAATCTGTAATCATAACTTAAAAAAAATAGTATATAAATATATTTTGTTTTTATATATCTGATATTTAGTCAAAATTAGTAACACTCAATTAATAAACCTTTCATTTTATTTCTTAAATGGAATTACATATTATTACATTTATTCTTTTATTTATCTTAAAATCGAGTTAAATTATAATTTGTTGATCAGTTTTACACGAATATTATTGCAAAATTTTTTGTGTAATGTAAACAACAAAACATAATTTAAAATTTAAATCCATAAAGTGAAACATGGGGAGGCAAAAACACCGATTTATTAACTGCACATGGTCGCAATTGCTTGAAGGTAGAATATTGTTTAAATTGCGCCAAAAATAAAATAGCTGTACTCATTGTTAGAAGAGGGGAGGGGGACAAGCATGATTGAATCTTGAGCACTTGGTTCGCAATTGATTGTTCTACCAACTATATTGTTTCCATACTTTTTTGTTAAACAGTTTACAGTTAAAACAGCATGAAAGTTTTTGAAATTTTTTTTGTGTAAAATAAAACAACAAAATTTAATTTAAAATTTAAACCCATAAAGCTGATTAAATGAAATATAGGGGAAGGGCAAAAACACGGATTTATTAACTGCACATAGTCACAATTGCTTGGCGGTAGAATATTGGCTATATTGCGCCAAAAAAGAAAGCAGTTGCACTTATTGTTCGAAGGGTGAGGGGCATGCATAATGAAATCTTGAGTACTTGGTTCGCAATTGGATGTGACACCAACCACATTGCTTATCTGTTTTTAAAATGAATTGCCTTACTAATAAACAAACTTTAGATTTGTGTCCAAAATTTTCTGTTTATTGAAAATTTTATAGAGAAAATTTGATTAATCCCTTTTATTGTCAACATGATTATATTTCTACATTAATTTTAAATTCGGTGGTTCATTTCTCACCGTAACTTCAATCCAAAGAATTACCAAACAATCCACAGCTCACAGTTCTATTTTTCATCCTAACTTTCGGAAGCGTTTCGTCCATGAATAGTTATAACACCATCAGGCATTAACCAAAATGTGCTTCTGCCCTTTACAGAGTCCATTTATCAAGGTTTCTGCATACGTTAACTCATCGCATACCATCTAACATATGCGGCTGTCATCTGAATAGATTTGTGACATGGTCAGCGGATTCGCATGTATTCACACAACAGTGCAGCGAATGACTTTCGCGGCCCAAAACGTTAAATTGTATGCACTTGAACTTAACGCTTTGTCATCTGTGTTAGCCTTAGTCCGAGGAAGAACCGTCAGTTCCTCGCATATATCTATTCCGCCGGTGAGGATTACCGAATTCATTGTGTCGGTCAATCCAACATGGCGGCGCTCCGTCACTTGTCACTTGCACGTGGCGCGTTTTGTGACGAGAGCGTTGAAGGGCTCCATTATCTAGGGGAGGAGGAATTTCCTGCCGGAACCTTTAATCCATAGGCGTTAAATAGCGTGGGAATAGATGCGTAGACCAGGAAGGATTGCTCTGGAGGTGGAAGCGGCAAAAAGGGGTATTGATTTGTAGTGATGGCTGCAAAACGGTTGGGTTATTTGAAGGAATTTATTGGATGCATTGAAATGGGTAGCTATTTGTGATGGAACCTCAGACGGAAATCCTTCCGGATATTGGATATTTTAGAAGCTGTCTGTGGTTTTGATAAGCGTGTGTTGGGAATAGATGAATTTAAACAGCTATTCGGGGCTTTAAATTCTTCTAATAGAACTTGTAGTGGATATTTAATCTAGAAAAGGAAATGACCTTTAAATAACTTTTTTTTTTTAGAAAAGGAATGACTTTTAAGTCATTTAAATGATTTTAAATGACTTTGTTAAGAATTCAAGGTCTTTAAACAGTATCATGTGATGAATATTGTAAAATTGTAATGCAGTTTTATTTTCTCATATAAGTATGCATAGAGAAAGTACCTATAATGATCATTAAAAATTCGACCTTGAGGTTTTGATAAATCTACACATGTCAGACCACTGTGAATACAAAAAAAGACAGTTTTTGGAATTATGTCTGTTCATTTATGACAATGATACCTCAAAAACGTTTTGAGGTTGCATGGATGGAATTTGGCATATGATCTTTAGATCAAATTATGTAGATTTCTTTCAAATTTTCAACGACATACATTCAGAAGACGTCTGTCTGTTCGGCTGTCCGAATATAAGTTAACAAAATAACAACAACAAAAAAAATTATATAAATATAATTTGGTACATAGTTATTATATCATATTTTCATCATATCATATTTTCAATGAAATCCGTCAGAGGGTTTGTCATCAGTCTGTCTGTACATTCGTATGTATATAATCATGTTTGCTTAAAAACAGTATTCGGGATGTGGTATTTTTACTAAAATTGTAGTTTTTTTTGTCAAATGCTGCTATCAGTCTGTTGATAAGACATAAAAAGCATCCTGAATTTTGTTAACTATACATTAAAAAAAATTCCACTTATGTGTTTGACATTGAAAATAAACATTTGATTACTCGTGGCCTTCAATTTTTGCCTAATTTTCATGTGACAGGAGGTGGTATGAAATGTATACTAAGGGCGATGAGAAAAGTTTTCGGATTGGCTACTTCTGCTGGTTTAAATCTTTAATTTATTTCAATTGCTTCAACAATTTAGTAAGTTAAAGATTTTCAAGCTAGCCACCGTAAGGTGTCATGAAAGGTGTATATTTTATGCAGAGAATTACAATTAAAAAATCATTTCTGTACGATGCAATAAAATGGAAAAAAGTTACCAGTCTTTACTCCTACTTTATTTAGATGAATCCAAATGTGTCCCAATGCACTAGAAAAAAAAATGTATTGCGCTAGTAGATTACGTTGAACATTGTTTGTTATTATTATCTTGATTTCAAAACCTTTTATAAGGAATATGTTTACCAATTCAGGCCGTCACCCATATTATTATTAATGCTTTTTAAAAAGTAATGTTTAGCTTTACACCTACAGTTTACTTCTTCAGTTACAGTTACTTCTTCATTATATAAATAGCATTTTTCAAGTTACTAAATCGCTAATTTATTCTGTTAATTTGAAGCGATGTATAACGAAACGGGTATTTATTTCTTTTGCAAAATGCTCTATAACTTCACTAGGATGCCAAAATTTGGCATTTCTCACAAAATTAAAAATTAAATAAAATATTTGGCAATTACATTATATGATAAAAAATGTATTATGTGAACGAAAATTTCTATTAAAAATTAAATTTTTTTCTGTATCTAATCCAATCTTTTCTTGTATATTTTATAACAAATGTACAGTAATTTAGTATTGTATTTCTCAAGTTACTAAATCGCAATTTTATTCTTTATATTTGAAGTGATATATAACGAAGTGGGCTTTTGTTTCTTTTGCAAAACATTCTATAAACCTTATTGGATGCCAAAGTTTGGCATTTCATACCAAATGAAAAATTTAATACATGATAATATTAAAATTTAATTGAAAAATACATGATAAGAAATGTATTATGTAAACAAAAATTCATATTACACAATCCAATTTGTCTTATATCCAATCCAATTTGTTCTTTTATATTTTATAAGAAATATATAGTAATTAAACATTGTATTTCCCAAGTTACTAAATAGTTACTGGATTCTTTTAGTAACGATGTAACGAAATGATTGATTATGAAGTGATATATAAGGAAATGTTTTTTTTTTTTAAACACTGTATGGCTTTATTAGATGCCAAAATTTGGCATTTCTCATCAAATAAAAAAACATTAAATCAAATATTTCGCAATTACATTATATGATAAGAAATATATTATATGAACAAAAATTCCTATTACACAATCCAATTTGTCTTTTATCCAATCCAATTTATTCTTGTATAAGAAATATACAGTAATTAATTATTGTATTGCTCAAACTAAATTGTTGCTTTATTCTTTTGTTTGAAATGATGTATAACGAAATGGGTTTTTGTTTCTTTCATTGGATGTCAACATTTGGCATTTCTCACAAAATAGAAAATTAAATCAAATATTTGGTAATTACACGGAATAATGAAAATGTTTTATATGAACAAAAATTCCAATTACACAATCCAATTTTTCTTGTATCCAATCCAATTTGTTCTTGCATATTTTGTAACAAATATACAATAACTAAGTATTGCATTTTCCAAATCACTAAATAGCTATTTTATTCTGTTTATTTGAAGTGATATATAACAAAATGGTTTTTTTTTTGTTCTTTTGCAAAACGTTCTGTGGCTTTATTGAACCTCAAAATTTGGCGTTTCTCATTAAATAAAAAGAATTAAAACATTTATTTGGTAATTACAGTACATTATAAGAAATGTATTACGTGAACAAAAATTCCTATCCAATTTTTTCTGTATACAATCCAATTTATTCTTGTATTTTTATAAGAAATATACAGTTATTAAGTGTTGTACTTCCCAAGTTACTAAATCGTTACTTTATTCTTTTGTTTGAAGAGATATATAACGAAATGGGTTTTTGTATTTGTGAAAAACGCTCTATGACTTTATTGGATATCTAAATTTGGCATTTCTGACCAAATAAAAAAACCTTAAATCAAATATTTGGCAATTACACTGTAAGATAAGAAATGTATTATGTGAGCAAAAATTCTAACAGACAACCCAATTAGTTCTTCCATATGTTATAAGAAATATATAGTAATTCAGTACATGCAGAACAGCTCAATAGAAGTACAAAATACCCAAGGGGTTGAAAATTTTAATAAATTAAATGCATAAAAAAACAATTTAAAGAAACATTGAAAGGAAAATTCAACTCTAGAACTATAATATTTGCATAAACTATTTAAATATCAAATTTCCGAATAATATATGGGATTTTTTTATATTCCAATTTAAAATTAATAACAATAATTTGCATGCTTTTTGATTTACGAATAAAGATGTGACTATTTTAATTATAATCACTTATAGAAATTCCCATTTCTCTTGAAAATATTTTGCTGTACTTTAATTAGTAAAAAAAAACTTTTAGAAATTACTGGTAATATGCACAGAATTCAGTTAAAAATACGTTAATATCTTTTCTTTTGCTCCAGCTTGATTATTTGTAACTCCCGTGGAATTAAATTAAATAATTAAGAGAGAGACGCCTATGTCACTGGGAGTCTGTGTTCCGAGAATGCTACTGTGATATAAACTTCAGTTATCTTTAATTAAGTCGCAAAACTTTTTTAACCTCTTTAAGAAGAGAGTTCAAGTGAAAATTTTCAGAGAACGTATTTTTCCGTAAATGTTTAATACTGGAGAAAATGGAAATTCAATGTAGCCGTGTTCTTTAATTAAATATATCTAATTAAAGTTATTTTTAAATGTAAATATTCGTTTAAGTTACCAGTTTATGTATGGTTCATTTCAATTTAAGGAGGAAAAAATGGACGTCATCTGGAAATTAAGCTAATTACGTTTTTCTCCCTGTTCTTTATGTGATAAAGCCTTTCTTTATAGCTAAATAAAATCTTAGAGATATTTCTTTGTTTTTTTAAATAGCTGTAGAATACAAAATTAAGGCACCCCTTTTTACTTTTTAATTAATATCGCGATGGAAATTTGCTGGTTATTTGCACAACTCATTATTAAGGAAAAGCAACCTATTATTTTTTTATAGAATCTTCGTAATTAAGGTTATTGTTTTTAACGGCTGCCGTTGAAGTTTTAAAATAATTTTTCATTTTCTTCAATGTAAAGCTATTGGCTTTATTTTTCAATCATATTTTGAAGCTAATTGAAGCACATATACATTGTTTAATATAAATAAGTAGAATTAGTATTTTTAGAATCTTATTATCAATACTTAAAATTCACAATTAATAATTTTCTTAAAGATTTTCTAATATATTCTTAATAGTTTTTTTTACAGAGTTTATTGGCCGCATGAATTAAAATGAGTAAACATATTTTAAAACTGCGTAAATAGCTATAAAATATATATAATTTATAGCATGTCTAAAAATTATGTTGTAAATAGAGACCGCATATAGAATGGAAATTAAATATTACATAAACGAAAATTTCAAAATATACTTTATAACAATAATTCTTCATACATATCTAATAAAGAAAATGATGCAATGTGAATATATTTTTTGTTAATTGATGATGTAAAAACTTGTCTACGATGTGTTGTTATATTTTTTATTTATACTAAGCTTATTGATGAATTTTTTATGTTCTATTTTATCATTATTATTTGATGACTTTTTCTTTGTAACACATAAAAAAATCACACAAAAAGAAGGGTAAAAACAGAGGTATGACTGTATAAAGCTTTCTACAATTTTCGCTTCATATACTATAACATTTGAATTTGTATGTGTATTGATATAACTCTGATTGTATTGATAATATTGATACTTGAAAAAGTTAAAGACTCGTTTCTTTAATAAGAAACTTCAAAGTATGAGATTTTATGCTCGATTTGCCTATCATTATTTGAGATTTAAATCCAATTATTTATATAGAAGCAACAAAAAACAGTGGAGTGGTCTTCCTGGAACTTTCTCGCAAACTCTCTAATAAAGGTTTCAGTCCCCTCTCCTCACGCAAAATTGTGGATCTACGGCATGGCCGCAAATGTCTTACATAGCATTGTTGAACCATGTATTGTTATAGATCTTTGGTGGAAATATAGCATTTTTACTGAATTTATTATGCGAATATGTGTTTTGATGATACTGTATCAAAATGTTATCCTACGAAATAAGATAAGACATACCTCATATGTATCGCCAACTTTCTTATCAATCGTCTTTGCTGTCGAGATGTTGCCCGACGACGAGTCCATACTGAAATACGTATGATCCCGGACGTCCAGTAAGTTGTACATGACAGATTTTCTGCCGGGATCATAAGCATGGACTGTGTGGACATGAATACCCGGAGGAGCTCCCTCGTACACTCTGGGGTCATGCAATGGATTTCGGAAGGCCAGTTTTCCTGAAAGGTAGAAAATAATTTTAGAAAAAAAAAGCATTAGTAATCATTTTTTATATAATATCATTTTTTTCAGGTGCTGCCAAATCCACCAAATTTAATATTCTTCAGTTGTATGGCATTTCTTCTTCTTTTCCCACTCAACTTCAAACATATAATTCGACTCGGATAATGGGTAAAGAATCTCATGCAATACTCCACAGAAATTACATGTAATATTGGCAATATTCTGCATGCTATTAGGGAAATTATTACATTCTTCTCATGGAGCTATTAATCTAATGAAACCTTAATCTCGCTTCGTTTAGTAATATTTTATTTTATTGTATTGTAACATGATCTTGGGTAGGTTCATTGGTCATAAGAGAGTTGAAGAATAGATAATTGCATTTCTTTTCATAATTTGAAAAGAAGAAAAAGAAAATTTTGCAGTTCTCCCTCTAGAATCCTTGTCTTTAAAGATATTAATTTTACTTAAACCCATTGCAAACATTAATTATATGCACCAGTTAAGTATCTATATTAATCTTCGAAAATGTACTTAATTGAAATGTTAAATATGTACATCTATTAAGAGTTTCATTAAAGACAAAATGCCAGTATTTAGGTAACTAAATGAAATACAATGGTTATCACTAATGTTAAATATCAGGTCGGTTAATGCTTTCATTAAATGTTAAGTGTCTATATTAATCTTCGTAGTATAATTATTTTATCTTAATTCCTGTTACACATTAAATAGACATTAAAATGTGATTGTCAACAAACGTAGTTTAATGTTTGCTGCCTACAACAGAAGTTTCAATCTCTTCCTTTCAAAAGATAGTTATAAATCTAGGATAATTCCAGGAATTGCCAAACTTTGAATATTTGACATTGATTTTCAATTATTGTACAATTTAATATATTTGGAGAATATTTTTCAAGAATTAAGTGACTCCATGCTTGTAATTAATGGCTGAATACGAAAGTATATGAAACGACGATATATGATTGCGATAGTAATTATCCATAGGAATATACCACGCAAATTACTGTGTTTTCTTTTTAAAACTTAACCAGAATCTATGAGATATAATCTATGAGAAAATAAAAACCAAATTTATCTTATTAATCTTTCAGATTATTAGTCGTATTATTTTATTATTCCTTTAAAAAACAAAAAAGCATTGTTGATCGCACAAAATATTAAAATAATAATAATAATTTCAAGCCCAGATCCGGAAATATGTCACATTGTTCAATTATTTAAATTCTCATTTTAATGAAAACAACATCCGCTAGAATTCATTATCATCATTGCAAGAATTCTATTAAATAAATGTAATTTTTTTCTTAAATTAGACTACATTTCTTTACAAAAATATTCATAATGGTGAACATAGAACCTTTCTTCATAAAAAATATAAAGCTAAAATAAACAATGTTTATTCAATTACTTATACACAGCAGTTTTCATTTCTAAATAAACTCATTGTATTATTTGCGGAGGGAAATTGAATTCTACATTGTTGACATCACTATTTAATTTTGCACTTTGTACTATCGTCTGCAATCTGGAGGGAAAAAACCTCATAAAAATAACATATTCCACAAAATGAAAACTTCAATAGTGCAAGCAGCAGGCAACTACAACTGCTGCAGACTCTGCCTTTTTGAACTGCAAGGGCAGCTGGAAATGGAAAGATTTTAACATTCCGATTTTATTCACTCGGACGCTGAACTATGTTTATATGCAAATATCGTTCCGGCTCTGCAGCTATTACGGTCGTCGGAAATATCTCCAGGGAATGTAGTGGAGAGAAAGAAGTCACAGTGAATTGCGAAACAATCTTAAAGGTTACGGATTTTGATAAAATGTTCAAGAGGGTTTGCCTCCCGATTTACACAAGTGTTCTTTCTTTTTTTCCTCCTTTATTGAAACAAGAATTTTTCAATGGTATATTTCTAAATTTGTTTGCGGTTAATCTATACGGAGGAAATAGGTGAAATGTATTGATATTCTTATTTCATTTTGTAAATTATAATTAAGGTGTTTTTGGTGTACACATATAGAAATATTTTAGTTTATTGAAATGTAAGAAAATAAATAAATTCCACTGAAAAATAAACAAATAGATAAAAAAATCTTCATAAGTTAGCCTCGATTAGTTGATTGTTTAAAATGGTCATTTTGAAAATTAAGTGCATTAAATGACTATTGATCTCAGTTCAATTAAAACTAAGCTTACGACTTTAATTTCAGATTACTATTGGTATTATTTTATAATCCAGATTCGCTTTTAGTGGGCAGCTGGTTAACCGAGGATATTGGTTATATTTAATTGAAATTAAATCGTTTAGATATAACCTCATGTTCGACATTTTCTTAGATATTAAAGTCGCGTTATTTTAATTGTTTTATACAGGACGTCCCTGAATTCATGGGCCAAACTTTAAGGGTAGGAAAAATACATATAAAGAAACAATTTTTGTATAACAATATAGCTTTGGAAATAAAAAGTGTAGGCAGAATAAGCAAGTGTAAGTAAGTGCAAACAAGGCTGAAAAATGCAGTGTCTCCAACACTCCAATTGACTATGATGAGATCTAAAACTTTCAGCTGCTGCTGCATCTGTTCGTGTAACAACAGACATCTTCGAAACAATACGCCAATAAGCCGTTAGAGGTGTCCAAGCCTATATAAATACTGGTGGTTGCACATTTGAGCACTTACTATAATATTATTTCTTTTTATTTCTTCATCATTTTTGTTTTTCCCGCTAAATTTTCCATTTTTGATATTTCATTGCTATACAAAAAATTATTCTTTATAGGCATTTTATCGACCCCTAAAGTTTCGCCCATGAAATCAGGGACACCCTGTATATGCTTTATTTGTTGTGCAAATGAACTTCACAAATGAGGACAATTCCCATAATAATTTGTGTAATTAAAACATAAATTTTGGGCTCAAGAATCTTCTAAATTTCTCGATTTATTCATCTTGTGAGGTTCGAGGCAACAGTGTAAACCACTATTGGAAATTAGGCGATTCTTTTTTTTAAATTGCCAAAATAATTTAGGAAAAGTGTGCACTCCTATAAAATTGATATCATAAAAAAACAATTTTTGAAATTTTGAAATGATGGGAAATTTACTTACGTGCAGTAATATTTTCGGAATTTATCACAAAAAAACCACCAACATTTAAAATTTTTATTAATTAAAATTTTTATGAAAATAAAAAAAACACTCTCAAAAGTGCATATCCCCACATTCTAACGTTTTGCCAAATTTGGTAGCCATAGGTCATATGGTCTGTTATAGAATACCAAATAAGTTCTATGAAGAAAATTTAAATCCAATAAATTGCGCAACAGGCAATAAAAATCTAAACATAGCTTGATACATAAAATTATTTCATGTTTCTCATAAAACTTTGACTTTTATATATACTCAAGAACTTAAAAACTTTATTCAACCTACAATATAAGAAAAAGAGAATAAATATAAGAGACGGATATAAAAACGGAGTGCAGCTCTTTATTGTTTGCTTAACATTAAATTCATCTTTAAAAGAAGTTTCAGAAAGGAAAACATATAAAAACACCCACACTATTTGTAAAGTTTTTAAATGCACTGTATTATACATATCAAGTAAAACTACAGCTACTAAATGTATATGATTATTATACAAATAAAAATTTCAACGTGTATTCTAACACTATCTTAAGAATGGTTAGAAATGAGATCCATTAAATTAATGTCCATATAATATTAACCATTGACGAGTATTTCGTTAGTTATTCAATATTAGCATAGAATAAATGCAAGTTTATGACCCATGAGTATTTTTTATTATAGTTGATGAGGGTGGAGCAGGTTTTTACTTCATAAAGTCCAAGATTGCTTAACGCCCGCGATGTTCTACGCAAAGTAAATTTAAAAAGTAATTATTACATTCATGTAGCGGGTCAAAATATGTAAATAATTCAATTAACTGTCACTTATTTCATTTTACTGGAATAAAATTAAATTCCCACCTTAAAAATGACGGGAGAATGCATAAAACATAACCGCCGCCATTTTTTATGATTAAAAAAACTACTAATTACTTAAACAATTCCGAAAGTAAGAATGCATTATTAAGGGACAAGAAAGATTTTTTTAAGGTGAACCCGCAGAATTCTAATTATTTATTCAAATATTTTCATTAATGGGATGTGAAAAAAATAAGTTGCACTCTGAATTAGTACTTAAGCTTTTAAAAAATCCATCAAGCCGACGGATTTTAATGTCTTCATTAAGGAAATTGAAGAAAGGGAGTTTTTGAACTAATTATCAGTAATGTTGGATGAAAACTAGCATTATTCATCACAGGATGGAAATAATAGATCATAAAATTAGTTACGACATTAAAAAATTCTGCAGTAAAAACCATCTGCGTTTACAGCTTGTGAATCAGTAGCTTGTTGAAAATTAAATGCCAAACGATTTATTACTTTTGAAGATTGAAGTTAATAACTTTCAATCTTTGTGCCATAAACTTTTAATATTTGGGTCATAAAAAGAAAATATTTTGTTTTGAGTGTTTGTGTAAACGATAGGCATTAAAAGGTAAAAACAAGCTTTTCTTCGTTATTCGTCACAAAAAAAATTACGATTATATATTCTGTCTCACCTTTATAGAGCATAAAATCACCAGTGACGGAGAATAATGTTATACTTACTTAATAAAATGTTATAAAATAATAGAGATAGACGCAAATAGCTTATAATGATTGAATATTTTATGGACTAAAAATATTCCATAGACTATTCTATAATAGATTAATTTACAGACTACGCATCCTTCTATAATTGAATATTCCATAGAATATACATTATTATATAACTTAATATTCTATAGAATATTCACTATTCTTTAACTGAATATTATATAGACCATACTTCGTTTCGTAATAGCATATTTTATGGAATATTCTGTGGATTATTTTATAATAGACTATACATTATTCAGTAATATTTTTCTAGATTATCTATAGAGAGAATTATTCCATAGATTATATTATTATTCTGCCTAGTAGAATCCTAAATGAACTCCCGACTATTTGGTCACATTTTGTGGGAGGGACAGTATATAGGCATACTTTTTTCCGTAATAGTGAATTATATGGATCATTCTGTAAAGGAATATTCTATAAATTATTCAGTAATATTTTTCTATGGACTATCTACAGAGAGACATTATTCCATAGATTACGTTATCAATCTAAAGAAATTCCCAACTATTAGGTCAAATTTTGCGGTAGGACCATATATTTTATAGACCATAGTGTATTTTATGGATTATTCTGTAATGGAATATTCAATGGATTATTATCTAAAGAGAAACCTTATTCCATAGATTATTTTATAGATTACATCACTATTTTACCTAGTATAATTTTAAATAAACTCTCAACTTAGGTCAAATTTTGAGAAAGAGTAGACCGAATAATAAAAAGGCAGAATTAACTTTAGTTGGACCTATATTCAATTCTTATACCACCTGTACCACTAAAAACACCATTTTTAAAGAATTCCTCTTTTTATTCATAATTTTGCTTCTTAAGTAATTGTCATGAACTGTTTTGAGCGTTTAAATATATATTATAGAAATGGGCTTTATCAATACAAAATATGTGAAAGTGCGATAAAAAAATTACAAAGTTAATTTTTTTTTTGTTGATTACTGTACTATGCACGGCATATTGGAGGAATTTAACATAAATTCACTTGACAAAGTAAATTAAGACTCATTTTAAATCGAAGATTATTCCTGAAATAGGTTGGATCGCCGTGAGCTAAATGCTCAAAAGTTTTTAGTATTTGTTTTTTCAGATATATTTATTTTTTAAATTTACTTTGTTATCTAAAGAAACATTTGAAAGTCGTGCGTTGTCTCTATAGTTTATTCTAAATCATAAATAGATTAATTTAAGAAATCTAATTAATTGAATTTCTAGTTTGGATTAAAAAATACGAATTTGAAAAAAAATAAGGTGGAAGAAACCCCACGTCAGCTGAAACGAATAATACTAGACTATAAATTAAAATTCTTCACATTTACGAAATTTTTTATTTAAATAAATAAAGGAATATTGTGCTCACATTTGAAAATAAAAGCATTTTGATCAAATTTTTAAACTAAATGCTGCCCCAAAATTAACGCAAGATTTCAATTTGCCACAATTCGTGCAGTGATGTGTTGAAAAATTAAAAAAACCTGCTGACAGTTTAGGGTTAGTAAAAATGGTGCGTTACACGATAGAACAATGTGTTAACGCAAAATTTGAATTGAATAACTTCAAATTGTTATATTTTTATTGATTTTTAAAGTACAAAAGATAAGGTTATGTATAGAATAACACATAAGGCAAATGACTTAAAGGACTTTGCTGGCACGTACGCACTTTTTGTCAAAATTTTCCATGATCCTTTTGTATAAATATGGCTGAATTTCATTAATACAAAGTTGAATTTCCTCCTTCAATGTTCGTGATTGTGGGCTTGTTGGCATAAAACTTTAAATAACGGCATCAAAAATCCAATGGTGTTAAATCACACGATCTAGGGGGCCAATTCTCAAATTTTCGAACTGTTGCCACCAGACTTTTATTATTTTTGAAACATTGCTCAACATTAAAAACACGTTGTTCTATCGCGTAACTCTCCATCTTTAGTAGCCCTAAACTATCAGCTGTCAAATAGCTTTTTAATAGAGTTTCCAACACTTTACTACATGGATGGTGGCAAATTAAAATCGTGCTTTAATTTTGGGACACCTTTTTCAATGCTTTAACAGTGAAAAAAATCGCTAGCTTTTTAAAAAGGCATTTCATAAAGAATTCAAAGTAAGAAATCTAAAAAGTTACTTTAGAAAAAAAAAAATACACAATCCTTATCTTTTATGAAAATATACAAACAAAAATGGCGAATATTCTTAGCGCTATTCAAACTTTCTTCCTGAAGTTTATTACATCGTTAATACCACTTTTAGATTCTCCGCCCCGATTCGAAAGAAAAGGAACTATGATTCTAACGTTGGAAAAACCGATCAATGCCATTACAATAAAAGCAACGAATCCTTTTTTATCACCAACCTGGAGGATAAAGCAGTAATTCCCTAAATAATCAATACGCGGCCGGATGAATATTAGAAAACGGGGTTAATTTACGATCGACTTCATAATAGCAGCTCATCTGTCACGTGGTACCATTCCTGCAGGCTCTAGATTTGGAAAGAATTAATCTGTTTGGGTGGAAGTCAACTTTTCTCTTTTTCTTATAAGGTTTAATTAATTTTCAGAATGATTTACTTTCCCTTTTGCAATCATAAGGCTCACTTCTCTTGCGTTTTATTATGAACTATTTCGAAATTTCCCACATTTTCTAAATTAGTTGCACGCATTCCAGTTAGTTATATGAATTAGAATTATGGATTTTAATAATTACGCTCGATCTTTTAAGTTAGTAAGTTCATTATTTAAACGAGTTTATTTTTTTTTTAGTTTGTAATGGTTAATGCTTTTTATTTTTCTCTGAAACATTATATATTTAAAAAGTTTGCAAAATCATTAGTAGTTCAGTTTAGTTCAGTTATATTAACATCCTGTTTTAAAGCAACACTAGAGTTATTTAGGGATGTATCTCGTATTTTTGAAGCGCGGTCAGATGAAGAGGACGATATCTGAGTTGGTACCCACCTCTCCTAACTTCCACACCACACCAGCAGTATTAAAAATCATTAGTATAGAATTTTTATTGGAGTATTTAGTTAACTTTATGCATAATTGTCATAATTTTTAAAAATATGCTCATACTATTTTAATTATAATAATAGATTTTTTAGTAAAAATTATTTATCTAAATATCCCCATGTGAAATGTTATAAAATTATTATTTTTTCAATATGTAGACTTTATATTTCGCATTAAAATAAATAATAAATATATGGAGAGAAATACACGACTATTTAGATTTTTATAGAATTATATTTGTTTATATAAATTATTCTAACTACAATATTTTAATATTTGAAAACACGAAGAAATGCTGTAATAAATTGGTGTCATTCTATGTCACATTAATCCACATAAAGAAAATTTACTACCAAATAACAAGTTACCAACAACCAATTCTACAACTTGGTGATTAAAATCAATATTTGGAACTATAATGGTATTTTGAAATTTCTAATGCATTGCACAATACAAATTCTGCCAATAATTATTCCATTCATAACGTGATTTTAAAACGAATTTATGTAGCATTTTATTTTATAAAATAATAATTTTATTCACTCGCATGTTTTAAATAAGAACAAAAGACACGTTAAGTTTCATTATTATTTCTTCTATAATATACAATTATTTGTAAATAAAAAATGTTTTTCGGATTTTAAGAAGAGATATCTGTTAAGGGCCAATTACTATGACAATACATTGTGTAATTTAAAATAAATTAAAAATTAGAATGACAATTTCGTTAGCACTAACGCACATATTGAAAAAAAAAAAAAAAGAAAGGGGAAATTCGTAAAAGTAATCACAATTTCGGTTCTTTTAAGTACATTATTTGTATTGTTTGTCTTTAATAATGCTTTTTTGAATCAAATTTAAAATATTATAATAATTGAAAAATGCGACTGTATTTTAATAAAAAACACATTTCAGAAATTATGTCACACTGTCTTTTCTGTGAATATAATAATTCAAAAGCGTACTGAGCTAGATCGACAAAATTTGGCGTTTAGCCCTGACATTAAATAAAATTGTAAAAATTAGTAATAAAAAATTATCAAAATATGTAACAAAAATTTGTAAAAATTTCTATCAAAATTTCAGCAATATCTGCTGAAAGAAAGCAATATAGTTTTAGAATCATGTCTGTCTCTGTGTCCACATGCACGTGAACTAAAAAACTGAAAAACACTAAGATCAATATTAATGGAATTCAGTATACAGATTTATAAACAAAATTGCAGATGTTCGTTAAATTTTGGAGTAAATTCTTCAAACAGGTGATCTTGTGTCTTTCTATTTATTTGTAATTAAAATAAATACATTTTAGTATACCATTCTCTGGCCAAAATTTTAGAACTCTGCCAAATTTTCAATCCAATCAGTCAAAATGTTGGTATCTAAAAGCACATAATTAATTTTCTTCATCATGTAATGAAGCACTCATACTGCGACAGTATACACGAAAAGTAGCATTTAAACTTGCGGACTGCTATACCTTCGAAGGTTTGCTATCTCCTTGCAGTAATTTACGGTCTCTGAACCTTGAGAAAATGCAGTGGAAGATATAATTGTAGAAATTGAGAGGTAACCCTCTCACTGCTTATTAGAACAATCCTTTGATATTATTGGAAACAAACGGTAGTATTTTCTCCTCGGATTTCACATATACTAACATAATGTGGCATGTAGTGTTCACACTTGAGAATTATACCTATGAATTTTAGATCTATTTTACCCACCGATTGTATTCAATATTTAATATATGTATCTTAATTTTGGGCAGAAAACTATAAGCCAAATTTCACTCATTTAATTCTCCGAATTTTTGAGTTATTGCATTCATATACTCACGAATACATAGAAAACAGTTGGGCAACTCTTTGAAAGTTTCGGACCAAATGTAATACAATTCTATCATTCTATATTCTACCATTCTATATTCTAACATATTCTGCCACAATTCTACCATTTTATATTCTGCCACAATTCTACCATATTCTGCCACATTTCTACCATTCTATATTCTACCACAATTCTACCATTTTATATTCTACCATATTCTGCCACAATTCTACCATTCTATATTCTACCATATCCTCGCCAATTCTACCATTCTATATTCTACCATATCCTGCCCCAATTCTACCATTCTATATTCTACCATATTCCACCACAATTCTAGCATTCTATATTCTACCATATTCCACCACAATTCTACCATACTATATTCTACCACAATTCTACCTACTATATTCTACTATATTCTGCCACAATTCTACCATTCTATATTCTACCATATCCCGCCACAATTCTACCATTCTATATTCTACCATATTCCGCCACAATTCTACCATTCTATATTCTACTATATTCCACCATAATTCTACCATTCTATATTCTACCATATTCTGCCACAATTCTACCATTCTATATTCTACCATATCCCGCCACAATTCTACCATTCTATATTCTACTATATTCCACCATAATTCTACCATTCTATATTCTACCATATTCTGCCACAATTCTACCATTCTATATTCTACCATATCCCGCCACAATTCTACCATTCTATATTCTACCATATTCCGCCACAATTCTACCATTCTATATTCTACTATATTCCACCATAATTCTACCATTCTATATTCTACCATATTCTGCCACAATTCTACCATTCTATATTCTACCATATCCCGCCACAATTCTACCATTCTATATTCTACCATATCCCGCCACAATTCTACCATTCTATATTCTACTATATTCCACCATAATTCTACCATTCTATATTCTACCATATTCTGCCACAATTCTACCATTCTATATTCTACCATATCCCGCCACAATTCTACCATTCTATATTCTACCATATCCCGCCACAATTCTACCATTCTATATTCTACTATATTCCACCATAATTCTACCATTCTATATTCTACCATATTCTGCCACAATTCTACCATTCTATATTCTACCATATCCCGCCACAATTCTACCATTCTATATTCTACCATATTCCGCCACAATTCTACCATTCTATATTCTACTATATTCCACCATAATTCTACCATTCTATATTCTACCATATTCTGCCACAATTCTACCATTCTATATTCTACCATATCCCGCCACAATTCTACCATTCTATATTCTACCATATCCCGCCACAATTCTACCATTCTATATTCTACCATATTCTGCCACAATTCTACCATTCTATATTCTACCATATTCCACCACAATTCTACCATTCTATATTCTACCATATTCCACCACAATTCTACCATTCTATGATCTACCATATTTCGCCACAATTCTACCATTCTATATTCTACCATATTCTATCATTTTATATTGTACTTTATTCTATCATAATTTACCATTCTATATTCTATCATAATTTACCATTCTATATTCTATCATAATTTACCATTCTATATTCTATCATAATTTATTATTCTATATTCTATCCTAATTTACCATTCTATATTCTACTATAATTCTACTACAATTCTATCATTCTACCATTATAAATATGTATGCTCCATTTCAACTCTGCAATTACCATATATTTAAATCAATTTGTGCTACATTGTGGAATGTTTAATTAAATGTAATGATAAGAACATGATTAACCTCAATCGTAATTTAAAATGCAATTTGCAATCAACAATTATTGCTCGAAAACCTTTCATTCCAGATTTAGAACAACTATCATAAACAGTTGAACAACTCAAACACTATCAAACAAATATTGAATAATCGCAATAAATTGCGTAAAATCCCACATTAAATCACTCCAATCCAGTCTTCCTCTTCGCTTTTTACAAGCGAATAAAATTTATTTCCAAAGAAGAATGAAAACCATTTCCGCGCGCGGGAAGCGAAAAACAACTCCAATCAAAAACATCTTTCTCCTCTTCCTGGCCTGGCATGTGTCGACACCCGTCAAAACTGACGTAAAACACACTCCAAAAAACCGATAGTAATAATTTCCTGCCCATACTCTCTAAGATATTACTTATTCGAACAGATACACCATCTTTTTCTCTCATCCGGGCATTTCCCGTTTCTGGGATTGCAGAGAAATTAACCTTTAGCCGGAAACATTCATTGCCTGTCTCGCATCTGTCAGTCGAGGGGATTTTTTTTCCTGCTCTACGATCCCTTTACGTCTTTTTTTCCCTATTATCTTTCCCTTGGTTTCTTTTTTCTTTTTGTGCCTTACAGTGACTTTCTTTTACTTTTTTTGCCCCGTTAGTTTGGAGATGGGTAAGGAAAAGAAGTAGGTATGGGACTATGTGAGTGATGTGATGTTATGCACCAAGTTGTTGTAAGAGGGTAAAGTTGTACTATGGTGATGAGGTCCGTTGGATATGCAGCGTTTTTTTTATTTGGTTTTTGCTTATATATCTTTCTGGATAGTATTTTTTGTATGTGTGGGACATAGTCAGATCAAATATAGAGAGGGAAAAAATGCTGTGTAGTTAAAATGATTTCTGCTTGCCGGGCACAGACGTAGATGAAAAAGAAATATTATGGAATATTTTTTGTACGAATTATTTCATGTGGTGGTTATTGGGAAATCAAAAGTTTTCCTTTCTTTTATCAGTAGCTTTTTTTAAGTCTACTGTAAAATTTAAATGTTCTAAAAACTGTATATATCTATCTTTTTCGAAATAAGTCCACAGAATATTAAAATTTTGGAAATTTAATAAAAAAAATATGCTGCATATATATTTCTTTGATGCAGTTTCTTATCCATGATTTTTGCCATCATTTGTAAGAAACAGGTTAGCTTTTATGTATTTTTTTGCTTTTCAGTTATTTATGTCATATATTTTAATAATTATTTTTACAAAAATAATATTTATGAGTTAATCAATTTTGATATGACAAGTATTGATTTCTTTAAAGGGATTTCGTTATAAATGGAAGACAGTACGCATAAATTGTTACAAACAGTAGATAGTAAATAGAATAGTAGATAGTAGTACAATATATAGAAGTAAAATGTAATTGGTTACAGTAAAACTTCAAAATTTTCTTTTAAAAAAGTTTTCAGTTACATTAAAAATACAACGTGTACGATTTCTTTCAGGAGCTTCGTTGAACCAATGGTTGTGCGTTGGTTTTGAGATCAATGAGTTGCAGATCCGAAACCAGAATCGACTAAAAGACCTATTGTGTACCTGAAACTGACTCGCTAGATACGACGCCGTAGTTCAAGCGGGCTTCTACCTGTGCAGCATTGAAATATAGAGAGAGAGTTGTCAGTTCAGGCATCGTCCTCGTTATCTGACTGTGGCAGAAAATTACAAGATCTAGCCCAAACTTGCTATTGAGTTGCTTCAAAATAAGACGTTAGTATAATCAAATACAAGAACTAATTTTTTTATTTATTTTGCTGTATAAACTGTGGCTTATGATTGTTTCTTATTCCTATCAATTGGAATACAACTCCAATTTTAATTTGATCTGTTTACTTAAATTATTAGAGAACTTATAGCATTATAGCATCACCCAAAAAATTGTTGGATAAATTAACAAGTGGTTTCTACATTTCCGTGGCAAGAATGTGAAGAATGTTACTGAAGACCTCTTTCAATCGCATTGATTCCAATGATGATGATGATGTCGTGGCCGTGTTACCACGGAAAGGAGGTGCAGTAGCTTCTGAGGGTAAAGACCCCTGAGCACCCGAGGGCAGAAGTCTGACTTCCAGCTCATATGAGGATGAAACTCACACATTCGCCTGCATAAACCCCTTTTTTTAAAGGGGGGGGGGGCACATTCACACACCTCACAGATAGAACACAAATGAAGAACAACCATGCCCGAACCGGGATTCGAACCCAGGACGCCCAGATCACGGAGAAATTGATTCCAATACATTTAGATTTGCAATTATTCCATATTGATGAGTTTAATCTATCCAATTTTGGAGAATATAGACAAATAACGCTTTATACCAAAATAACCGACGACTGTCTCGCATGTATCATTTTTTTTTTTATCTTCTACTATGTCTTACCTATTTTTTCTTACTATCCTTTATCCTTTCTTTTTGACCGGTAGTGACTTTTTTTGAGGGTTTTTTAATCCTGTAAGTTATAGACTATATGGAAAGAAGACACTATTCAAACCATCTGACACCATACACCAAGTTTTTGTATGAGGGTAAAGCTGCAGAATAATTATGAAGATGGCAGGACATTGTATATTTTTTTCTTTTATGCATTTGCCATCATAGTGTTAATGGTGAAGTTTTAATGATTGGCAGAAAATGGAGTATTAGTTTAACATGTTTTCTGTTTGTTGCCTATTAACTTTAAATAAGAAAAATAATGTATCATAGCTCTTTTTTGTATAAATTATTTCTAGTGATGTTTTATAGATAACCCTTGCTTTTCTATTTATTTACAATAATGCCGTAATTTTTATTTCCCAAGGAATGTAATAGCTGTTTAATCCTCTACAATATGATAAATAATGAAAAATTAACTTTATTATTTACAAACAGATTCACTCGATGAAAGAAGCGTTAATAAATTTACAGGTACAAAAATGATACAAATCGATTTTTTTTAAGCATACAATTTATTTACACCAAAATAATAAAATTTATATATGTATGTATGACATTTATGGAAGGATTGAGTTTATAAACTTTACCTGAAAAGTCTGGTACAAGTAAGATATTTTTAAAAGATTTGGAGTATGAAATTTTTGGACATTTTGAACATGATCTGCTGCAAAACATTAACACAATGAAAACACACATTTCTATTAAAAAACATTCCGTCATTTTAGATAAAGAACAAATGTTTTAATCTATTAGGTAGAGATTTATGAAGTTATTTCAATCAAATTATATAATAATATATATGTATTATATAATAATACTTATTTGATTGCTATATATCTTTCTGATATTTAAGTCCACACAAAGTTTAACTCATAACTGAGTGGTGATCATAGGATTCACACTACTCAGTACTCATTCACACTTTCTGATATTTAAGTCCACATAAAGTTTAACTCATAACTGAGTGGTGATCATAGGATTCACACTACTTTCCTTGACTTGCCTTAAAAACAATGCATTTTATATAGAACATTCATAATCAAAGAATAAATTATTTAAAAATACAAGCATATCTGAATAATAAAAATTAAAGCAAAATATTTAAAAGACAACTGCTTTTAATTCATTTTAAATGCTCTTTAAATCACGTGGAAAAATTTTGCAACTAGAATCATATAATATAGCCATTAATAGAACATATAGATAGTTTAAGAAACTTGGTTCTAAGGCTAAAATTGTATAGATTTAAATTAAATTGTTTTTAATGAATAATATTAATTTCTAAACTCAATTATACTAATAATAGCTTTACAGAAATACATTTGTTTTAAAAGTTCGAACTGTTTATTAAAACTTTTGAAGCATCGATTACTTGAGATTTAAAACACAGTTTAATCTTTGAACTTCATGTCAATATCTAACTTAGAAATATACTTAGTATTTTTTAAATTGAAAAAGCATTTTAATTATGTAACTAAACACATCTCCAACATACAAAATGTATGTATACTGAATACGTCTATATTATAAATATTTATTTAATAGAAATTTAGCAATATTTTGAAATGCAAATTTAACAGTATTGATCTAATTATTCAAATTTTTAAATCTTAAATCTCTTTCAATTTTTTAAAATGCAAATTAACCTTTAAACATCTTCCCAAAGTAAGTTTGTTTTACCTATCGTAATTGAAATTTCACTTATATCATGTATTTTGAACTAGGTATTTACTTACTATTTTACTATAAATATTCTCAACATACAAAATTATAATTAGGAATCATAATAATATAATATAATTATAATAATTATACAATTATATAATATATATAATATATATAATAATACATATATAATAATTATATAATCATATAATATATACAATATATATAATAATACATATATAATAATTATATAATCATATAATTATATCTATAACATAAATATTTATCCAAAATAAATTTATCAATATTATGAAATGCAAATTTAACTGTATTGATACAATTTCTCGACATTTAAAATCTTAAATCTCCTACATTTTTTAAAGATGCAATAGATTTAAGATTTAAAAAGTCTTTTATTTTGCCTATAAACCTACTTTACTTAAGTCAACCTATTTCATTTGACCTATACATATCATCTCAATGTAACTTTGCGTTATTTATCATAATTGAAATTACTATTATATCACTATACATGGTCTGAAATTTCAAAATGGATATAATTTACGAATACCAAATACCTTTGTTATATAAATATTTATATTTAGAGAATAGTTTTTTCTAAAACTAGATCTGAATTGCTTCTCTATCCGAATACCATCATTTTCGTCGTAGTTTAACTTTTAGACTTGGCATCAATTCCTATCTTTGCGATATGCTCCCGATTTTTCGAGATGAAACGTCAACATACTCTCAAAATTCAAAATGAATATGGTAAATAAATTCTGAATAGATTATTAGCATAGTTTTTCCTATGCAGAAAAGCAGCTTAAAAAGAGAGGATTCTGAAGCACTTAACCAGAAAACATATACGTCCATTTTCTTCCTACATTTATTATTATTATTTTTTGCATTATTATTTTTTTTGTTTCGTGACGACTTGAGAATTTGGGAAATATCGAGTGAATCAACCCAGAAAATACCCGCCGATCCCAGAAAAATTGCCCCTTAAATCTCCCATATAACCGAGCAGAAACAAAAATTCGAAGAACCCAACAGACCGCACGCTGGCAGAGAAAATTTTAAAGATTCTGGTTACCAGGGGAGAAAGAAGGCCGAAGAATGAGGTAAAAAATGTCGTCTAATATATATTTTGAGACGCAGAGGAAAAAGAAATAAATCGAGAGAATCTTGACCTAGTCGCCAGTAGGCTTGAAGAAGAAAGATCTTTCAGCAATTTATCCCTTCTGGCCAAGTCTTCTTTTTTTATGCAGGAAGATCTCGGATCGTTCCCTGCAAGGCACAGATATATCATTCAAACTACTTGGGGAGACAGTGGAAAAAGTACATTGAATTCTTTCTCTCTCTCTCTTTTTATGTCTAAAATTATTTCTGTTTTCAGCAAAACTTTTAGTATTAATGATTGATGAAATTGAAATGATTATGATCATAGAGATTTTTGAATGAGTGCAAAATCATAATGAACTAAGAATGAAATTGAGATGATTATGATCATAGAGATTTTTGAATTTGTGCGAAATCGTAATGAACTAAGAATGAAATTGAGATGATTATGACCAGAGATTTTTGAATGAGTGCGAAATCATAATGAACTAAGAATGAAATTGAGATGATTATGATCAGAGATTTTTGAATGAGTTCGAAATCATAATGAGCTAAGAATGAAATTGAGATGATTATGGTCATAGAGATTTTTGAATGAGTGCGAAATCATAATGAACTAAGAATGAAATTGAGATGATTATGATCATAGAGATTTTTGAATGAGTGCGAAATCGTAATGAACTAAGAATGAAATTGAGATGATTATGATCATAGAGATTTTTGAATTTGTGCGAAATCGTAATGAACTAAGAATGAAATTGAGATGATTATGATCATAGAGATTTTTGAATTTGTGCGAAAACGTAATGAACTAAGAATGAAATTGAGATGATTATGATCATAGAGATTTTTGAATGAGTGCGAAATCGTAATGAACTAAGAATGAACTGTGAATCGTAATTTAACTGAGAATCAAATGTGCAGGGTATCTCAAAACTCTATGTAAACTGTTGACAATTGAAGATTTTCGGAATTAGTGATGAAGGAAATTTTAATTTTAGTATAATTACTGAGAACGATCAGAAAATTATTTCCATTTATAACAATTGAGAATATGTTTATGTATGTTTGTGTGTGCTGAAACTCTACAAGACAGGCGTTTTGATTTTAAAAAAAATGGATATATAATTTTTGAAGGAGAGAAAGCAAACAAGAAGTAATTTATTTTAAAAAATTGTTTAGTTAAAAATGAAACAAGAAAATTTGTATAGATATATTTTCGAAGAAAAGAACGTGGAATAAGAGGAACTTTTTAAAATGTTAATTAAAATGGAACAACATTTTAAAACTTTGGAGAGATATATTTTAGAAGGAGAGAATGTGAGAAAGAAGCAATTTTTTAAAATTTTAATTAATTAAAAATGAAACAATATTAATATAAGATTCAATAACGTCCATGCCAAGAAACCCACAAGCACGCGCACACATGGAGGAAATTCAAAGCTTCATCATCGAAATTCAGCCACGTTTATACAAAGTAATCATGGAAAATTTTGGCAAGAGGTCATTTTCCCCTTGTGTATTAAATACATAACCCTATCCTATGTACTTTACGGCTAAATAAAATTATAATAATGTAAAGAAAAATACTGCGTTTTTTATTTAATTAAAATCCCGCGTTAACACGTTGTTCTATCGTGTAACACTCCATTTTTACTAACCCTAAACTATCAGTTGCCAAATGGTTTTCTTAATAGAGTTGCCAACACTTTACTGCACGAATGATGACAAATTCAAATCTTGCATTAATTTTGGGACATCCTTTATTTTATCTCCCTGGCATCTAAGTGTAAGTAGATGTATTTCCTTTTCAGTCTATTCATGTATAAAATATATTCCACAAAATTAAACTATGTATGTGTAGTTTGAATTCCATTAGGAATCTAGATTTAAATGATTGATTTTCAACTATAAATAAAGAAACTGATGCATTTATAATTTATGTAGAATACACTTTCTACAAAATGTTTAAATAACTGACAACGGAGAGTTTAAATACTTTGCAGTTTAAATACAAATTTGATTAAGAAATCGGTATAACTAGATTTACTATTTGGTTACTCGAAGTGAAATTTTGAAACATCTTAAGCAGAATACATTTGTAAGTTGTTATTTCAAAAATTCATGAGTAATTTCACAATCTTCAGATGTTGATTCATAGTCTAGATAAATATTTATTGAACGAATTGTAAATAATTCATAAGTAGAATCTTTGAAACATCTTTGGGGATTCTTTTAAAATACATAAAGAGAGATGTGTGCATTAAGTAAATTTACGCTTTTATAACTTCAATTTCTAAAATATAATTATTTTATTTAACATTTACATGCAATTCTTAAAATAAAGATACTGTGTATAAGTTATTACAATTATTTTTTTAAAAAAAATTTGAATTAAATAAATTTTTAACATAATATATATCTACAGAAAAATTTAAAAACGCAATTTACTACGTAAACTAATAGGGGAGTTCATATTATCTATGTGTGTAATTTGTGATGTTTGTTTCTTTTTTGATTTGTTACGTTAGTAAAATTTTCTAAAAAATATTCAACTATTTCGAAAATTTTAAGATCAAAGATTTAAAATGATATATTCGAGAGTATTTCTTTTGAATTTATTGAGCAGTTCATATTTTCTGCAATAAAAATGTGCAAACAAACGATTCAGTTTTATGTATTTATTATCACGAATTGGCGATAAATTTTGGCCTCTTGGCGATAAATTTGATTTGTGTTATTTTTTTCAATACAGCTTAACTAGGACACAATAATGCGAAATGAAGTTACACGTTAATAATATTAACTACGGACGTGAGCTATATTTTTAGGTTGATTACCTTACTTTCATGGCAGAACCTGACGTGAAAAGATAAACACAGCCTTGCTCTTAAACCTCTTTTTTTATTAAAAAAAAAAAGGAGAACCGTAACTTTTGTATACTCTCATGAAGTTAAACTCCGGGAAATTCAGCAGCTGGAATTCACAATTTGAACCGGAAAATATAGATTTCTTGCCATTTTTCCCGTTTCCTTTTTAACTTCGCTGTAAATTACTTCAGGCGCAAAGTTTGCTGTGGGCAATTTTTTTTTCTCAAATTGCCAACGATAAACAACTGGCTTAGTTGATTCTTTGACGCAGGTAGGTTAGAGGGGAAAAAATAATACATAACCAGTAAATTCCAATACATGACTGGGCCACAGCAGCAACAAAGAGGAACAGAAAAAATAGAACATAAATCGATCCTACAACGACATAGTTTTATTCGATTTGGAAACTGCCGAAAATGAACTTAACCAACTTTTATAGATTACTTGAGCTTAGAAACAGATTGCTGTCTATCGAATCTGTACATCATTGCTAAAATAATATGAAAAGTATAACGAAAAAAGAAATAGCAAGGAAATGGGAAAAGACTGAGATACAATCATAAGGAATGGATTTCTTTGTTATTTTTCGGGTTAAAGCTTTATTCTGTTTACATTTTCCGTGCTCCCTGCCTCAAATAGCATTTATTTGTTTCGTGTGTTATATGCCTTTGGTCTTTACATTTCTTTCCTTTCTTGTGTATGAAATGCTTATTTCTTCTTTTATTTTCTCGAAAAGTAATAATGGTTTGATATAAATAATATCGTCAGGCTGATGATTTCGATTTCGATTTCGAAGTGCAATGTTTGTTTCTTAACAAAATGTCAAATGTTTGCTTTTTAACAATAAGGAAACAAAAGTAAGAAAAAAAAAGTAATATGTTTACATTGAAATTCCGAGTTGCTTATGGAATGCTATCGTAGCCAAGTCAACATAGATGAACTTGTAGAAATAATAGTCACCTTATAAATAAAACTAACAGCAGTTATCGGAAAGCAATTCAGACAAATTATTTTTGGTTGTAGAATTGAAGCATGAAGTCGATCTACATGTATTTAACGAAGTAGAATATCAGAACTGAAGGGGATGAGGATTTATATTCATTTTTGAAATACAATAATGTAAAAAAAGTTAAGCCTAATTGGTAGTTATGCGAATATACAAAGAAAGTCTGGAAATGGCATATGTGGTTATATTCTATTAGATTGATAAAATTTGTATTAAATAAAAACTAAATGTAAATAATATCGTCAAGCTGATAATTTCGATTTCGAATTACAATGTTTGTTTCTTAACAGAATGTCAAATGTTTGCTTTTTAACATTAAGGCAACACAACGTAAGAAATAAAAGTAATATGTTTACATTGTAAACTCAAGTTGTCGATGGATGGCTATACAGTCATAGCTGAACTTATAGAAATGAACTGAGTCACACAGATGAACTTATAGAAATAACAGTCATCTTATAAATAAAGCTAACAGTACTTAAGCTAATAAATAGTATACATATGAAAGAAACTGACAAATTTATTTTGGTTTTAGAAATGAAGCATGTAGCCAATCTACATGTATTTAACGAAGGGAAATATCAGGAAAAAAAGCTAACGAGGATTTATATTCATATTTGAAACGCACTGATATTCAAAATTTAAGCATGATTGCTAATTATGCGAATAAATAAAGAAAAACTAGAAATAGAATATGTGATTATATGTCATTCTGTTGATAAAATGGTTATTAAATAAGAAATAAAAAAACGATAATAATCTTCATTATCCCAAAACGCAGTTTGAAAGAAAACTGAACATAAAAGGAATCCACACTTAAGTGAAAAGCAAATAAAACAAAAGGCGATGTTGTAGTTTAATAGGATATGTTGTCATCTTTGACTGCCAGGAATCATGCATAACTATCTCCCCATACTAACTATGATATTCTAAATGAGTCATTGACTCATTTAGAATATCATAGTTAACAATATAATATGTTGTCATCTTTGACTGCCAGGAATCATGCATAACTGACTCCCCATACTAACTATGATATTCTAAATGAGTCATTGACTCAGAGCCCTTTTCAATTTTGGTATGGAGCTTGAAGATTGTGGAAAAGGTGAAAATTGTCTCAAGAGTATATTACAGACATCCTATTCTTTGCCATATCCCATCTCATTTTCAAAACAAGAGTTCTACATCTAAATATCGTTGCCTCTGGACCGCACTATTAATGATTTTACTGCACATTACTGTAGTCATTTTACTAAACAATTTTTCTGACTATAGCTGTCGCCATTCTGAAGAAAAATATTCAGAGAAAGAAACTCAGGATTTGAGTGTGTTCCATGTATAATTACATCAAAAATTATTTGATTGGCACAATGATACTTCATGAATCTTTCTTAGCATTGTAAATTTTATTTATGAATTACTATTGTGATGTTTAGCTATTATTGGCGACAGTTAAGAGGATGATTCGCACATCTTCTAGCCAGAAAGATTACATCATGTAAAACAAAAGAGGGAGACGATTTGTCTGACTTAATTTTTTTCCCTTATTGTTTTGAAAAAGTTCTTGGCGATTTACGGCACTAAATTCAAAAGCAACAAGCCCTGTCCTTTCTCTGAAGATACAAGCAAAGTTTATAAATTCTCTTAAAATTTAGTGACATCATTTCTAAAAGAAGTAAACATCACAACACTGAACAACATTCTTAAACTCTGCGGGTAAAAAAATCTTTTTCTAAGACTATGAAAATGAGAAATGTGTTTTATGAAATTTTCTTAAAAGAACATATTTAGCCTTATTCGTAGCAAATCTGCAGAAAAATATAAATATCTCCTTAAAAAGAGCAGATTTTATCATTATATATAATCCTGAATCTCTTTCTGAAATATACTATAGTCGTAAAAAGAGAACGGAGAATCTCATTCAGTAAAAATATTTTTCCCTCAGTCATCTGCAAGAATAGACTTACATAGAGAATACTTCTGTTTAATGATGATATCTTGAAAACGTTGTACTATTTGTAAATGATGTTTCTTAGAAATGTAGAAAGAACAGCCATTAAAAGTTCCGTTTTCTCTTTCTACAAGGGGAACTTCCCATTACATGAGGTGCAGCAGTCTTTCAAAGAGTAAAAGTTATGTAACTACGTGAACTGGTTCTTGTATAACTTTCAAATGATAATACCGTTGAGCTCTAAATATAAGTTCAGTTTTTTTTATTTTTACTGTCTTAAAGTAAGATATTCACTTAGTGTCTTTTATACTGATGTAGTGATTCCAAAAATATATTGAGGAATTTATGTTTGGGTGCAAGTTACTTTTCTCAAAATAAAACGAGACCCTGCTATTTGATTAAATGCACCGCATCATCAAAAGATTTAAATATATGTAAAAGAAATTTTAAATAATCGATTTATATGTGAATTCATTAATTAATTTCTATAATCTTTATCTAAATCAGGAATATTATCTAAATAGATTTATTTTTGAATATTATCAGGAATAAATCCATCAGGAATCAGGAATTTGTTTATTAGTTTTCAGGAATTTAGATGATATTCCATCAGGAACATTATCCAAATAGATTAATATTCATAATAGTTTAAACTGTTGGAATATTTCAAAGTTATAAAAGTATCGCTTCATTTTTATTTAATTTGATTCCATACGAAAAGCCATCCGGTAGCTGATTTTTAGAGAAAACTAATTACAGGATTCTGTAATTATTATGACATGTAATCATAAAATAAGAATGAATAGAGATTAAAGAATAAAGAGAGAAAGATATTAAAATTTGAGAAGTTTTTTGAAAGATCGAGATTTTTTGTTATTCTAAAAATTTGAAAAAAAAAAAAAAAGAATTTATTTTTCAAAAATTAGAAAAAAAATGCGAAAGCGTTAATGTATTGATTATAACTACGAAATTAAGAAGAATAAGAAAGCAGACAAAAATGGATGGAATTACGTTAAATGAGGTTTAAAAATTAAGATAAATAAATTATGGTTTATATTATTATTAAGACATAATCTATACTATAGGAAAGAAACGTTTTAAATGTTCCTGAAGATCACGATAATTTATTAATGCAATTAAAATTATAATTCAGAAAGAGGAATTTTATCTGTGCTATTTTTTTCTGTAAGATATTGGATAAAAAATTAGTTATACTTTTCCAAACGATAATTGCTTAAACTTATTTATGAAAGAAATACCATATACAAATACTAATGAAAGAGTAACAAAAGCTACTCACTTTTATGTCTTGAAATTCTTTTTATTTACTTCGTTATTTCTGAAATTACATGATGTTATTATTAATATTTTACAACAATTACAACTAAGCCTTTTTATTCTTATAACGCAATTTTTTTAAAAAAACATTATTTTAACACGCCTTATAAAGTGGGAAAATGTAAAATCACAATTTATTTATAGAATTATTTATTATTATTATTTATCAAAGAGCAGTCGAATGTACATTTTTCAGTCTTGAATTAATTCTTGTACAATATTTTATGGCCACATTCGCTATACTTTATAATATGTTTGAACACTGAATAATATAATACAGCACAATATTATATTGTGTAATAGGATCTGCTACCTCAGAATTTCTAATTTCTTGAACTAATTAGTATGATTGTGATTATTTGTTATTGTGATGCTAAAATTAAATTCAAGCATTCATATTTCAAAACGTAACTTCATTAATGTTTAAATATTGATTTCTATGACGCTTTTACATATACTAAGTAATCTAATGCAAGTTAATCAAATCTAATCTCATTACTTTATCTCATAAATTCGCTTTACAACTTATTTGTTACTTTAATCAAATCTAGTCTCATTGCTTTATCTCATAAACTCGCTTTACAGATTATTCATTACTTTTTATTAATCTTTGAACTTTCTTTTACGTATCTCTATGAACAAATGCATGTACTTAAGAAATGAGATGTTAACAACTTTTAAAGCAATACAGCAAAATAAAGATTACCTGTTTATTGTTAGGATATTTTAACAATTGTACCATTCAGGTGAAATAAAAAACGAGAATGTTGTGACCGAGTGACAATTAAAGTTGGTGGAAATGAGAACAAAAGCATGCTCAATATTTGTTTTCATTAGGATCCCGTCATGGCTGTGCACACCTGGTCAAATGTATTGCAAGTTTGAGAAATCTCACGGGTTTTTTTTCAAGAATAAACGCTCCAAAAGCAATCTTTTTTCCTTTAAAGTGACATTTTTTAGTATAAAAGTGGTGGAGAAGTTTCAAGCTATTGTGTCATCCATTGTGAAGCAATAGTCTGCAACAGTTGCGTCGTCGCGGTAGTTTATTACAAAATCGTTCCGATTGCGAAGGATTTCATTTCGTTTCGTTTGTTGCGCTGTCGAGGTGCGTGCTCTGTGCATTGCTTTTTATCTTAAACTGTTCATTTATTTTTAAAACGTATGAATTAACTTGTGAGAAGTGTCAAGCTATTAATTTAATGCCTCAAGGAAACATTTCAAATGTTAGATTTGCTCATTGGTGAGAATGCAATGAATCGACTGTTTCACGTCTCATAAAGAGATTCAAAACCGAAAATAAAATGCCTAGAAGTGGTCGTCCAAGGTTATCTTCTAAACGTGATGAGGTTACATTGACACTATTATGCGGTAAAATAGATTTGAAAATTCTGCTACAATTGCAAGAGAATGGAAGGAGTCCATGTCTGTCATTGCCAGTCCCAGAACAGTTCACAAGAGGCTCTGTGAAGCTGGTTACAAGGCACAAGTACCTAGAAAAAAACCCAGTACTGACAAAACAAAGCGGAAGAAACGATTGTAGTAGGCCAAGGTGCAAAAAAATTGGAGTATTTCGGAATATAGACAAGTTACATTCAGCGAGGGAAGTGGCTTTTCTTTAACGTCTGACAAGCCTGGTCACATTTGGAGTAAAGCAAAGGAGAGCATGAGGCCAGAATGCTTGGTTCGTACATCAAAACACCCAGAAAGCGTAATGGTATGAGAGTGCATGTCATATCTGTCAAATGGACGACTTTATTTTGTGCAGGGCACCATGGATAGTGATAAGTATGGTGGTGCGCTGAAGGATCTGCTTCGTAGTGCTTGTCATGTCGTAGTGCTTAGGAACATGTCACAAGCACTGCTTCCTAGTGCTTGTGACATGTTCCTAAGGCAGAAATAGATATTTCAGCAAGATCTAGCACCCTGCCATACATCGAAAAAGGTGAGACAAACTTTAAAAATAACTTTAAATTTCAGTTCAGTTCAGTTCTGACCTCTATATCGAAAAATTCGTTATTTTAGATAAAGGCTGCATTTGCAAACCGTGGTATTAATGTTCTCGCATGGCCAGGGAATTCGCCAGATTCAAACCCTATTAAGAATTTATGGATTATAATGGGAAAGAAAATAACTGAGAATCATCCCAGAACAAAACGAGAACTTCAGGAAACCATGAAATATCGAAGGAAGCGTTGCAAAACCTTGTGGATTCCATGCCTAACAGAGTGGTTGCTGTGATCGAAGCCAGAGGCGGCCCAACCAAATATTAAATGTTTTTCAGTTAACTTGACTCTTTCATTATCTTTTCTGATCAAAAGAACTCGAAATTTTTTTTTCTTTACTTCATTTTATTAAGGGGAACCAAAATGGATTCCGATACTGATAATCAGTACATTTTGTTTGTATCTTATTCTTTTTGAAATTAAATATTTTTTGTTTAATAATTTAATTATATCCTGCCTTTAGACTAATTTAACATATTGACATAAAAAAATGTCCTTTTAAATGAAAAAATATTGCTTTTGGGGGACTTATTTTTGAAAAAACGTGAAATTTCTCAACTTAAATGCTTTTGACCAGCAATGTAGTTTCTCTTAACATTCATCTCTTGGATTAATTTGTAAATTCCTATTTTAATGTTTTGTTCTTCGTATCAGTGAGTCTAGTCCATGTATATTGTCTGCGTCAATTCAGAACAAATAAGCTTTAAAAGATCATGGAGATTCCTTGGATTACTCTCATGATCAAAATGAGCAACAGTGTAGCGAGAGTTAAGTAGCGACCTTTGTATAATACCATCGCATTTTCACCTGTAAGTTATCGCCTATTACGTGCAGAAAAGACGCCGGTATGTTGCATTTATTTATTTATTTTTTTTTTGCTGTTTTATCATACTTGACTTTGCAAAATGATAGGAATGTACTAACGTTTGGTAACTATGGTTTCCCTTAACCTACATCTCTTGTATTAATTTGTAAATTATTATTTTAATGTTTTGTTCTTCGATCTATGAGTGTATTCTAAATGCATTGTCTGTGTCAATCCAGAACGAAGAAAGCTATAAAGATCGCGGAGATTCATTGGAGTTCTATCATAATCAAAATCAACAACAGCACAGCGAAAGTTAAAAAGCCCCCTTTGTATAATGCAGTAGCTTTCTCATCTGGCAGTTATCACCCGCAATGTGTAAAAGACGCCTGGGACATTGTATCATTTTTCTCTTATTTTATCGTATTTGAATTTGAAAAATGACAGAAACGCATTACTGTTTTGTGTCTACCGCATTACTGTTTTGTGCCTACAGTGCCCCCACCCCACCCCGGTACTTAGTTTAAGGCATTTGTATTTCCAATTGTAATAATTCTTTAGTGCTAAAATATTGCTCCGTTTTTTTCTTAAAAAGCACAGCCTAATCTCAAACTTAGTGTCATTTCTTTATCATATAATATTCAACTACATTTCTTCGCATTTATTATTTTTAATTTTTTAAGACAAATTTGAGTATAAAAGTAAAAAGACATTAATAATTTCTGTCACTATGTAATATTCTTTATACTTTTTTTGCCTGCTTCGTAAACATACCTTATTAGCACGAAATGCCCAACAACATTGTCACGATATCTTTATGATATTGGCCGGCATTCAGAACAACATCGTTGAGATGTCGTACAACACTTTGTGCTAATAGTTGTTGATGATGATGTCGTGTCCGCGTTACCACGGAATGGGAGTGCAGTAGCTTCTGAGGGTAAAGACCCCTGAGCACCTGAGGGCAGAAGTCTGTCTTCTAGCTCATATGAAGATGAACACTCACTCATTCGCTTGCACAACCCCTTTTTACAGGGGGGCACATTCACACACCTCACAGATAGAACACAGATGAAGAACAACCATGCCCAAACCGGGATTCGAACCTGGGACGCCCAGATCACGAGGAAGATGCGCTACCCCTATGGCAGGACGCCGGCTGTGCTAACAGTTGTATAACAGAATAATGATTAGCTGCTTATTGTGAATAAATGATTAGCTAAAGGCATAAATATATTAATTGATTCGCAATTTTTGAAATCAATATTTAAATAAATTTGTAGTTTACTTAAATTAAGCATTTTAGCTAAAATTAAATAAGTCTAGATTAATTCTATCAATTATATCATTATTACCTTACCTTTACAATTATATCATTATTTTAGATTTTTTTTTATTACTAATTCAAAAAGATTGCAACAATTGCAAATTCAAAAAAGATTGCAACACTTTCTACAATTACAAATATAAATAATAATTTCAACCGTAACTCAACTCGTAGCAGAAGCCTTGATAAACGATGTCCATTCTGACGAACCAATCTGCTTTATCATCTCAGTTCCAGAGACGAACAGGGGTTGATGAAGATCTGGAACACCCTTCCCATTATAATGCGAAAATCGTCTAAACTTCAAGGCAGGGAGAAGCCAAGCGAAGAATACAACACATATATCTCATTCGTCTGACTTGGCTTCGGGTTAATTATACAACCAGTACACTGCCATCCGGGTAGTTGTATGTTATGACTAGAAAGGCGCAAAATTTTGATGGAGTTAGTTGTTGGGGTTGACTTCGCAAAATTCGATATACAGCTAAGACGAGGTGGAAGAATTTTAAGCAGCCCTGAAGGTGGAATGCTTTAATTTTCTAGGGGGATGAAGTTGCGGACATGCATCAAAGAGTTTGTTCGTTTAGATGAATGCCATATTATTTTCGAGGTCAGTGCGAAATGAATTCATGAAAATTCCTTATTTCAAACAACCGTCTTCAGCGCCGGTACTTATCAAAGTCTATTAAAAGTTTTGTAGTTAGGGTGGTAAATTGTCTCAGCATTTGGGTGTGGAAAGAATATTGGTAAGAAGGTGTCCAGGGGTGATATAAAAGACTTTTTCTACACTTAAACATTCCATTGAAGGATATTAAATTTTTGTATTCATTTGTTAAATAAATTAACGCCTTGTTTTCCAAGCTGTACTAAGCTATTTTAAGACTAACTTCGCTTCTGAATGTTTGTCAAATGATGAAAAAGAGATTGTATCCAATTCCTGGTAAACTGAGACTGCACCCCGTTCTTTGAGATTTCTACATCAATATATTGGGAAAACAGTTAGTTCGAGCGTATTGAGCTTTTCTAGGCCTTGGGAAGTATGCTTAAAACCAAATTCTTCAATCTTTAAATATAGGTTGGCGTAAGTTGTAATAAATTTTTTAGTAAGACAAATTATTAGAGACTTAAGTTTCTTATTTCACACAAAAGGATGTGCCTTGATTTGCTAATTAGTAATATTTTAATCAAATTAATTAATAAATAAAATTAAATCAATCACTTTTCTTAAGACAATCTGAATTCAAAAAAATATTTTAATATACCTTGACTAGAAAAAAAATGCCTTTTTAACAATATTATGTGTGCATTGCAAAGTTTCGTAAAAGTTCGGATTCAAAGTTCGTATAAATCTGTGTCTTCAAAGTTGAAATACTGCCACAAAGCCACCACTTCTGTTAAAAGAACATAAATTCATTATATAAATCAGTTAGACTTCTTAAAAATTAACCTGGAAATTATATAAATAATTTAGGCCTTATATGTTTAAACGTTCGATCTATTTTTTGCAAAATAAGTATATAATGAGTCTCTCATACTCATATAGAGATGAATATTATTATTATTATTTCTTTTGGATAATCTATCGTATTAAAATAATGATACTTTATCGATAAGGTTCGGTATTTGTTTACCTTAGTCCTTACATACACGTAAACTTAAATATTTGAGGATTATAACGAGAATTTACAAGGATACAATTAGAGTGGTTCAGAATTTAATTAATTTTAGCTTTCACAAAAGCTTGCAGTTTTGAAAAGAATGAATACTGGCCTTCTGGTTTTTTCAGTATTTCCAGTATTATATAAAGTAATAAGCGTATTTAAATAGATATATTTAAACAAAAAATCTGATATATTTATTTTCACATTTAATAATATTAATTAATATGTTTCTCTGTGATGTTTGATTAAACCATGAACTTTGTCAAATTTAGCACTAAAACTTTAACGTGAAAATTTTGATATATGAAATTTAAATGCAACGCTGTTAAATACGAAAAATTTAATTATAATATATTAGGAAATACAATGAAGATACGTATAAAAGTGGTGTAAAAGTTTACTTTGACAAATATATTTAATTAATTAGATAAATGTATTTCTACAGCTGAATACTAGATATATACATATATAATTATTCAGGGAGCATAAGCTTCATTTAAATATTCGCTAATAAAGAGACAACACAGCAGTTTTAATAGTTCTTGTCTTATATGTTTACTCACGTGCTTTTGTAATTTAAAACCTACCCTATTAACTGCCAACATATATATTGGAATATTATTATCTTTAGGCAATTATGTGTTGTGGATTATAATAAAGATGTGTATTAAAGTGAAATAGTGTTACCATGACGAATGTTTTGATAAAACGTTCTCCGACTCAATGTAATACATAAACGTTAATGTTAAATATTCGAATTGGATAAGTTTCTCATTATTCCCCTGTTAATAAAGAAACAATACAGTGTTTTAATAGTTCCTGTCTCTAGTATTTACTTACGTATTCTGGTATTTTAAAACCTAGCATATTCATTTCCAGTGTATTAGTATTCAAACATTATCTTTTAAATCAATAGACAACTACGCCCTGAGGAAAAAAATAAATATATATATGAAAGCGCAATAGTTTCATCGTGACGAATGATTTGATAAATCAAATAAATTAAATACTATATAAAAACGCAAAAGGATTTTCGGAATTTATGAGCTTCCTTTTGTTTATTCTCTAACAAAGATACCACACAAAAGTTTTAATAGCGCTTGTCTCGTATGTTTACTCACATATTCTCTTCATTTAAAACTTAAACGCTGATATTGTATTAATATTCAAATAGTGTATAACAATTTTTATATAATATGCTATGTAATAATCTATGATAGTCAATTTAATGCAATAATGATTTAATAAATTGTTTAGTTTAGAGGTGTAAATGTGATAGTTTAGAATCATTTATATCCCCTGCTGGTTTTTTTATTTTAAATATAAAAACACTAAATAAAGATGCTAAAATACAGAGCTAGTCATATTTTTTGCATCAGCGTCCTAATTTGAGTACTTGGAATTTTTATACTTTAAAGATAAGAATGCTAAATAAAGATGTTAAAATATAGAGCTAATAATGTTTATTGGATAAGCGTCTTAATTTGAGTATTTGGATTTTTTTTTTAATATTTTAAAAGATAAGAACGCTAAATAAGGATACTAATATATAGAGCTAATAATATTTATTGGATAAGCATCTTAATTCGTTTATTTTTTCGTTTATTTTTTATTTCGCATTATTTTTTTATACTTTAAAAATAAGAATGCCAAATAAAGATGCTAAAATATAGAAGTCGAGCTAGTAATATTTCCTGCTTTGCTGATCAGCGTCCTGTTTTGAGTACTTCATATCAATATCGTAAATTTGGAGCTCTAATTTCTATGTTGCTTAAATATTCCGTTTTTGAATATTCTAGTATTCAAAAATTTTAGGAATTCTACATATTACAGCGGTTCTTATAACATGAAGTTGGGAAAGTTCCAACTGAGTTTCCCTAATCATGGACCCTAGAACCCAAAAGCAAACCTAGTTAAAACCTTTCATGTATATTATATTTCCCCACAGTCTTATGTATATGATTATTAGAATTTTTTTATTGCATTTGAACCGTCTAGAAATTTATCGTAGAAAAGATCAAATCTCAGCCCAATCCATGGATATTCTATCTAGCTCAACAGGGGGAGAGGAAATGGGGAAATTGTTTATCTATATTCTCTTATGATTGTAGATAGGAAGATGACTCAAGTTAGCTGAATTATAACTTCATAATATTGAATAAATGTAAATCTCAGCCCAATTCATAGATGTTCTATCTAGCTCAATAGGGGGAGAAAAAAAGGGGAAATTATTTATCTGTATTCTCTCATAATTGTAGTTAGGAAGATAACTCAGGTTAGGTGAATTATAACTTCATAGTACTGAACAAATAAAAATCTCAACCCTATTCATGGATATTCTATCTAGCTCAATAGGAGAAAGGAAATGAGGAAATAGTTTATCTACATTCTCTAATGATTGTAGATAGGAAGATGGCTCAAGTTAAGTGAATTAAAACTTCATAGTACTGAACGAATAAAAATCTCAGCCCATTTCAGAGATGTTCTATCTAGCTCAATAGGGGGAGAGGAAATGGAGAAATTGCTTATTTTTATTCTCTTATGATTGTAGATAAGAAGATGACTCAAGTTAGCTGAATTATAACTTCATAATATTGAATAAATGTAAATCTCAGCCCAATTCATAGATGTTCTATCTAGCTCAATAGGGGGAGAAAAAAAGGGGAAATTATTTATCTGTATTCTCTCATAATTGTAGTTAGGAAGATAACTCAGGTTAGGTGAATTATAACTTCATAGTACTGAACAAATAAAAATCTCAACCCTATTCATGGATATTCTATCTAGCTCAATAGGGGAAAGGAAATGAGGAAATAGTTTATCTACATTCTCTAATGATTGTAGATAGGAAGATGGCTCAAGTTAAGTGAATTATAACTTCATAGTACTGAACGAATAAAAATCTCAGCCCATTTCAGAGATGCTCTATCTAGCTCAATAGGGGGAGAGGAAATGGAGAAATTGCTTATTTTTATTCTCTTATGATTGTAGATAGGAAGATGACTCAAGTTAGCTGAATTATAACTTCATAATATTGAATAAATGTAAATCTCAGCCCAATTCATAGATGTTCTATCTAGCTCAATAGGGGGAGAAAAAAAGGGGAAATTATTTATCTGTATTCTCTCATAATTGTAGTTAGGAAGATAACTCAGGTTAGGTGAATTATAACTTCATAGTACTGAACAAATAAAAATCTCAACCCTATTCATGGATATTCTATCTAGCTCAATAGGGGAAAGGAAATGAGGAAATAGTTTATCTACATTCTCTAATGATTGTAGATAGGAAGATGGCTCAAGTTAAGTGAATTATAACTTCATAGTACTGAACGAATAAAAATCTGAGCCCATTTCAGAGATGTTCTATCTAGCTCAATAGGGGGAGAGGAAATGGAGAAATTGCTTATTTTTATTCTCTTATGATTGTAGATAAGAAGATGATTCAAGTTAGGTGAATTATAACTTCATAGCACTGAACAAATAAAAATTTCAGCCCAATTCATGGATGCTCTATCTAGCGCAATAGGGGGAGAGGAAATGGGGATTTTGGTTATTTATATTCTCTTATGATTGCAGATAGGAAGATGACTCAGGTTAGGTGAATTATAACTTCATAGTACTGAACAAATAAAAATCTCAGCCCTATTCATGGATACGCTATCTAACTCATGGGGGGGGGGGGTTATTGGGAAATCGTTTACTTATACGCCCTTATGATTGGAGACAGGGAGATAATTCAAGTTAGGTGGATTATAACTTCATACTGCAGAAGAAATCCTGAATAGTTAGTCTTAAATAGTTGCATTTTTTTTTTTTTTTTTTTTTTTTTTTAGAAATTAGGAGCTAGAAATTTGTTTTCGATTGTTTTTTAGCATAAGTTAGAGGTGCTTTGTTTGGAATCTGTTATCTGCTGAGATTATCATCTATGCTTTTTTATTCCCTTAACAAAAATCACTACGTGACAAGAGAAGAAAATGGCAAAGTATGTAATTTTTTTTCCTTTTGTAACTTTGGACAAAAGAAATTTAACTCCGGATTAAATTTTGATGAAAAGATTTTTTAAGAATAATTTAACAATGAATTTTAATTCTGTCACATTTTTTCGAACATAAATTTAAAAATAATCCATCTTTAATTAAACTTTTTTTTAGATTATCCAGAGTAAAAGTAAAAATAGTATTTTATTAAAAATAATGAAACAGTCTTTTCCAAATTCATTTTGACGATAATGACATTTTTTTTCTTTTCAAAATAAAGCCAGATAAAAGCCAATCTTTTTTATAATCATGTAATTATTATTTTTAGAAAATTTTTTAATTTCATTTTCGGCTAATATTATTCCTTATTTTCTTTGATAAACAGAATTATGCGAGTATTGCATTTATGCAGCGCCCAGATTTAATAGGTTTTTCTAAAAATAAAAATTCTACAAAACGAATTTTCAAATGCATTCTCGGATAATCAATACACTTTAATTGGTAAGGTAGCATATGTGATAACGTTTCGAAAAGCAAAATCAATAAGATTAATTAAAAAAAATAATTCACTATATTTCGAGGACACAAAATTTTTAAAGGGGAAAAATATTTTGTTTTTTGTTTCTAAATAACAAGTAATGAATTTTTTTTAATCATCTGTTTTTATTAATCTTGCTGCGCTAGGATTATTAAGGAACTTTGAGAGGATTATAAAACAAAACTCCAGCATGCCATTAAAACAAAACAAAACAAAACAAAATATTGTAAAAGCAAAAAAGTTAGTAAAAATATATAATTAATTAGTTTCTATCGGTGGTAAAGTATGGATTATTTTCGATAAAAATTGGAAATCAGATTGCAGATGTAACGATTTTCTCCTGTTAATAATTGCGAAATATAACATATAATTATAGAATTAAAAAGTTGCTTTCCCATTTTAATAGTTGAAGAATATTTTTCTTATCTATAATAATATTCTTTAAACTAATAGCCTATTTTATACAAACTATTCTTATCGTTAAGCCGATTTAAAATTGAAATGTTCTTTTTAATTTGAATTTATGAAAGAAAACTTTCCAGTTGCTTGCATTTGCTATAGTTAGATAATAAAATTCAATGTTTTTTTGTAACAATGTTGCTTGTTTGGATTTAGAGATTAGATAAGAATTGTTAGAATAACTAAAAGTAATGTTTCTACTTTTAAGTACTTTATAACATTGCTGTGGATTATATAGTTTTTGAAACAGTAAGATGTTGTTGTTTTAACTTTTGAATTTTAATCCATTCATTCAGTATGCTGTTAGAGAAATAACTTTTAGCAAATCAACATAATTATATCTAATATCATTTCCTTCTATTTAGATAAACTGCTGACAACTGCTATACCACGCCAACGCCATTTTTATTCGTTCCATTTTGTAATTTCATAAAAAGTTTCCAGCAGCGATATGAGGATAAACAATAGAATAAATATTCTTATAATAAAATGAGGGAAGAGATCAAAAGAAGCTTCTAGTTCTAAGTTTTCTTTTACATCAAAGAAAACATTTCATGGAATTTTTACTTTCTTGTACAGATAAAATATAATATCCGACACGAAATTTTGACAAATCTTCAAGTTTCACACCTTACTGAGTTCAAAAACACATTTTTGGCATTATACCAGTCTGCATACGTGTCTTAATCTAAACAGAGGAAATTTGGTATATAGATTTCGAACTACATTTCTAGATTTCTATCCAATTTTGAACGAAATCCATTCAAAAGAAGTCTGTCTGTCTGTCTTGGTATTCGAATACTAGTGAACTCGATATCTACAAAACGTAAAGAACTAGAATATTTAAAATGATACACAAATTTAGAATCTAAATTGTCCTTTTATAAAATTTTCAACCAAGTCTGTCAAAAAAAGCTGACCGTCTGTCACTTGGCGACTTTCGCAAACATGCAAACACAATGACTTAAATTAATGTAATTCTCAATGTGATCATGTGACTAAACTGTAATTCCGTGTCAATTTCAATCATTCTGAAAAAAGGATTCGATTACAATGCTAAATCTATGTCAAAGATTTATATATCGTAATTATTGTTCGGCAATGCTATGTAATTCATTCATGACACTACCCACCATAATTTAATATTGCAGGTGGGGGAAGGGGGAGATATCTTTTTTAGAAAGTACGCAGTAAATTCCTAGAGATATTTACGCTATATATATTTTTATATTAAATATATTTTATGACTACTATCATATATATATTTTTTGCCCCGTTTAAGAACAGAACACATTAAATTGCAGGTAAATGCGGCATAAATATTTTTTTTTTTTTTATAAAAATGGGAATAAAAGTATTTACCGTTAAAGAGTTTCATAATTAAAAACTTTTAAGACGATTTACAAGTTTAAAAAAAAAACGCATTAACTCTTTTTTAAAATTCATGTAAATTTCGCAAACGATTTTTTTGTTTAGAAAAAGAATTGCCCACTCTTTATTAATTCAAAGCAGCTTTAATATAAGTGAACTTACAAATAAATTTTAAATTCAAATTTTTCTTTAAAAATTACGAAAATAAAAAAAATAAACGTTAAAAGAGTAACTTTTATAATTAGCTCCGTTTTTTCAAAAACAGAATAAAGAAATTTAATAGTTGGTCGAAGCGAAGCTGCAACTACTGGATAGCTACCGTTTAAAAACTCGCGAGATTTCTAAAAAGTCAAGATTGTACAGCGAATTCAAAAAATATAAAAAGAGCCAAAGACTGTCATCTTTTTACAAAAAGAAAAATGATGCATCACATAAATTCCTCTCTTCTTTTTTTTCCCCTAAAGGGAAAAATTCCCTAGAGAAAATCCCGGTTTGCGGAATACAAGTATGTCATGGATTTTCATCAGGATAATTTAAGTTTAGAAAAACGCTGATATCCAAGGTAGATGGCGTCTTCTAACATAATGAATTGGGCATTTCTTGTCATTAATTAAAAAAGTTTTCTTGTCATCAAGAATTTCAGATATAGTTTTTTATTCTTTTAAATAAATAAAATAAAACATATCGCGTCTTTTTATAGTCTTTCATTTAATAACTTTCGACTAAACTAGAAAATAAAATATTTCTTGGATAATAATTCTCATAAAAAGATAAGGATTATTTAGTTCTACGCATTAACATAAAAAAAAAATAATAATACAGCTATGCGTTTAATTCGTGGTATGCATTTCACTATTTATTAATTGTAATAGTTATTTTCGAACCATTTATATCCATATTTAATCTAAAGTATATTTATGGTTTCCCTTACTATTATTTACTGCCTTCATCTAAAAATATGATAAGCGTTAAAAATTAATAGATAAAATGAAGAAAGTGGATTTTTTCTTTGCACAACGCGGCGGATGCATTCCGCGTTATAGGCATTTACGAGGCATACTTATCATACTTGAAATAATACCAAAAATGTAAATCTCTAAATTCTATTAGTGCACATTGTTAAAAACATGTAACTTTAAGGCAATCATTCTTCCTGTATATAGTTGTAACCGGTATTTGATAAGCATTTACTTCTAAAAAATAAAATCAAAATGTATGCAAAAATGATCAATTACGAAATATGAGACATTAAACATCGGTGTATTATGCTCTTCTTCGAAATGTGAAAGTTATTAACCCTTTAAACAAATGCTTCATCCGAAAAAAAAAATCACATGGAGAGAGATCAAGAGAGTAAGTTGTTTGTGAAAGTACCAGAGAGCGATTATTTTTCACCAAGGGGGCTCTGTCAATAGCATTTTATGGCATGGGCTATCCATTATGCCATCACCTATTTATCCTTCAGAGGGAAATGAAGTATTGAATGCATTTGCACATGAATGACGCGCATGTACTGTATGTATTAAAACTGGATGAAAGCTCTTTTGATAAGTCAGAAACACAGTAATCTTTGCTTTTCCTATTGCATATGCAATGCCAGATTTAAATTTGATGAATTCTTAAGATTCCAGAGATATGGAGTTATTCACACGAATGTCGCTTAACGCCAAATTTGGCAATCTTAAAATTACAGCAACCCCTTTACCCACCCCTTCCGGTCGACTCTTTCAGGGGTTCATTAGAAAGTTAACCCGCATCGCTTCCCCAGCCCCCGCAGAAGCTGTAAACAACTTCAGTTTGTAAGGCTTAACAAAGCCAACCGCAATGCAATACCGCAAACAGCCCTGTATTATATGAACTACTCACCGCAAAAGAAGTGTATATAGTTGTAAATAAAGAAGGTAAGCAAAAGTACAATTCACTGCTCATTTCGATTCACCAGGAGTCTTTCATAAGGCCATTTTAAAATTATATTTAGTATGCGTGACATTTGCATACTTGGACAATTTTAAGATCTCCACAAGAAAAGGGGGGGGGGAATCTAAGTTAAAGTATATATAGCTTATACGAAAACCTATTATTAAAGACAGCATAGTTACATTGGGAACATTTAAGAATTGCAGAAACTTTCTGAAAGGAAAATGTAACAGAAAATTGGAGAAAAATTATAACATGCATTATAATTTGGGATAAAGGGAGTATTTAAATTTTAACAGATTCTTTACAGCTGAAATAAAAATTCTCATAACACAAGTTTTTTTCTAATTAATTAATATTTTTTGAAATAATAATTAAAATTATTATTTTGAATTTCAAAATAATAATTTTTGGACCTGAATTTTTAATCCTAGTATATGCTAAATGAAACGAAATTATTATTCGCAGCATTCAAACAAACTTGTAAATTGCATTAAGAGATTTCTTTCTTTTTTTTGAAGCGAAGATAAGAATGTTTATTTAAAAGGATTATAATCTATCACATTTTTTCAGGCAGCATCTCACAATCACAATTTTTTAGTGATATATATTTGGGCTTGTAATCCTAATTTCCAAGTACCAAATCGGAATATGTTTGGAAGACATGGGAGAATAGTTATCAGTTTTTGATGCTATTTTTGTCATCTGATCGCTATTAAATGCTGCGACGTCTCCGGTCCATAGTAGTATTTGTGTAGCTCCAAAAACAAATAACCAATATAAAAAGCAATCAAATCAAAGCAGTTAAAATATGGTTTAAGAGTGATGACTTCATCACTTGCGATAACAACAATAAGTTCATCTTATTCATTAAATTACATATCTTTAGTTTTTAAACAGAATTTTAATTATTGATGTTAGAATCTTTCCGTTCAATTTCATCAGTTATGTAGAAATTCATGCACGTTATACTGAAAGCTTACCAACTGGACATAATTACACATCGTATAGAGAAATGGATCTGACTGAAAGCTGATTTACTTCACTTCCAACACTCACTGAAACTGATACCTTCAGAATTTATTCATATGTCATCCCAACATATCATACCCTTGTTTACATTCAAACCAATAGCCTTTTCGTTATGGAGCCAAATCACGAATTTATAACCCCCCCCCCCCTGCTCTTTCATCTACCATAATGTTTAATTTATATAGTATGAGAGACGAGGAACCATCTTCAATTCAACGCCAGCATTCTCCTTACAGGAATGATGGCGAACCCAAGCATAGCGCTTCTACTGCATGTTAGTCCGTCTACTATTCTTCCATGCATACATAAAACGTACATCGTAATTAACTGGTACGGTTCCAGTTAATGGCAGTTGGCGGGTGATAGGTTATCGGACTGCCTGTTTCATAATTAACGGGACAGTCACGTTTCTGATTCACGCATCGGCAGTGACGATGGATCTAGCAGAAAGGCCTAAGTAGGTGCTGGAGAAAGGGTCATATCTGATGCCTGGCGTCCCAACGTGAATGAGTTTGGAATGGTTATATTTTGTGTTAACGGCGAGGCGTGTGTCTCATATACTGGGCATTTTCCGTGAAACAAAATGTATAATTTTAACCCTAGGGTGTAGTCATTTGTCTACACATTTTTATTTCTATTTTAAGCATATGATTGTTTCAAAGGGTAAAAATGAGTATCTGGAGATCATTTTTTAACCCTTTAAAGGGCTGTTTCTTTTCTAGTCATATTATGTTAAAATATTTTTAGGCTTGAAATTAGAATAAGAAAAGGGATTCATCTAGCTTATTAGATAACTTTAATTTGTTTAATTAATTAATTTGGTTAATTAATAATGGAGTAACAAATCAAGACACATCATTTTGTCTGAGATAAAGAACTGAAGCATCTAAGTTTGACTTACTAAAAAAATTTGTCAGAACTTATGCCAACCTACATAAATTCATACAAAGATTGATAAATTTGGTGGGAAGCATACTTCCCACGGCCCTAGAGAGGATTTAGCATATGATTGTTTCAAGGGGTAAAAATGAGTGTCTTGAAATCCTTTTTTAAAAGCCCTTTGATAAACATTTGTTGGAAAGATCTATATGTGGCGATAGTGGTAATAGATAGATTGTTTGATTTAAACTGAGAACTTGGAAAAATATAGAGACGGTTGCTGTGTGAATATTTCTACCATTAAAAATATTTTTAAAAATATTATCAGAAAATTAACATCACATATTATAAAAGAACATTGCAAGGAATAAAAAATATTTTGATATTGTAAAAAACATATTGGTAAAAAGGGATTTATATTTTTATTGTGGAATTGCTATAATGTGATTTGAGTGGGGTATTGTTTCATTTATAATGTATCTATATTGCACATTTTAATTGTTCTTAATTTGGCTTATAAAAGAGATTAAAAAATTGTCAATTATTTCCCTAAATTATATGAAGTTATTAAAAACACTTATATATTTTTGTAAAAAAAAAAAAATTAAAAGAGAGTCATGCATGCTAGGATTAATATAACGCTACATGTTATTTTTAGTATATACTGCTGTTATTTAATAGAACTCATTTTGGATAATATGGAATTTTACCTCTATGGTTCAAATAAACCACGATCTATATTTAATAATTTCATTTTTTGGGAAAATATTTAAATACAAGATAATTTTTCTAGAAATCAGAATATAAAAATTATTTCTGAAACCATCCTGCATTTGATACAATTGATTGAAGCTTGAAGAAATTTGATCGACAGAATCTTATTTTTCCAGAGTAGTTTTAAATTGGTACAAATAATATTTGGCATAGTTTATTATATATTTGTATTTTTCTTGTCATATTTGCACTGTATTTGTTATTGAAATTTCTCTTTTTTACTCCATTTCTTGATGAAAATAAGTTATTTTAATATCTTAGAAATTTAATTAATTGAAGAATTCAATAAAATTTTGAATTCATGCGAGAGGCGCTACATGGTAGTGAATTTAGGGGACACATTGATTTTCAGTTTACATACGAAAAATTATAAACGACTAATAATGTAGGAAATAATTAAAATACAATTAGTTCAGATTTTTGACACAATTTTTTTGAAATATTTTGAAATATAATTAATTTTTCAGATTATTTTTAGATTTTGGAGTCTTTTGAAAATCTTGAATAAAGAAAATTAAACATTTATATGTCAGATGACAAGCGCAGCTATTCTCGTCTATTTCTGTAACATCACATAAAATGCATTTTTCTTATTCATGAATAAAAGATTTCAAAAGTATTTAGTTTAACATTTAGATAGTTTTCAAGTCTAAAAATATTTTTTAGTTGTAAATACACGGTATACACTTGAAAATAAAAGGACACCACCGCACTCATGCATTTATACTTTCTTCTCTAAGGAATGGAAACGATTCATTTAGTCCTGGTTCGGGCATGACTGTTCTCTACTCTGTGTTCTATTTGTGAGGTCTGTGTGAAAGAGCCCCCCCCCCCGCTGTAAAAAGTGACTGTGCAAGCGAGTGTGTGAGTATCATCTTCATATGAGTCAAAGTCAGACTTCTGCCCTCGGGTGCTCAGGGGTCCTTACCCTCAGAAGTACTATACCCCTCTTTCCCCGATCTCTTACCACGATTTGGTTTGAATTGGTGTTCAATTCCAAGGGGGATAAGCAACAACAACGATTCACTTTTTTGTACTTGCACCAGAAGATTAAGAATTTGCCAAAATAGGAATGATATGAAAGATGGTGGAGATGTTTACATTTTGCTTAGATGGCAAGATGCCGGAATTATCAGCGAAATTATTGTTCGTCCAATATCCCGAGACTACTTTTCGACGATTCGACTTTGCTAAGGGGTGAGACGCATAAGGATGAGAGTATTTACAGAATTCTTCTTCATTTTTTTCATCTTGATTTTTGTCCCATAAGTTTACTTTATCCGTTCAGTTTTTTTTTTTTTTTTTTTTTACGTATATGTGAGTGCCATGTCGTTTCTGACCGTGCTATAATTCAAAACTGTGTGTGATATTGCTTATATATGGTTAGATCAAGCTTCCGAAAAGCTATCAGAATTGGCACTAAGAGTATTTTATATAATATCATTAAATGTGACCGAGATCAAATAGCTTTGTTAATTTCAAATATTTATCAAACAAATTGATTAATAATGAAAAAAAAAATATGTTTTTATATAGAAAATTATTATTATTTTGTAAAAAAAAGCTAATTATCTGATATAAAGAACCGAAATATTTCATTTATGCATCATAATTTAATGTTTAGATCACTTACGATAAATTAAAATTATTCTGAAGAATTTTATTGTGAATTATCTTTTTCCCACCTTATTTCGAGTTATCCGCAATTGTAATGCTTTTTGAGTTGCGAATAATCCGAGTTTACCTTATTGTTAAATGTAAACATTTCTTTTCATCTTTCCTCTCATTCCTAATTTGATTCAATAAACACGTCCTCACCCATGGGCGAAATAGCGAAGTTTTTTTTTTTTTTTTTTTTTTTTTTTTAAACCCGCTAACTGAAGACAGGAATTTTCTCACGCGACCAGAGACATGGTGTCAAAATGACTCCCTTATTTTCTTTTTTGTCTTTTGTAAAAGCACTGGAATTTATTTTGGAAACGCAACACATTCTGGAAATCACGTAGTTACCAAAAATATTAAAAGAATTAATATTAAAAATGTTAAATATTATAACATTTAATGTTGGGAAGATGTTATAAGAAAAACCTAAACAATCTTTTAATGGGCATTTACTTCGTTTAGATATTACGGAATTACACTAATGTTAAGAAGTGTTAGAATTTAACAAACAAATATAAAGAATTCAATATTTTAAAATATTATTTTAAGAATATTTCCTTATTCTTTTTGCATAATTCAAATTAAAAGTAGTTTCAGAGACATGGTGTCAGTGACTCCATAAATAGCAACAAAAACTTTGAAAAGGAATAATTCGGTTAAACGCACGTGTTAATTTAGACTTCTGTCAACTACTGCTGAAAGAACAACTTGAAGATATTGAGGAGATGATTGTATTCAAGGTCAAAATACCACGTGATATAAAGAGGTAAAGAACAACGGTGAGTCATTTTGACTTCCGTCTCCATTACGGGTTAATCCATGAATGAACAGTGGGTGAGTATCAGGTAGTAAACAAAATTAAATAAAATATATAAATACGTAAATTCCAATTTAAAATAAAATATGAAAGATTTAAATGGCAGTTGGAAAAAAGAATTGAAAGAAAACGCATTGAATGAGAATAAGTTCATGGAAGTCTTTCTCATCATGCTCGCTGCATATCATCCCTCTGAATTATTAAATCGCCCTAAAGTGATAGTGTTCCTAAAGCGAATAGTAAATTTTATTAAAACAAGAGCTTTCAGTTATCATATCACTCACAAAAAATTTACTCTCTGAAAAATATCAATGTTTTTAATCTGACTTTTTAAAAGAGTAATATTGTCTAAAACCGTTAAAAAACAATCTCTTATAAGCAATTTATTCTTTAGCGTGATTTATGCATATCAACTTAGAAAAATAACTTCCTACATATGATATTATTTATTCGTGCGGAAACTGTGTGGCAAATATTAGTCTTATCTAAAATGTCAGGGATACGGTTATGATTTTTCACCAAAATGGCAGAAAGCTTACTTACAATAGAGTGTTTTAATCGATTATCTTTTTTCCGATACACTGTTTATGCTATGTTGAAGCTCATTTGATTATATAAGACAGAATGTATGTTTTCATCATTCGAAATGAACCAGCAAAGCATGAGAACAGAAACAAAATATAAAAATAATGACCAGCATATGGTCTTTAAACAAATATGTACTTTTGTGGCAAAGTTAATAAAGTTAAGGTTTATTGTTATCTTTTTTTTATTCCAGACTACATTATTTTGTGTCCTGAAAGAGCATCCTATATCCTTCGTCCTTTAAATCACGCAATGTATGTTTGTCTACAAACATAGATGGAAGTATGTTTTTCCAGTCTTAGGCGGAACTAGAACAAAGACCAGGCAAGGCTGAATAACCAAGGGGTAAGATGAAATAGCATGGATTTGGATACAAAAAGAAGAATGAAAAAAAAAATCGACAAAATGTCAACATTTCAGCGAGAGCGAAGAAAACGAAGACATCACAACTCCACTCACGTCCAAAGTCACGTGACGCTACGTTGAATAATGACTTTTTATTTATTTTTCCCTCTCTCTGTCGGTACTTTTCCGGAGTTGAAAAGAAGGTCAGAATGAAATGTAGTGCATATATATAAAAAAAGACAGTATAAAAATTTTTCCAGATGGGTTTGTAAACATGGCGGAAAGTTATAATGGAATCGGAAAAGCAGTAAGTAACTCACAGTTGTGATGGTGAACGTTTTAAAAAATTTCTTACATTGTGTGGACTCTAAGCATCGATTAATTTGCAGAAGAATTAATTAATGCTGATAAAATATTTAATTGTGTTGTTTCTCTTCTGAACAAATGCGAATGCCTTGGAATACAGCTCCAGTAAGCTGTGTCATGTAATGCTGAGTAATGATTTTCTTTTCCTGTCGTTAAGTCATGTGATTTGCTAATGAACATGGTCAAGATCTGTTTCATTGTAAACTTTGGCATTGAGATTATAAATAAGACTGGATCATATAATGTATTAAGAATAGTTTAACTTTTAATTGAATGTTAACTATGTTTCATTGTAAACGTTGGCATTGAGATTATAAATAAGACTGGATCATATATAATGTATTAAGAATAGTTTAACTTTTAATTGAATGCATGAATTGTTTAAATATTTAAGATTCATTCTTATTATTACAGCCTTAATATATTATTAATAAAATTACATAGAATGACTATATTAAAATATCACACGTTATCGTGATTGTTGTGATTACAGTTTTCTCTCAACAATATTAATGAGAATAAACTGAGGGAAGTCAGCCGTCTGACTCTCCGACCCGCCACGAAGGTACACGGATTTAAACCATAGAAACTGAATGACCAGATTGCTGCAACAGCAACATTGGCGGGAACTGTTGTTGAGTTCTAAGGGCGGTCACCGGCCACGGTACAACCCTCCCCGAAAGAAGTACGTCCCGTCATCGATGGGAGGAGTCAGACCCCCCACCTATTAGTGTACCCTCCAGGGTGGCGAGATCCAACCACCATGCCGGAAGCATTTCATCCTCGTTTGGAGGTGCCCCCGGGGGTTATAAACTAAGGGGAGAAAAAAACCTTGAAATTTTAGTAAGATAATTTAATTTTACTTTTCAGTTTAGAAATTTTCAACTGCATGAAACCAGATTTCTCAAGTACAACTATTGCAATTGTATGTTAGTTTTCACCTAATGTTGGTACATCTATTGGATACAGATGTTAAAAGTATGACAATATTATAATAACTAGGCAAGAAACAATTTATTTATTGATTGAATAGAATCTATTTCATTATAAAGAGATATAAATGAAAAAAAAAATGTATTTCATAAGAGTATTAGGACATTTTTATTATAATAATCCCCAAATGAAAAATCATAAACACAGATATAAAGTATACAAATTAAAAAATGTATTTTATACGTAGATTTTTAATTTAATAATCCCTAAATGAAAGAAATAAATATATTCTGTTGAACAAAATTCGATTTCAATATGAGTACCACTATAAAATTATTATTAGACTATGAATGGATAAATCAAAATAATGTTTCCCTGTGAAAATTTCCATTAAAATTTTTTTAACAAATTCTAATGATAAAAGAATTATATTTTATGTTGTTTCATAACATTACAGGAAATAATCATCCCATAAAAAAGTAGGAGGCCAATCTCAAATTTCCATCTGGTGCAATTATTTCTTTTATCCCTGTTCAAAGAAATTTCCATCTTGCATTTCAAACCCGATTTCCCTTTTTTAGTAATCGTTTCTTTCTTATCAGTTAAACCTCTTATTCATTTTTTTCTCTTTTCATACAGGTTTCTTGAACCTTGTAAGCAAATTAAGTTAGCTGACTGATTCCAAATAAAATTCTTACTTCCTTCTAAGTCAATGTTCCCGATATAAAATTAATTAACTTCTGCTTAATTACGTCTTTTTCCTTTTTTAAAAATGAAATCCGAATGGAAAAAGAATCAGTCGCCCTCTCTGTTATTGGAATACTTTCGCAAAACGTGAACAATAAAGTTCTTTCAATATCTATCTCCGCTGCTAATAGAGTCATCTTGGCTTATGAAAAATAAATGTTGATAATATGGGAAAGCTGGTGAACAAACTGAAAGCCTTTTGCACATCTGCAGCGTAATTTGAAAGTTAAATTAGGTTTGTAATTCTGGTGGAGAATGTTTCTTTTTAAGATCTTTTCTGTTTTGGCATTGTCCGTTACCGAGTTCTGCTTATGAGTTAGATGAATGGAATAGTAATATTAGAGAATTCCTTGGCAATTTATGATGTATTGAACGGCTTTCTAATTGCTTTTTTTCTGCTTTATAATATAAAGTAAATATGGACATTATTTTTTCCGAAATGCTTTAGAATTTTGAAAAATTTTACTCCAACTTTTCCAATTTCTGGTATGTTTCGGTTTTTAAAAAAATACAAAATACTTTGTAGAGATATAACCTGTTAATTTGGCATTTTGTTTAAAGTAATTTCCGGTCCAAATGGGCATTTCTATCATATGAAGATGTGAAAGTGGATTGCCAGCCTCCTACAAAGATTCGTGGCTGTACTTCTTCAGAACTTGCGAATCGTCACGCTTAAATTAAATTCTTCATTCAATACTGCTATCCAGTTTTCCCACACAAAGCTGTAAAATAACATCACAAGTTCCACTTCTTACAATACTTCTATCCCTGTACTTCTTTGGAATTTGAGATTCGTTGCTTTTGAGGAAAAATTCATCCAAGAAAAGAAATGGCATGATTCTTCATTCAATGCAGGTATGCAGTTCACCCAAACAAATCTATATCAGATAATCACAAATTTACTTTTACCATTTCTTGCAATACTTTTGTTTCTGTATTTCTTTGGAATTTTAGGTTTGTTGCTTTTGAAGGAAAATTCATCCAAGAAAAGAAATGACAAGATTCTTTATTCAATGCAGCTATGCAATTTTCTCACACAAATCTGTAAATTTACATTTGCCCCCTCCACCAACGCTTTCATCGTTGTACTTTGTCGTTGTTCGTCGTTGTACAACAATGCTTTGGCCGCTGTACTTCTTTTGAGATTCGCCATTTTTAAAGGAAACTTCAACCAAGAAAAGAAAAAGCATGATTGTTCATTCAGTGCAGTTATGTAATTTTCCTGCACAAAACTGTGAAAAAGCATTGCAAGTTTACTTTTGTCACTTCTTGCAATACTTTCGTCTCTGTACTTTGGAATTTGAGATTCGTTTCTTTTGAGGGAAACTTCATCCGAGAAAAAAATGGCGTGAGGCGAAATTAGTAGAATACGCAGATTGAACAATACTATAATGCTATGTTTCCACTGGTAATTTGATACTTGGACAGACAAGATTACATATTTCTCTTTTCCACATCTTACAGTGCCTTTCTCGTTACTTGCTACACTTCTTCAGGACTTGAGAATTGTTACACTTTATTCAAATTCTTCAACTGACAAAAAAAAAATCACTTGCAGAAAAATTAGGGAGATTAAGCTGGTGGTGATAGTCCCGGTATTTAAAGATTTGGCAGAAAATTTTAATTTAGGAGCCACTGCGGTATTGTATTGGTATACTTACGATTTTATTTACAACAGATCTGAACAATTGATTCTGATCTAATCATGCATATGTTTAAGGTAACAAATTTTTCATTATTGGAAATTGTTCTACGGATGTGATTTTTCACATTTTCTTTGAGAATGGCAATTTATCAAATAGTTGTATATAGTTATTCTGGCTTCTCATCATCGTCTACTTAGGCCTTTTTTAAATTGCCAGTTTCATTCCTAAAATTTTGTTCAACTCTTTCCTGTATAACTACTAACTGATACGATTGCTTAAAAAGTCTTGGTAAAAGAATTTCTCAGAAAAGCTCAAAATTAATTATCTTTTGCTATGCAATTGCAAAATAAGATTGTCGGCATTATCTTGGGACAGTAGAGTACTTGTTTGAATTGGATCAAACCAATTCTAATTAATTGGTCTTGACTGATTAGAAATCCTTTGCTTGTTTAATGGAAAATGGTGAATAATATTTGGAGAATAATTTATATTTGGAGACTATTTGAAATATTAGAGATCTTTTTAAACATAATAATGTTAAACGTTATTTATTATTATCAAGACAAATATTATGAATCCTTGAAGAATAATCGGATTATTTATAAATCATAATTAAGACTCTTTTTGATTATGATTTAATGCATTAGGACTATAGAGAATTTTCTTTATGTTATTTATATTCACTTATTATTCATTTCATTTTTTTCTTAAACGAAGTATAAAGAGGAATATATTGTAACCACTTAAAACTTTAAGCTCAATTTTATGAATCGACACGTTTTATCCTTCTCATTCTTGTGATCATTCAAGTTCAGATATCTCAGAATACTAGAACATTCATTTTCTCTTTCTTTTCTTTTCCTTTTCAAAATAAGAAAAATTCCTTACATATTCTCGAAAACAGCAATGGCACCCCGTCTTCATACGGAGTTGATATACAAAAGAGGACTCCATTTAACTGATGGCTATTACGCAAGTGTATGCTCTGATATCTTTTAAAAAAACAGCTTTGTCCCCCAAACCCATCTGAGAGGACATATTTAACAACCAAAGCACGTATTTAGATATTCAACTAATCTCATTTAACAGAAGAAGGAGGAATTTCGTAGTGATACCAAAACATCTCGGGCGCTCACCGTAATTTTATTAAACGATCGTTTGGGGCCTTTCAGTATTCATAGAGTAAAATCGCTTTGAATCTGAAAAAATGATTTTAGAAATATTTCTGTCGCTTAAAATAGGCAATAAGCGAAAAACGTATTGACCCATATGGATGAAATTCGATATGTAGCCATCCCATCAGAAATTGTAAATCAGTATTAAAATGCGTCAGATTCATGAATGTCTATTATTTAATCACAGTAACAAAACAATGCCAGTTGACAATCACACCTTTCACATTTCATATGTCTGCGATTGGTGTCTTTCTAAGCAATGAAAACAACCGAATCATTTGAGTGATTGGTCTGGAGCTCTGCATTAAGAATGATACAATCTATTTACTTTTCTTTCCATGGCATCTGCTTTAACCCATCGAGCGTCGGCTGTCCAGCTTAAGAATGTTCTTAAAACGGCCGCAGTCAAAATAAAGGTTGAACACAATTTACTAGAAAAGAAATTGGCAGAACGTTCCTAAACCGGCCTGGTATGTTTTTGCTTTCCCCTGACCATTAACAACAGGGGGTAAACTTTCCCGCGTCTCGACCATCGCCACCCCCTAAACACCGGGGATTTTGAATAGGACTGACTGATCAATCAAGTAATAAATCTGTCGACGCAGGGCAATTGCCATGCGGTTTTTCAACTAAGAAGTTGGTTTTCGCTCTGAGAACTAAGAACTTCTCTTTTAATCTGCAAAGTTTGCAGAAAATAGAATTTGTTCAAAAATAAATTTAAAAAAAAATCCGCAGTATGATTTTATAAATTTTTATTAGTAATAGAAAAATTTGTTTAATAAATTATTTAAAAGGAATTATCATTCATCAAATTGCATTACGAATATAATACATTCTTTTTACTGACATTCAGTGAATTTTACTTAAGTTTTTTCTAATTTTTAGTTGTAAGCCTTTTACTCGCATATTTGGTATTCGAAATGAAAATAGCATGATTTATAGCTCCCTGATTGAAATAAATTATAAAAAATTATTATTAATTTAAAAATACTACATTCATTTCGGATATAAATCTGTTATAATCTGTTATTGAAAATTATAAATAAAAATTTATAAAAATTTTTTGTTTATTTTTTTATTTTTGTTTTTCATTTCATTTTTTTAAGTTTTGAAAAATAATAAAACAATCTTTTGTCAATATATAGTAGGTGAATATTTTAATGATAATATGTTGATGAAAATATTATTAACTTGAATATTTTTGACTAATTATCTTATTTTGAAATAATTAAAAAATAAGTTGAAATAATAAATTTTTAAAGTTAATTTTAATGCTAAAATAAGAAAACATAGTGTATCCATTTACTCACGAGGCTTATATCTGATAAAAATCATCATTTCATTCATATTTTTAATAAGTGAATATTTTGAATGTCAATTTCTTATATCATTCCTAATTTTGTCACAAATCTTGGTAAAAATGACTTATAGTCAGTGCAGAAATATTTTCATAAATCCAAGCATTTCTCTGGCGTTAAATATTGCGAAGAATCTTTCTTTCATCTAACTCCATCAATGAAATCAAAATTTCAACTGTACCCATTTTATTAAGTTACAACATTATGATTTTTTATGAAAATTCGTAAATTATCTCGTAGATAATTTACGAAAAATGAGACTTAGCTGCATGTGTCCAACAGTTAAGAATTACCCTTTCAGACTCTTGCTTCCATGCTCTTCATTTCTGAACAATTCAAACGAATTTCACTGGCAATATTTTATAAGGTATTTCGCTGCATGTGAATTTCAAAAGGTAGATGCACAATAAAATAAATGAAAAACAATCTAGAGTAAGTAATCATAACTTCAATAACGTTTAAAACCAGTGAGTGAAAATTAAGGTTTTTATTTCATTGCAACAATAAAAATACTTGCTACAAATTTTGGCACACTCATTAAAATAAAACAAATTATAGATATTAATGAATCTGTAATTATTTTATTATTTTACCAGTTCCTTATTTTTCCAGTTTGTGCAAGAAGGGCAGAAATTCTTCATTTAAATGATCTTATCCTCCGGTCACAAAAATTGGATGGGAGAAAATTTGCTTAACAATGACATTACATATTAAGAAGGTTGTGCTAAATCAGAAATAATATATATATATATAAGTTATTTTATATTTTTAAGAAAAATAGAGATAAGCGTGAATTGTTACATCATAGAATTAATTAGCAAAGACAGGTCGGAGAATCATGTTGGTGTGATAAAGCAGCAAGTTATTGGTGGTCTAGTCACAGATGACTCATCGTGGTCTCATGATGTTAAAATGTTCTCATAATGTTAAATGTCTCATGATGTTCTTATCATCTGTAACTACTTTTTATCAAAGCAAAAATAATATTCACAAATAGCTTTTTTAAAAATTCAAACGCTACTATTTTCGTAAATTATGAATTTTTAAAGCATAGTAAAAATTGTAATTAAAATTTTTCCGTGGTAATTCGAAGAAAAGTAAATTAACTAATTTGACATTTGTATATTAATTTATCGAATTTAAGCATATTTTACATCAATATATTTCATTATGGAAGTGAAATTAAATTGTCTTCATTGTTGCTTCTATCATTTCAACCTAATTTTTTTCCATTGTTGATATCAAGATATGATCCAACTAATTATTTAATGCTGAGTATCTTTCAGTGGTATGCTTTTGTTAAAAATTCTGTTATACTTTAGATAAAGTTCAAGTGCAGAATCAAGCATTGGTGAAACATTTTTAGCTCATTTTTGAAAATTGCTATTAGGATTGCCCTTAGGAAGGGCATTAGAAATAAATTTCCTAAAGGAAGCAATTTTTCTATTGGAAACAATCTTCAGTAGTATCTGATCAATAGCCGAATTTCAACCAGAATATAAACAAATTTAGTAAGAAAACCCACTTGCATTGTATTAGTGAACAGAGAAATCGAATTTTTTATTTTATTTTTTAGTCATTACTTATTATTGAATATATTAAGAAATACGTCTTTAAATCTTCTATGAAAAAAAAACTTTAATGGATATGAAAATCAAAAATAGTAGAGCACACACTTTGTTTGACATAAAATCTAAACTGATTAAAGAGCAAAGCTTAAAAACTTTTTTTCATAGATTATTGCCATAATACCCACGTTAACTTAATAAAAAGAACACCGCTTTCAGGAGTGATGAATTAATCTTTTGAATCCAAGACTCATAAATTTCAAGAATGGTAAAGATTAAAAGAACTACTCAAAACCTCTTTCAAGAATTAATTCTTGTCTTGCTGAATGCCTAGCAAGGGAAAATATCCTCCCTTTTAATGCAAGATTCGTATTAAAAGTACTTCTATTGTACAATCTGCCTGGCGCATGTTCTATATAACCCATTTTGAGACACTAATTTTCCTTGAATAGGCTGTTGTTCACCAGATGTAACACTTCTCTTTGTAATGTAACTTGGGCAACTTTAAGCACTAAACCTACCGACATTTTACTGCTTGATTTGATCGTAAAACTTCTTTTAACAATGCGAACAAGCCGAAAAACTACTTTCACATAGAGAAACACATGGATTTTCTTACCGAATACTAGCAATTGAAAGGAACCGAGATCCATAGATAAAAAAAGTTCTGAATCCACAGCCTTGTGATACGTTCAAACAGTTAGAAATCGTATCAGCCTTTAATGCATTTATTTAATTTCATTAAATAGTTAATGCTGTTTTATTGCAAAGCAATAATTATAATTGCACAGATACATTCATTAATTCTATTCTTCAAAGCAATATCATACACATCATCCAATTTTGAAGAATATAAATAAATGTTTTCCATTTATTAAATATATTTTCTTTCTTTCATATGCCAAACTTTTTTTAATAGTCCTTATTATTACCAAGTAATTTTTTTCATTTACGCTTTTCGCAGCCCGTCACAAGACACAACTCTTCCTCCCATTTGAATGTGCTTTGATTTTTTATAGAGATTTTAAATATATATTTATAATATAATTATATATTTTAAAGATATAATTTCTAAAAAAATATTTTTTATATTTATAAAAAAAGCGGGTTTTTTTATAACCTGAGCCCTCTCCCCCCCCCCCCAAAAAAAACGAAAGACAAATATGATTTGCAAAAACCAGTGAACAACGCTTGTATTTAAATAGTGAAATAAAAAATAATATTAAGCAGTATAAGAGAATAATAGTAACTACATTTATCAAGATACTTTAAATAAAAACGTCTATAAAAAAAATTAAAAACGCTTTTACTAAAAACTCATTCTAAACAGTAAAAAATAAATAATTAGATCCAAAAATTTTCAAATTTGCCTTTCATTACGTATTAAATGCTTGGCCAAAATCTATATACAAAGCTTAAACAATAGTTAAAATTACATTTATAAATAAATATTTGTCTCGCTTAATAATTGGGATGAAAATAAATTTAAAAATTTTATATAAGGATTTGTTTTTTTATATTTTACAGCATTTTAATAAAAGTATTATTAAAAGTTCAAACGTACTTTTTTGCGAACTAATCACAATCATTAACTGATTATGACATGTAAATATGAGGGATTCCCTACCTTTAATAAGTATAATAGTTTTCATTTGGATATTAAATTTGTGGCGAAATAATGAAATATCCAAATCAGAAATGAAGTATACAGCTCATATCACCAATCGATCCTGCAATCGCGAATTCTTACGAAAAGCGTTATTTCCCCTTTTCGGGAGTTCGTTCCCCTAATTGGAGGGACCACCCAAATTCTAACTGTCAGCGAAAACCACAAAATGACCTTAACAAGCAGATGACCCACCCCGTTTATTGCATTTAAGGGGGAAAGCATTGACGACTTTCTACGTTGGAGCCGGGTTAATAGCAGTTTGCGAAAAGCAACTTCCTACGTTCCAGCCGGGTTCAAAACAGTTTTCGGAAAGCAACTTCCTACGTTCCAGCCGGTATTCAAGAGACACGTTGGAGCGACTTTCTACGTTCCAGCCGGTTGAAGGGTTAATGTTTTATCAATTTCAAGTAATAATAATTTGGTTTATTAAGCGCACTTTCAATTATTACTATGAAAGCCTATAATAATATCTAATTTATTATTTATTCCTTGATATGCACTTATTATAATTGATTATTATAAAGTTAAAATCAAATATACTTACTGTAAAATTCAAAACAAATGCTCTTATGATAAAATTCATCATTCAGAGAGTACTGATAATAACATTCCATTTTAAAAATATTGTAAAAAATTTTGCCTATTGGATTGTATAAATTTAAAGCATTTTCTAATATGTTTCTGCATCTATATCTTATTTTTCATACAGTTTAAACTGTTAAACATAACAATTAATTGATGGTTATAGTTTAAACTGTTAAACATAACAATTAATTGATTGTTATAGTTTAAACTGTTGAACATAAGAATTAATTGATTGTTATAGTTTAAACTTTTAAACATAACAATTAATTGATTGTTATAGTTTAAAGTTTTAAACATAACGATTAATTGATTGTTATAGTTTTAACTGTTAAACATAACGATTAATTGATTGTTATAGTTTAAACTGTTGAGCATAACAATTATTTGATTGTTATAATTTAAACTGTTAAATATAACAATTATTTGATTGTTATAGTTTTGAAATATTAATTAGAAATATATAATTAATTCCGGCGCAGTTTCACGTTACAGGGCAATAAACCTAATTTTTCACTTTTTATAAAAAATTAAAATCAATTAACGAAAATTAATGAATATTGCAATTAATGATTAAATATTGATACGAGTCGTAATTATTATTAACTACAAATGAATTTCATATGTCCTCTACAGAAAAAAATAACTTTTTTCACGAACTATAATTTCAAATGAAGTACCCTTGTATGAAAACGCGGTATTTAAAAAGTTTGCAGAAACCTTCAAATTCTTCTTTAGAAATCTGACAACTGCAAATGGAAAACTGGCAAAATGCCCAAGCCCCACTTTTTAGTTATTCTCGATAATATATTGTCCACTTATGGTCCGGTTATTCTCTAGGGTTCTTGGTATAATTCACATAAGAACAGGGCTACATTTTCTTTAACAAATTCTAGGATACTTGTGAATTTAGAGAGTCTATAATAATAAATTTCAATCACTTTGTTATGGGTTAACTGTGTTAAAAAATTGAATCGGAGTTTAATTTAATGGAGATCTTAAAAATACCTAAATGTGCATGCAGTTAAGTGCGGGAAGTCTTTAATAATACATTCAATTGCAAGACTGGGTTAATATAATCCTATTTTCAAATATTAAAGTCATATTTTTTATTATTAGAATCTCTGTCTAAATATTTCTATTGCACTTCCTTGTATAAAATGTATAGAGAAAAGCGTTGTAAACGCCATATAAAGATCTCAATTTTTCCACGAATTTCCATGAATCTGAAATAAACATCTTAAATATAACATTTATGCTTTCCCACGTGTCTGTCGTGATGTATGAGACAATAATAATTGCGAATGTAACAATATGCTATATATAATCTAAAATCACACTGGCTCATGTTTTTGACAGTGCTATTGCGAGTTTCATCATTTGGAAATGCTCAGAATAAGCATTATTCAAAATTTGAAGACCGATATGTGCTTTGGCGATGAATTACTTGCTACAGTATGAATGGATGTTGATGATTAACCTCTAGGCGTAATACAAATGCTAGCTAATATCATAAAACGTTCCTAGAAGGTAACATCTCCAAAATATATTGGAATTATGTCAGACCTAACTTTCAGCAATCTTGCTCAGATAAGATCATTTTAACCAAGAGAAATTGCTACTCTTCCCCTTTATCATAATCCCTTTCCACGTGGAATTATCTACAAATAATTGATCAAAAGACTAGACCAAATTTGGATAGATGAAGTAGACAGTTGATATTTAATATACAATTTATACATCAAATTTGCAGATTTCTATCAAATTTGGTGTAAAACTGTTAAGGGGAAGCCCGTCTAATACCAATTGTTCGAATATAGGCCAACACGATAATTACAAAGTGATAAGAACTAGATGGCTAAAAATCAGTACACAGATTTAGCATCTACAGTGTAAACAACTGTCAAATTTTGAGCCAAATCCAACTATTATAAAGCGGTTGAATGTCTGTCAGTCTGAACTTTTATAAATATGTAAATTCGATAATTCAAAAACGCAATGGCTTAAATATATCAAATTTGGTAAAGCATTTGGCGACTGCAAGGGCAATTTTGTGTCAAATTTTTGTTTCAGTTGGTTGAGAAAACGTGTCTAAACCACGAATTCAATTTTTGAATACCCTTTACACATGCCATTGATTAATTCCTAAATAACTCGCCAAGTATCATACGATCGATTCAGTAAAAATCCTGAATTCACGCCAAAAGTTAATATCTCTTAACTACTATACGAGGTAAGTACAGTAATATGCAAGGGGTTCTCTGACATAAGTTTATTAGAGAACATGCGAGAAAGTTTTGGAGAAACTAATCCCATTGGTTTAAAATGTTACTTTCCTTTTAATAACTACTCTTATGTGTTAAACACACACATGTCGAATTCAAATTTATGTCATAAATAATTTCATATTATATTAGTTTAATCTTGACCATGCTGTTTGCGGAATGCAACCGCAAATAAATATGAAATAGACACGTTAGTGTTTTGAATCCCGTACATTTCATCCAATTTGTTTACATTTTTTTTAATCTAGAAAACCAGGCGAGGCACACCGTTTTCACCTCCAAAAACTTTATCTTTGATAGCTAAGCAAAAAAACTTACTCAATAATTTTCCATCCTAATATTTGAGAAATTTTCCATGCATACATACTGAATGGGTATTTTCTGAGGCCTCGCACTTCTAAAAATTGTTTTTTGTGTAATGCACTGATTAACGCATTAAATACTGCACTACAAAAAATTTTAACTTCCAAAAACAGAGAAAATTTATTGTATTTTAATACCTTTCTCTCATTTGTTTTATATATCTAATCAGGTTGAATCAGATTATAAAATTAAACGCCGGCGTCCTGCCATAGTGGTAGCGCGTCTTCCTCGTAATCTGGCCGTCCTGGGTTCGAGTCCCGGTTTGGGCATGGTTGTTCTTACGTTGTTCTATCTGTGAGATGTGTCAATGTGCCCTCCTGTAAAAAGGGGTTGTGCAAGCGAATGAGTGATGCGTGTGTAGCAAAGTCGTACTCTTGGCCCTAGTTGGCGCTACAATAAAAACAAGAGACGCTCCCCCAAAGGCTTAAAATCGCTGTCTTCGTAACAGCGGGCTTGTCTATGGCAAATGCCATAAGAAACAACATAAAATTAAGCTAAAACGAATATATAAGCAAAAAAAATTAAAGATGGCGTTAGATTAAATAATTAAGGATTATAATCTGCAACAGTGATAACTTCCAATACTTCTCTTTATTTCTGCTACAAGTTACAATTTTTTTTATAACTTAGTTAATGAAAGTATCAATGATCTCATCCCTCATAAATGAGTGAATGTAAAGAAGCATCATATCATAAATTCAAAATAAAGCAAACATGTAAGTAAGAAATTAAAGATGACGTAAGATTAAATAATGAATTAATCATTTCAATGTAAAAACAATGTCAATCTCTAACACTGCGCTGCGCAATAACGTTTCATCCATTTGGTGTCCTGCAAGTTACAAAGAAGATTTTTATAAATTCATTTATAAAAGGATAAAAATTGATCTCGTTCCTCACAAAAGAGTGAATTTAAAGAGGCAACACATCATAAAATGAAATTAAAGCAAACTCATGAGCAGATGATTAAATAATAAAGTAAGCATTTTAATCTGAAACAACGACAACTTCCTATAATGCGCTACGTAATAGTGCTTCATCCTTTATTCTCCAACAAGTTACAAAGAAGATACGTATAAACTTAATAATTTATGAAAGCACAAATTGATCTCATTCCTTATAAATGAATGGATTTAAAGAAGCATCACATCATTAAAACAAACACATAAGCTGAAAATTAAAGATGACATTAAATTAAATAATGAATTAAAATTATAATCTTAAACAGTCACAGCCTCCAATACTACACGAATCAGAATCAATAAAGCTTCATCCTTTATTCTCTTACAAGTTACAAAGAAAATTTTTATAACATACTTTATGAAAGTATAAATTGATCTCATTCCTCACAAATGAGAAGATTTAAAGAAGCATCACATCATAAAATTCAATTAAAACAAGCTCATAAGCAGAAAATTAAAGATGACGTCAGATTAAATAATGAATTAAGCATTTTTATCTGAAGTAACGACAGCTTCTTACACTGAGCTACACAATAACTCTTCATCTTTTATTTCTCCTATATATTACAAACAAGAGTTTTACAACAATTTATGAAAGTATAAATTGATCTCATCCCTCAGTTGAGTAGATTTGAAGAAGCATCACATCAGAAAATCAAGCTAAAACAACAGACATAAACAGAAAATTAAAGATGACATTAGATTAAATTAGGAATTAAGCTTTTTAATCTCAAGCAACGACAACTCTCAACACTGCGCTATGCAATAACGCTTCATCCTTTATTTCTCCTACAAGTCACAAAGACGACTTTTATAACAATTTAAGAAAGAATAAATTGATCTCATCCCTCAGTTGAGTAGATTTAAAGAAGCATCACATCAGAAAATCAAACTAAAACAACACACATAAACAGAAAATTAAAGATGACAGATTAAATAAGGAATTAAGCTTTTTAATCTCAAGCAATGACAACCCTGAACACTGCGCAACCCTCAACGCTTCATCCTTTATTTCTCCTACAAGTCACAAAGACGACTTTTATAACAATTTAAGAAAGAATAAATTGATCTCATCCCTAATTAATGAGTGAATTTAAAGAAGCATCACATCATAAAATCAAACTAAAACAAACACATAAGTAGAAAATTAAAGATGACAGATTAAATAAGTAATTAAGCATTTTAATCTGAAACAATGACAACATCCAATACTGCGCCAACAACAAAACTTCATCCTTTTTTCTCTTTCAAGTTACAAAAAAGATTTTTATAATTTAACTTTTTTTAAGGCGGTGCTAAATAACTTTAGAACACCTTGAAATATCTTGCCAACATTGTAGCACCAAAACTAACCAGAAACGGACAAAAGTTTCATGCTCAACATGTAATGTTCCATTGTGTACAGCTACTTGTTTTATGTTGTTTCATCAGAATAATTAAAAATGATGCATTTAGTAATTTACATTTTATTTGGCTTTTCTACTACTTATTTCCTGCATATTTAACATATTTTAAATTATTGAATAACTAATAATAAATCGTTTTACAAAAATGCATATTTATTTGTAAAATTATTTGTATTTTATATTTTTTTAATCTAATAAGTCAGTAAAAAGTAATTGCTTGTATTGGGTGTTGGCAAATATGTTACCACTCCTGTTATAAACGACAAAATTTTTTAAAAATACTTTTTTTGGTCATAAACGAGCTTCGTTTTTCTAATTATAGTAGAAAATGTAAATTTTGAAAGAAAACTGCTAGTGCCCGTTAAGGGGTTAATACATGAAAGTATAAATTGATTTCTCCCTTCACAAATGAGTGAGTTTATAGAAACATTTTATCTTATATTTTATTCAATTATTATTTATTCTATATAAAATTCTAAAAATGTATTAAAATATACGTGGGAAATATTCAGCGAAATTGTATTAATTTCTTTTCAAATTTAATTTAAAAGAAAATGTATGTGTTAGTTTTCCATACAAGCTTTTCATAAAATAAATTTATTCCTTTAAAAATAAAGAATTTTATTCATTTCGAAAATTGTAATAGAAAAACTTCTAGTAGCAGTAACAAGTGCTATAATATTTCAGATCAAATAACAAATTTTTACTCGATTAATGGATTTTTCTCTCGCTTCAATTTGAAATATTTCGACGCTCAAAAGGGGAATATTCTAAATGCCTCCTCTTCTTTTGCTTTTGAAATTAATGCTCCGTTTACTAAAGAAAACTTCACATTTCTTGAAAGCACTCTTTTAGAAATCTTTCGCCGGTGTTTGCTGTCACATATCTTTCATTTCTTATTTCCCTTGCCAAGTTCCACGCAAATTTAAATGAAGAATGAATGGCGATTGTTTTAATTTAGTATAATATCGTGACGAAAAAGAGAAATATTTAGGAAAGGGCCGTTTAAAAAGCAACCCGTCATGCTACGACTTGAATTTGCATGCGAAGCCTCTCACAGAAGCACTCGTTCTTTCCCGTCATTCAGAAGAGTGAATTGCGTGTTCGTGGATTGGATAAGACATGAAAGGCACCATTTTATTCCAATGTAAATAGAACTTCAAAGAACTTTCAGAGTATCAAATGAAGTGTGAACATAACTATAAACTGATCGCTTTACGATATACGACATTCAAACATTTTATTTTAGTACCTTAAAGAATATAAGCGGATTTGATATTTATGTTAGATTTTTTTTGGCGCCAGTTTTGTGTCATTCGTGATAAAGTAATTTATTTCAGTATTAATGAAAATTCTTTGAACATAAAAATTGAATAGAAGTATTTTTCTGTTTTAGAAATAGCGCAAATATTTCTTTTAGTTAGAACGTCCTTCATAGAACAAAATGCTAATTAATTCTTCCTTTATGTGGCTTAAAATAATTTTTATATATTAGTTATTTCAATTCCATTCAATGCATTTGCATTATGCATAAAAATAGCGATTTTATTCAAATATAATTAGGTTTTAAATGAATTTTATGTATCAAATGTCCTTTTAATATTCTTTTCATACATAAAATACTGAAATATATTATTATACTAATAAATATATTATATTAACTATAATTAATTTGAGACAATTTACATTATCTCAAATTAAAAAAATAATTTTTTAATAACTTTTATTTTGCATATGAAAATAACTATTTTATTTCAACATAATTATCATTGAGTTTCAATGAGTTTTTAATTTATCAAAAGTCATAAATATTCTATTCATACATAAAATATTGATATACTTTATAAGATAAATTTCTGATTAATAAAATGAGTTTTTAATGATTTTTATTTTTCATTTGAAAATAACTATTCGATTTCGACATAATTATAATTCAACCATCGAAATCATCATTTTATTCAAGTGCGAATACGCAATTGCAAGATTATATATGTATATATATAATTCGGTCAAAAATACATATATAATTAGGGTTTAATGCATTTTTAATGTAATAAATGACAATATATAAAATACTGACATGCTTATTAGATATATTTCAATTTAATAAGATGATTTTTAATAACTTTTATTTTGTCTATGAAAATAACTGTTTAATTTCACTATAATTATCATTTAGCCATCAGAAAGCATCATTTTATTCAAATGCGAATATGAAATTTCAAGAAATATATATATATAATTCGTTTAAAAATGCATATATAATTAGGGTTTCTTTGAATTTTTAATGTATCAAATGTCCATGCATAAAATACTGAAATATTTATTAGGCATATTTCTAATTAATAAAATGATTTTTTAATTTAATAATTATTTGATTTCAACATAATTATCAATCAGCCTTCGGAAACATTTTATTCAAGTGCAAATATGCAATTACAAAGAAAGTTTAACCCATGAAGCTTGAAAATAATTATAATGCAATCTTTTCATCACAGAGAACAATATTCTAATTTTTTAATATAAGGGCCGCGGTAGCCTGATGGTAAGGTCTCGGCTTCGGAACCGGAGGGTTTCAGGTTCGAGACCCGTTTCCACCGAAGAACCGACGTGTAAGGGGGTCTGTTGCACGTTAAATCCGTCCTGACCAAACGTCCTCCAGCTGGTGTAGAGAGGGGGATGCCAGCTCAGGTGTCGTCCTCGTCATCTGACCGCGGTTCAAAATTACGAGGTCCGTCCCAAAATAGCCTTAATGTTGCTTCAAACGGGACTTTAATATAACTAAACTAAACTCATTTTTTAATATAAGTTTTTTTTGGTTTATTTAAATGAATAAGAAAAAAAGTGCATTTTGTTGCCCTATTACGTAAATTATATCAAACTCTTTCGTTTCAAATGAAATAAAGGGCGTCCCAATATTAACACAATATTTGAATTTCCAGTCATTCTTGCAGTACAGTGTTGGTAATTCTATTCGAAAATCCATTTGACAATTGATAATTTAGAGTTAGTAACAATGGAGCGTTACATGATAGCGCGTATTTTCATTATTGAATAATATTTCGAAAATAATGAAAGTCTGACAGCCACAGTTCGAAAATTTCAGAATTTACAACTAAATCTTGTTATTTAACACCATTGGATTTCTTTTTATGGGGTTATTTGATGTCAAAGATTTATGCCAACAAGCACACAAGCACGAGAACATTGAAGGAGGAAATTCAACAATTCAGCAACGAAATTCAGCCACATTTATGCAAAATGGTCGTGGAAAATTTCGAAAAGTGTGCGTATGTGTCAGTAAAGCCGTGGAGGCCCTGTGTGTTATTCCATACATAATCCTATCCTGTGTACCTTAGGATTCAAAAAATTATAAATTTATGTTTTTTTATTTAAATTATTTTTTATATAATTATATAAATAAAATTTAATTATGTAAATTATATAATTAAATAATAATTATTATTATATAAATAACATAATTTTATATTAAAAAATTATGCTTTTTTAAAAAATTTTACTTTTGCATTAGCACGTTGTTCAATCATGTGCCGTTCCATTTTTACTAAGCCTAAACTATCAGCTATCAAATGGATTTTATTTTTGTTTGCCAACACTTTACTGCACGAATGATTGCAAATTCAAATTTTGCATTAATTTTGGGACACACTTTACAAAATAAAAGACCTTTACATATAATATAAAGAATCGAAATAATTGTAAATAATTCTTATATGGTATGAAATAATCGAATTTTTATCTGTACGTTTTTGCTTACTTAAAATTATCAAAATAAAGATAATTTTGTTTTGTGTTTCTCATAAAGAACACAATCGTCTCGTAACTATACAAATGCAATTTTAGAGACATTTACACACATAATATAAAGCAAGAAATAACCATAAAATAATCCTTTCGTCATAGAAAATGTTCATATATTCTTTGCAAGTGTTTGTTTGTTTAAAAGGAATAAAATGGACAGTTTCTTTTATGCGATAAAAGGAAATATGAATGCCAACATGAAAGAACAAAGGAATGTGAAATACTGTTAATGACAAAGCTTACGAGACAATTTTCGTAATATAAATATGCATTCAAACCTTTATTAATGCCTCTGTTCCTTCGCTCAATAGCTTGCTTTGTGCACTATTGTTTAATAGATTTGATTTGGCAGGTTCCCAGAGTGAATAGTTAAAATAATTGAGAATGTTTGAATGAATCCAGGTGCATCTATGAATTGAGCATATTCCAGAATGAATAGTTGAAATAACTGAAAATGTTTTCAATGAATTTTAGAGCAGTTCGAAAATTATTCTGTAAATAAAGTTAAGCAGTTTATCTATATGCTAAAGTCAGTCGATAAATATTTAAGTATAAGAAACTAAAGTAACATGTACTTCGTTCTAAATACAGTTCCTTTGTAAAATAAATATAATTTCTGAATTTCATATATCATATTAGTGTGAAAATGACACTGAAAAAAAATTGTTTTAAATATCAAGACAGTTTAACATTGCGAATATTTCAAACACTTCTAATATAAATGTAATAGCAAAAAATATTTTTTAATTATTATTTAATTATTATCATTATTTAATTATTATTATTATTATTTAATTATGATAATAATTAAATGATGATGGTGATGATAATTAAATAATCATCACCATTAAATATTACTATCATTATTATTTAATTGTCATCATTATTATTATTATCCTTATTTAATAATAATCATTATTTACTTATTATTATTATTTATCTTTTTACTATTTCTTACATATTCTTGCATTCATCTATTTCGACATTTATATGTTTCTTTAGAGCAAAGTTATACTAAAACTAACATAAAGCTGATTTTTTACAATTCTCTGGGCTTCATTAAGTTACGAAACTGATGATGAAGAAATTATTTTATTTCCTAGAATAAAATTCTCTATTTCTTTATTGTAAGCATTTATAAAGAGAAAAAAATATTTTCGAATATTTTAAGAGAATGTAAAAACCTTTTCGTTTTATTCTTTTTTTCTTTCCTTTTCAATTCCAAGAACGTTACAAAAATAGCTAGTTTTTTTTTCTTCAAATATATGTAACCTCAAATATATATTTTTTAATCTTATGAAGTAAAAAACTTCTGGACGTATATATATTTTCCTAAAATTAGAATTATTTTATATTATCTATAGAATAATTCATTAAAATTTGTCTAACATTATTGAATATGCTTTGTTCTATAAAATTTTCGAAAACGTATAAAAACGGATATTTTTATCTCTAAGCGAACAAGGATAATATCATTCTTTTTCATTAGCTGTCATATTGTGTAGGGCATCTAATGTATATTCTACAAAAATTCCAATTTTACAGTTTTATAAAAATATATAAAAAGATCTAAAAAGAGCAAATATAAATTTATTGTATTCATGTATAAGTTTAAGAGGATATTTTATGTTTAATAACACATTTGTCTATTATGTCTAGTATCCATGGAGTTTAAAAGTACAAAACATTCATTTTTGTTTGTTCTAATAAAGATTTAGAAGCATTGTATAACGATGAATAATTTTATCAAATGGATTTTTATGGAGTTATGGTATGGATTATTAGAATTTTTTGGAAGCATAAATGATTTTAGAACGAGGGATTTTATTAAATTTAGGAAGAAACAAACTGGAGCTGTATTTTTGTTCATCATTTTTTTAAATCAAATATATATATATAAATAGGAAAATGTTGTCAGTTTATATACAATTTCAAATAGAAATCCATTTAATATTTATTCGACAGAAAAATGAATGGAAAACATATTAGAATCGACACGACCATACAAAACTGCAAAGTATATTTGATAAATACTAAAATTTTGGAATAATATAAATATTCCATGATGATCAATTTGCAACATTAAAAATTTGTTGTCAAAGCTCTGGAATGATGTGCAGATTTCATTGATATAAGATTATATCAATGATTGTTAATAGCCGCTTTATATTATTTTATGAAACATTACATAAATTACATTTCAAAATCACTTAGTCACTTAAAAAATAAATAAATCAGTAAGTGAATAAATTATTCTCATGATACTGTAATATTGCTTCTTCGAGCAGTTAGTCTCATAACAAAGAAGAAGTTAGTCTCATAATGTCAAATCAATGACCTTTGTCCTTGGCGACCAATTTGGCACATTTGGTAACTTTGGCGACAAAAGATTCTAAAAATGCAAAAATTATGGCGGCATCTTTATTAGGAGCCGAGATACTCTAATCTCTCAAAAAACTCTATACCTTGTTAGAAACATATGAATGCGAAGCGGTTACATAGAGTCTGTAGTCTCTTTGAAGTCATAATTAATGACAGAGTTTTCTAGTTATTTGTGCTGGACTCTTTGTTTGATGATCTGTTATTTGTACACATATTGTTTAATTTTGCAAGCGTTTGTGTGGATATTTCCGCTGTGTTTTGCAGCTTGTTTTTGCATCTCTCTATGAGCGTTTAGAATATTCCTTGCTGTATTCCAATCGCTATTTCTTTCTAAAAATACAGGATGACTGATATTGGTGATAAAAGCAGGATCAACCGGTATTATTTTCGAAAACTATTTGCTAATATTTTGGACAAGATTAAATTTCACCGAAATGCTTAGTTTTGTTATATTAACGTCTCTTTTTAATGACTATTTAAGGACAGACCTCATAAATTTGGACAGGGATCAGTTGATGAGGATGAAACGTGAACAGGCATGAAATTTCCATGTCAGAACAATGGCGGGATAGTCGACTCACGATGTCAGCTTTAACATCCAGAAAACGAAACCAGTTATTTTCTTTTTATAATTAATGTGTAATGTAACTTCAGCAGTTAGGATTGATTTATAAAATATTCAACATAACTGAACAAAACTTTACGCGCATTTGCATAGTTCAATGCGTAAATAATTCATTGATCAAGTTAAATAAATGATATTTTTGTTTACTAATATTATTTTCGCATAATTTCATCAATTTTTCTGTATAACGATAATTATAGTCCAGTATAGTGTTTACAAATGTAATAAGCAATAAACCATTGATCAAGAGATGCCAAATTTACGCGTAGTTATTTCGTGAGTAATGATGATGTCGTGTCCGTGTTACCACGGAAAGGGGGGGGGATGCAGTAGCTTCTGAGGGTAAAGACCCCTGAGCACCCAAGGGCAGAAGTCTGACTTCTAGCTCATATGAAGATGAACCTCACACATTCGCTTGCACAACCCCTTTTTACAGGAGGCCACATTCACACACCTCACAGATAGAACACAGACGAAGAACAAATATGCTTGAACCGGGATTCGAACCCGGGACACCAGATCACGGGGAGGATGCGCTACCCCTATGGCAGGACGCCGCCTTCGTGAGTAATGAGTCCTTACTAAGAAATGTTTCCAAAATTTTAACTTTTTCTTTATCAATAAATAAACCATATTAAAAGTAAAAAAACACACATTTATGGTATTTTAAAATTTAAAAAAATAAGCTGAACCATTCTATTTGCGAACAGTTTTTTTCTAATTCTAGTGAATTTTTAAAAACATTTCAAGCATATTTTTAATAATATTTTTCATTGTTTTAATGACTGTATCTACATTCAAGTGCTTGATGAAGACGGTAAGTGCAATACTTGTGAGCACATTATCGGTGCTATACAGTTAAGGGAAAACTATAAAATAATGATAATAAAATGAAAATAAAATAATGATGGGTGAATTTAAACGAATCATACTACTTGATGATGAGCCAGTGAACATGTTCGAGGTTAAAAGTTTTTGATTTATTAATGACATCTTTTAAAGATAATGGTGGTATTAAATGTTCACTTATTTTAATGGATCGTCGAAAATGTTCAATGATAATATACTACATTTTATACTATCTATATAATAATGTTTAACCCTTTCTAGGGCAGTGCGAAGTAGGCTTCACACCAAATTTATCAATCTTTGTATGAAATTATGTAGTTTGGCATAAGTTCTGACAAATTTTTTTAGAAAAACAAATACTAAGATACTTCAGTTCTTTATCTCACACTAAATGATGTGTCAAGATTTGTTACTTAATTATTAATTAACCAAATTAATTAATTAATCAAATTAAATTTATCTAATAAGTTAAATGAATCCCTTTTCTTATTCTAATTTCAAGCCTAAAAATATTTTAACATAATATGACTAGAAAAAAATGGCCCTTTAAAGGGTTAAAGTAATTATTTGTGTCTTAATACCCAATATATGGGAAACGTGGATAGTGAATTTCTTCTATAACTAGCCACAAAAACTGCTCGATGAATATATTTATTAGCAGCTATTTTCAAATAACTGTAACATGAAATTAAATATATATATATATATATATATTCACTTATCAGCCACTTTATTTGTATTTATTAATTATTTATCTTTACATTACGATCACACATAAAAGTTAAAATATATGGGTCAAATTGATTCTAAAACTGAATAACTGAAACCAGCTACAATGAAAAATGTGAACTGCTTTATACAGAATAAAAATCTCATCTTTCCAGTAATAACAGTAATACATACATGTCAAATTTATACCAACGAAATAAACTAGGTAGTATAGAATAGATGTCACTATTTCCAATATTTCATGGAATTTTTGAATAGTAATTTAAGAATTTTTTTGCAGGGAATGAATGGGATTTTTTAGCAATAAAGAATGTAAAAAATCTCATAAATAAAATTTAAAAAAAAATTTAGGTAGTTGAATTTTTTATATATTACAGTTTATTATAAATTCATCGATGATATAAGGGTCATAATGAAATCTGCATGTTTGATTTTTATGCCCTCATCTATTTATGACTATATTAACATGGAAAAAAATATCTGATTTTAAATCACAGACTTTTTCAAGGCAGTAATTTTGTATTCCTCAGAATAATATCCGCGTTTCATCAACAAAACTTATATGGCTAACAAACTTTTAAGAATTCCTAATTTGTTATGCGTAGTAAAAAATTCAGCATACTAAGTAACGTATATTTAAAAAAAAATGCCTTCCGAATCCTTTAAATGGAATACAACGTAAGTACTATCCTAGTTTGAATACGTTTGAATAACTGATGCAACATTTATTCAAACAGCGCAAACCACGCAAATTTGATTTACTTCTACAAGAATGAGAAGCAAAGAAAGGGGAAAAAAATGAAATAAAAAATAAAATAAAAAAACAACGTTTTTACATAACTTCTCAACACGTTGCTGGAGATCATGACGCGAATTTTATAAAAATTCTCGAATGCAATATAACGGGTGCTTCCTTTCTCCTTTTTATATTTATTTATTTACTTTTTTTTATTTTTTCATATTTTATGTTCGTACATACTCAGCATAAAAAGATTTAGAAGGCCGATTGGAAGAAAAAAAAAGAAAGAGAGAGAGAGAATATTCGAAGTTCTTTTCCCGCTTTTTCTAGTTTAAAGACGAAAAAAAAATTATAAATAAAAAATTGCAGCTGGAATAACGAAATGCAAAAATAAATAAAATATCGTCTGCTGATGCCAGTTTTTGTCATTCAAAACACAATAGCGCTGAGACGTTTTCCATTTGCAACTCAACTCAGCATTGCTTCTTCTTTAAAAGTTCGAAGCCGTGGTTGGAAGAATAGGAATGAGACTTTTCTCCATCAAAACTGAAGATGCGCGAGACTGGATTTCTTTCTGCAAATAAAGTTCAGATTTCCCTTCCAATACTATAGGTATAAGGTATATCTCGTTTTTTTTTCGTCCCGGTAATATCCCAGAAAATGCAGTTATTTCCTCGCCATGTAAATCGTTTCCACGGCGAAATCTAGAAAACGAGAACTGTGCTTTAGACTCAAATTGGTTTCGCTTACGAAAGAAATTTCCAGGATTTTTTTTTCGAATAAAGAGAGGAGAAATAAAATATTTTCAGTACAAGATTTTTTTTTTCTTTCACGTTTTCCTGAAGCAAAAGCCATTGCACTGATTGAATTTTCATTGTTTTTCGAATTTAGCATCAAATTGCTCAAACGATTTTTTTTTATTTATTTGATTTTTTAAGGTCATGGAATAAATAGTATCATTTTCACACTTATAACTTTCGAATAAATTGCGCTTTTAAATAAAACTATGCGAGATATTCTTACTAAAATTTAGCATGGAACAATACCGATTTATATGACAAATCTGCATAAAATATCCAAAGAATTTCAATTAAAAGTTAATTTGCATAGTTTCCGAAAATATATTTTTTCATTTTGTACTATTTTAAATGAGTGTCAAGTAATAGCGTTAAATCCAAAATGACTATGACAAATTTCCTAAAGTGCGTATTGGAAATATTAAACAATTATTCTAATAAATAAATTTGAGTATTCTAAGAAATGTAATTAATTATGAATTTTCCTCGTTTTAAAATGTGGCTGCTTTTGGGAAAATATAGCAGGCACCGCGGATAAAAGTGATTTAATAAATTGACTGAAACATTTATAATATTATATGTGAATGGTTAGTATGTTTTAATAAAATAGATGGAAATGATTAAATAATAATAAATAATTTTTGCATAATACGACATACTTTTAAGATGATTTTAAAAGGATTTCTTTTAGTGCGGTTAAAAAAAAAACATCTGTTGCAGTAAAGTTTAGAAGTACAGACAGACTTTCGTAAATACAATTATGCTAAATCTCTATCATCTAATTTTCTTTGTGTATTAAATAATGTATTAAAAATGAATTGCATAAAAATTTATATATTACATAGGTTTACCTAGCGATGACTTTCAAAATTTTGGAGGACGAGATATTTCTACAATAAGAACTCAATTTTTTCGTATAAAAGGTGATATTTTGAAACCACATATTTCAAAAAACTAATAAAATGATAAGAAATGGTAAATCTAAAAATGCTAGTAAAACTAAATCCAATGTAATTCTAAATATGATTCTAAAATAAATCATAAAATAGCAATTAAAATGTAAAATATTTATTCAAAAAAGTAGAAATATTATTTAATAAAAATATTTATTCCAAAAAGAAGAATTGTTATTCCTTTTTAGACGAAGCGAAAAATGAAATATTCATTTTACATTCGTAGAGAACCCATTTAAAAATATAAAAGAATATTTCAACTAAAGAATATTTTTGAAGTGCAAACGATTTTTTATGCTAGAAGATTAAAAAAATGTTTAAGAAAATGGATAAAAATTAAAGTAGAGATTTTTTGAAATTTAGTTCTTGATTTTTATTTTTTAGTTATTTTATAGGCAAATTTTATCCATTGTATTCTAAATACCACAATCTTTAGTATATCATTTAAATCTTTAAGAAAATCAGATGATCCTTTGTGTATTAAATAACGCTTTAAAAAACAAGAATTGGCATGTGAATTCATAAATTACATAGGTTCACCTAATGATGGCTTTAAAAATTTTGAAGGACGAAATATTTCTACAATAAAAAACTAATTTTTCTGCATAAAAAAGAGAGATTTTGAAAATATATATTTAAAAAAAATTAAATGATGAGAAATGGTTAATATAAAAATGTTAGTGAAACTTTATCGAATGTAATTATAAATATAATTCTAAAATAAAATATAAATCGTAAAATAAAGAATAATAGAAAATGTAAAATATTTATTCAAAAAAGAAGAAATATTATTCCTTTTTTTGAATGGATGAAAAATGAAATATTCATTTCACATGCGGATGCACAGAATTCATTTAAAAATATAAAACAATATTTCCACAAAAGAATATTTTCAAGATGCAAACGATTTTTTTCTGCTAGAAGACTAGAAAAATTCGGAAGAAAATGGATAACAATTTAAAAAAAAATTTTAAAAATTAAATCTTTGAATTTGGAAATGATATGTTTATAAATTGCTATCTTAATTATTTTATAGTCAAATTTCATTCATTACACTCTTAATTAATATCTTAAAATCATGTAATGAAATATATCATATCAAGAATATTTGCAGAAAAGAATATTTTCAAAGCGCAAACAATTATTTTTTCTGTGCAAGAAGATTAGAAAAATGTGGAAGAAAATGGATAACAATTCAAGATATATATTTAAAAAAAATTCCTTTTATGAATTTGGATTTTCATTTTATGAATTAAATTGCTATCTTAATTATTTTATAGTCAAACTTTATCCATTTTACTCTAAATTATTATCTTAAAATCTTGCAATCAAATATATCACTACATTTAAATGAATTGCTTTATATAAGACTTCCTAATATTAATGTATTATTTAATGTAGAATTCCTATTCCTACTTAAAAATAAAATGCTTATTACAATCAATCGCAGAATATATTATAGTCTTACGAAAAGGCTCTTTGCTAAATCTCAATGCTTCATCCAACGTTCTTTAATTAAATTTTAGGGAAATTGTATCAGAAATCAGACTCTTCCATTAAGCAGGATTTCTATTAGTATTCTAGCTCGATGTAGCGACGTTATTTCATTTTTACTTTATCGTTGCTCGGAGAGTCATAGCAATTTTCTTCACGCAAATTCTGCTTGAATAAATAATGCCCACAGTAATGTATAAAGATACATTATTTAAATATCTCGAACGACCAGATTACAGCGACGGAGGAAAATGAATTATGGCAATTACAGGCAAATTAAATAAAAATTGCTGCAGTACAGACAACACGTGTACACAGCATACAGTAATTACGTACAAGAGAAAAGGCTACAAACTGTGATGTTTGTCATTTAATAAACATGTTGGTGGAAATAATTGTTTACTTGTGCAGAAATGATAGGTCAGGTAAAAATAATTAATTCGACCAAGAAAGGTTGCTGTCGCTTATACTAAAGAAAAATAATCTTAAGGAAATTTATTGCGAGTGTAAAATTGAGACATACATGTTTTTAAAACCTTTGTTGATCAACTATTTTTTTAATAATATAGAGGAATTTGTATTGCGAGATATTAAAATATTAATCAATTTATTGTCGTAAATGCATATGATAATCACATAAGACAATCCAAAATCATTTTTTCGCAGCCAAAACCCCTTCTATTAATAATACTTTCTTATCAATTACAGACATAATTATTAAAATTTGAAGTTTTCAAATATAATATGGAACAACTTGAAATATGCAGTTTGGTTTGGATATACTAACGCTCCACTAAAACATAACTAAAACTATTTTGGACTGGATAGCGCAACTTTGAGTCCTGATCGGATGACGAGAGAGACATTTGAGCTCACAGATTCTCTTCTCTTCACCAAAGGAAGAGAATCTGGATCATGGGATCAGATTTAACGTCTGGGTCCCGATCGGATGACAAGGACGACATCTGAGCTCGCACATTTCCTTCTAACTTCCGTTCCACACCAAACGGAAGCGTGTGTTCAGTTTTAACATGCACCGTACCTGAATACACGACAGATCTTTGGTGAAAAGGGGTTTGAACAAGAAGATGAGGCCTTACAATTAAGTCACCTTGGCCACTGGAAAAATGTAATTCTATAAGCAAGGAAGATGCACTTTCCAAAATCAAAAAGGAAAATATAGTAATAAAGTAATATAAAATTAATTTTAAATTAAAAATTAAAATGAATTGATGGAAATTTATTCAGACTGTGAAGTTTATATGAGTGTTCTATACAATTTTTGATCATAATAAAGAGCTTTCGAACGAAGCTTGCATTTTATTTCCACTTAATTGGGTACTTTGTGTCTTTAACTATCCAAGAAAAACCTTCAATAAAATAGAAAATCAACAATGAATGTACAAGTAAAATATTCACTGTTAAAATGCCTTTAACATTAAAATTATGGCTGGTCTAAATTTCAATTTATTGTCATAAAGCAGGATTTTCATAAGAAAAATAAAAACTCTTTTTTGAAAAGAAAAGATATTCCAGCTATTTTGATGGATAATATAAACAATTTATTTTGTTTCTTTCCTTTAGGGAAAAATAAAGCTAATAGGCAAAAAAATAAATAAATAAATAAGTGCTAAATTATTTAAGGATAATTAAACCTTAAAAAAAAGTTTAATCCGCTAGAGGACCTAAATTTTGATATTTTTCCTAATTCTTTTTTGTTAGTCAGCGCCAGTATAAAGAAATAAAAATCTTTATATAACATTTGTATGACCCAAACGAAAAAATTACCAATTAGAGATCTAATTTTAAATATCGTACTCAAATCTCTGCCAGCATTAAATTAAACAACGAAATATGATACAAAATTAGTGCAAAATTCCCAAAAAATATCATCAAATTGAAAAAAATCTTAGGTTTCCAATATAAAAAATATTGTTAACTTCATTGAGGTTTTAAAATATTTTTGATCCGAAATTTCTCGTGTACGATAAAAAAAAAATACTTCATAAACTTAATAAATATTGTGTGATTCTTAAAATTGAATTAAAAGTTGGATCGAAATGCTGCTTTATGAAATCTCAAAATTATAATTCCAGATATTAAAAAATGCATTTTTTTTGCTTTAAATAATCAGAAATTTTAAGAAAATGCATCTAAGAATGAAATCATAATTTGATTTTATATTAACTGCTATTTGCATTTCTGAGGTAACATAAATATAGCAACAACATATTTAATTTAAAATATTCGGTTCATTTCAGAACATAAAGCATATTTAGAAAATTGGCTTTAATGACGGCAATTTAAAATTCAACAATGTTTAAAACTAACATACATTGCCGATATTTTTTTCTGAATCATGTTGCTTATTAAATGCAAACTTCTGAAAGTTTGATTATTGTTCATAGTAAGGTACTTTTTAAATTTCATTTTTACATCTATCGATTCATTACTGCCAATTTTAGAGCTGAAATAAAAATCAGAAATTGATTAGCATAACTTAAAAGCCCACAAAATTCAAATTTTCTGACTACTAATATTCAAATTCTGAAGCGGCACGAGGTTAAAACTCTCTCTAAAATAATCTAGCAACCTATTAAAACAGAATAAATTAAGCTGCAAGACAGGAAAGCTAATTGTTGTGTCATTAGTTTGATCATTATTAAGAATATTCATAAACCATCTATTCATTTTTAGTCATTATTTTGACGTAATTCACCAAAACTTTTCCCGCTTTTCCGCCTTTACTAAAGCCTGAGTGATGTTTTTAAAAAAAGACGAGTTTTCCTTGAAAATAATTAAAAGCTATGATTGAAAATTAGTACGGGAAGACAATGATTAACGAAATCTAGTTTCAAATAATCGTTGTTGTCGAACAAAGCTTAATTTGAAAAGGCGGGACATATTAAAAAAAAGTTATTCCAAACGAGAACATGACAGAAGCCTGATTAATGGTTGCTAATCTTTAAAAGCAGATTCTTTTATGAATAAAAGCAACTTATATACTTTCACCCAATCACGTACTGCGTTGTGGCGTATCGAGTAGCTTGTTATCGTCTGCAAAATGGATGTTTAAAGGAAGAGATAAAATTCGCCGTTATTCTATTAAAATGCGAAGCTTTTCATCTCACACAATAGACGGCGCTGCTTACCATCGTCGTAACTGCGTTTTACAAGATACAATGGTTGTTAGAGGCTATAAAAATGTCCGACACGCAGCTGCGCTAAGGAAAGAAAAGAATGCCATGATGTAGGTTGAAAGAACTTAATAAATAAATTACCTACGCTTGCATACATGTACACAAAACCTTTGCTGACAAATTGCTTAAAATTTTCAAGATCTGATCGTTATTTTTTTGCGGAGTTTTTAAGTGTCCCTGTTGATTTTTAGGAGCACTTAAGCTGAAGGAGAATGGGAAATATCTATTATAAAAGCGCAGGTTGAAAAGAAAGTTGTGGAATTTTATTCATTAACATTTCTTTTATAACAAAATGGGGGGCATCTTCTTTCTTTGTTGGTATGTATTTTTGAAAGAAATGTAAATATTTTTGTTACTATTTTAAATGAAAAAGTGTTGATTTAGAGTAAAAAAATTATGGTATCATAACCTGCACGGAAAGAATGTCAGTTTTTATCTATTATAAGGAAAACAATTCACCAGATTCAAAATCCGGAGCTCGAAAAGCGAATGAATTAATTTACGAAAACTTTTGCACTTCTTCTTACGCAGCGGAAAAGAATAGTTTTTCATCACATTTAAAAAATTAATTACGTAAATGCATAAAAAAAAAGAGCTGAAAAAATTAATTAAATTTCATTCGTCAAAATAAGGTTAGGACCTCTATGGCGTAAATTATGCATTTTTTATGAATTCATTTATTTCGCCGTGTAAATCACACCCTTACGAGAAAAATTAATTCTACAAAAAGTTGAGAATGCTTTTTAAAAATTTAAGTTCATTTTTATATTTAAAATTAGATTTTTTTTAAAGAAACAAAATACTTCTATGAAAAAAATTGGAGAAAGTGATTTTTGAAAACCTAATTATTCGCTATACCATTTAAATTAATTGCTTGAAAGATGCAGCAAAAAATTTAAGTTATATTTAAATTTCCTTTTAAATTTTGAATTTTTTCATCTGATTATGTATAAAAATTATAAATGTATCGATGTGAACTCGTTTTTTTTTAATAAAACACGTTATATTTCTTTACTTTATTCGCTGTAGAAATTTTTTTTTTATTAAAATAACATGGATTCTTATTAAATAAAATTTGGAGTTCAAAGCTTTTTACAAGTTTAATTTAGTTTCTTTCGCGTTGGTAAATTTCATGCCTTTAAATTTAAATGTTAGACTTCCTCTGATAATGTTCATATTTCATGGTTTAATTTTTACTTTCATATGTCAAATATATAAATTAATAACACCGTAAGTGTATATATACATATATATACATAATGAGATTTCAATAAAAAAATCTCAAACGATATTTTAGCAATGAAATTTATGAGCTTCTAAATTCCTTATTTGCTTGTAATTACAAATTAATTTTTTTTTGAATTTCATTTATTAATCATAAATTGATGGAACAGTTGGATGTTTAGATTCTCTGATGAAAAATAAAGGAAAATATTTAAGAATTTATAAATACAGATTTGTTATAATTTGTTAAAATGATTATGTAACGTTCGATGCAGAAATAATTTTTTTTTAAATCAAGAGTTTAAATATCACAATTTATAAAAGCGCATTGCAATGAAACGATATTATGAATTAATTGAATTCTAAATTCATTGTAATCTAAATAGCTTCCAAGATTTCACTTCCAAGGTTTTATTTATGATATGTATAGAGACTTTATATTTTTTTAGTACTGATTTCGGCCTCTAATGAATTCCTGATTTTTTTTCACTACTAATTTAAATAATATTGTTTATACTTTTTTAAGCTTTGCATTATAAAAATTTTGTTTCCAAAAATATTTTTTAATATCATTCGATTCTTTTAATCTTTACCATTTTTCATAACTTATTGTTACAAATTTTTCTTTACAACATTACAAAATGATCCACCTCATATAAAATCAAAATTAATTAAAAAAAATTCATTAAAACAAAATTAATTCTAGCATGTGTTATTTTAACGGAAAAAAAAATTTAAACATTCCTTCAACAAGAAAAAAATAAAGAACAACAAGAAAGAATAAAAAAAATCGCCTACCAAATTTAATTTCTTTAAACACTGAAGAAAAACAGAAGCATGTAAATGTAATCAAAAGTGAGATCTCACCTTACCAAATATATCCCAAAAGTTCAGTTCATTGTGATTTTTTAAAGTATCTCAAGTTCCCCTTTATAAAATCAAACGATGGCGCATATACACGTTGAATGGTTGCATAATAAATTTTACAAAAAACACCAACAAATAAATAAATGCTATAAAAAATAAAAATAAAAAATAATAATGCAGATAAGAATTCATTTTTATTAGATAAAAATTTACACATCGACCACGCCAAAATGAAGATTTGGATTGACGTGTATACACACGTTAAGCTCACTTAACGGGTTAAATAAAATCCATTCATAGCAATTTCTCTATTTGTCCATTCATATTTTATCATTACAAACGTATTTTTACGATAAAATACACCTTAACGAATTGAAGAGAAAAAATCCTTGATAATATCACGCGTGTTAACTTAAATATGCGATATATTACGGAACGATGTAACGTTATTTGTGAGCCAGCTACCTTAGTTAGAACATAAAAGGCAGCATTGTAGGAACACAATGCACTAAAAGGAAATTCACACATCAGTTCGATTTCCTCATATTAAGTCCTACTAATGAAGTCAATACAGACGTCTGGAAATTATTTAATTTCGTCCAGTCTTTCCATTCGTTATTATCATAGTCTCGAGAAAGTTCCGGCGTACAATAATGGACCAGATATTTATTTAGATGTCTTATTTTGTCCGCCCAGATTAACCACTATAGAAAGTGCCTCTTTTGTGGCACAGAAAGAATTGAAATAAGTTATAACAATGTTGAGTATAAACACTCTGCGTAATTTTCAAAACAAGTGCATCCAAAATAAACTCATATTCTGCTTTGCAACACGCAGATGTTGTTTTAGGTAATCGCCACGTTACAGTAAATAGATAAGAATAATATCGTTTGGTAGAAATTCTATAGAAGATAAAATTCTATCAAAATTTGGCGTATAAAAGATAGAAACAATGGGTGAATTATGGTAGGAAAACAATAATAATCTGAAACTCTTTTATTAATTAGATTTAAGGATTATGCTATCTAACAAATGTCTCAGAATTTCTACTTTAAGGAGATTTATTCTGTGCTGGTAAAGTCATTGAATCTTGCATCAGAATAACTATCTTGTTCATATGATTTTCTTAAAACAATTATATACTTTAATTTATTTTGTTTTCTTATCTAAATCAATTCTAAATAACTAAAAATCTTGTTGACTTGCAAACAAATTTTACAAGCTTGTCTCCATTCTTTGTTGTGTAAATTGAAAGGTGAAGTAGATTTAGACAAAAGTATTATTCGAAATTTCTGGTGAAATAAATTATAAGAATTAACGAAAGAGTAGTTTCTAAAAATCTAAATGCAATTAATATAAAGAATCTTATAACAGAATTTTCATATAACAATTTAAGATATTTTTATTTAATTCATTTTATAGATTGGTATGATCAGATTTTATGGTATGAAAAATAAATATTGTCAGAATAAATTAATAATTTTTTATCTATATTAAAACTAAACATTTTATATTGTAAATTTATTACCTTTAATTACATGATATTCTAGATTGCCCTTCTAAGTGAGTTAATGCTTAAGTTTACAATAATTTACTGTCGCTTAAATTAGCTATATGAAGAACCTATTTTAAATGTGCGTTATTTTGGATCGAACCTCGTAATTTTTATTCAAGGTAGCGAACGAGCAGTTTTTAAAACCTGAATAAAATTAATATCAAAATCTTGTAAGAGAATTCTCAAGTAACAATTTAAGACATTCTCATTTAATTCATTCTACAGATTAGTAGGATCAAGTTTCATAATAGAACAAATAAATATAAAATAAATTAATAAAATTTGTATTTAGATTAAAACTAAATATTTAATATAGTAAATTTATTACCTTTTTATTTTTATTGAATATTAATATTGTAAAATATTAATATTTAATAAAAATATATTAATATATTTTATTTTTAAATTTATTGCCTTTTTCAGGGTGTTAATGCCTAAGTTTATGCCAACTTATAGTTATATCAACATACCGTTTTATAGCTCATGAGGGTCATTTTGTGAAGAACCTCGTAATTTTCAGTTAGGACTAAATGGCAAAGACGATATCTCTCCCAGGATTCCTTTCTTCAGTTAAATTAACGCCCTACAAGCGGTTAACTTTCGACCATTATCATCTGATTTAACATTTACCAAATATATACCCGGTTTGCACTTCGATACAATTAGATTAGGTTCGTAGGATTTTTCTATTTCGAAGCTGAAAGCTACCACCATGCCACTGAAGCTCTATTTAGCTTAGGATATGTATAAATGATTATTTTTATTACAAATGGTATTTTGTATACTAATTAATATGTCAATATTTTGTTTGTATAATAGTTATAATTTTTGTAATAATTCAACAAAAATTCAAAATTCTGATTAATTGAATGATTAGAATATGATGAATATATAACTGTTTCCTAATAGATAAAATGGTTTATAATAATGGAATAAATATGATTTGTTCATCAACAAATTGACATAAATAAGAAAGAAAATCGTAAGTCAATTATTATATTACAATCTGAATCCCTGAACTGAATTTGGGCCATGGTACTTTTTTGTTTTGAAGCTGAAATCCTACTACTATGCCACTCAGGCTCTCCTTCGCTCAGGAAATGTATAATCTTTAAATAGTATATTGTATACCATATATGTGCCGGCATCCTGGTTTAGGGGTAGTGCGTCTTCTTCGTGATCTGGGCGTTTCGGGTTCAAGACCTGGTTCGGGCATGGTTGTTCTTCCCCTGTGTTCTATCTGTGAGATGTATGAAAGAGCCCCCGCCCCGTAAAAAGGGGTTGTGCAAGCGAATGTGTGTATGTCATCGTCATTTGAGCTAGAAGTCAGACTTCTGCTTTCGGGTGCTCAGGAATCTTTACCCTCAGAAACTACTGCACCCTCTTTCCGTGGTAACACGGACACAACAACATCATCATCATACCATATATGGATGTTGATATGTCAATATCTTGTTTGTATAACGATCATATTTTTGTAATTATCCAACAAAATTCCAGAATTCCGATTTATTGAATGATTAGTCTTACTAAATACATAGCGTTTCCTTATAGATTAAATTTCATATAAAAACGGAATAAATGTGAGTTGATCATCAATAAACTGATGTAAAAAAGTGAGAGGATCATGAGACAATGACTGTGAAATAGTGGTTATAATATATTCTATTATTTACAAACATGTAATGCTAATTGATTATGAATTTGTAAAAAAAATAATTATTAATCGAATTGAAATTTTAATGTCTTCGAATAGTTATCTGAATTGACTATTTATGATAATTTGTGAAATCATAGCTGATAGACTAAATATCCTTTAAAAACTTATCACAGAAAAGTAATATTGGATCAATGTATTTATTCATAGGAAATTAACTAAAATATCTGGAATACTGGGCTTCGCTCAGCAGTTTTTTTTATTTTTTGCTTTTTTGGAGGCAAAATTTAGATTCGAATCACATGCTGATTACATAGGAATATTTTTCAATCTCACCTATACATGAAATGGTCCTTTAAATTAAAAAAAAATCACGAATGCACTTAGTTTAACATGTCAATCGAAAAAATCTGATGTATTACAGTATTCAATTTACAGTTTATCTGTCTTTACTTATATTTGTGAACTAACAATGAGTATTACCACGGCGAAATCGGGTTCGAGATTGCGCTTTATGATATTGTCAACATGAAAGCAAATACAAAAAGATCCTGATAGTTAGTTATAAAAAATTGTGTGTGTTTTGTAAAATCGCACTTTTTTAGGAAACAAAACTAACATAGAACAAACGACTCTGAACGAGGCCCTACAACACACGCGTCATTCATGTTGTTCTGACTACTATACTGCACTGCCCTCAGTTTGAAGCGGAAGTTCAATATACTTATTCTGATAGTTAAAAAAAATGTCGTGAAAAATCGCGTTTTTACAGGAAAGATACCTATATAGATAAACTTAAAAAGCAAAACCTTATCTTTATATAGCATTTGATCTATAATCGTTACAGTCATTTCAGAGATAAATATAATATATATACAAGAATTGCTTGTTTCAATCATTCTTAAGGCATCAATCATTTTTAAAAACTATCGAAGTATTATTATGAAATGTGTAATATTTAAGTTTTCCAAGTAAATTAAAAATTCTTAATGATAGAATTTTTGGCGAACTTAAATTTTCAATATAAACAGAATCATCTTTAATTAAAACTACCTAGTAATATTTTTGCTTCATGACTGTGAGTATTACAAATAAAGCTATATCATCTATTGAAAACTAACAATACAGATTTATATTTGTCAAAATTTTTTAGTTCCAATATACCGAAATACATTTCAAAGTTTCTTTCCTTTCAGCCAACAAAGCGCGCCACGAGCCACAAAATATTCTAAAACTCAACGAAACAAAACAGGAATAAAACAAAGCACACTTTATTAGTTAATTCCGTTTTCTTATGCGTAGGAACACTTAGTTCAATTTTTTGTATTAAAAATAGAACTAACTCCATCATTTATTGAAAACTAACAAAAACTAAATTTTTAGTTCGAACATACTGAAATACATTTCAATGTTACTTTCCTTTCCAAGCGCGCCACAAAATATTTCTAAAGTTGAGGAAACAAAACCGGAATAAAGTAAAGCACAACTTACTAGTTAGTTCTATCTGTTTACGCTTAGCAAGTACTTAGTTCTATTTGTTTACACTTAGCAAATACTTAGTTCTATTTGCTACTATTACAAATAGAAATAACTACATCATTTATTGAAACCTAATTGTACAAATTGATATTTATCAACATTTTTTAGTTCCGATATATTGAAAAACATTTCAAAGTTACTTTCATTTCGAACAACAAAGCGCGCCACAAAATATCTCTAAAAATTGACGAAACAAAACAGGAATAAAATAAAGCACACGTTACTAGTTAGTTCTACTTATTTACTCTTAGTAAGCATTTAGTTAGTTCTGTTTGCTAGTATTACAAATAGAACTAACTACATTTATTGAAAACTAACTACACGGATTTATATGAGTCACAATTTTTTAGTTCCAATATAGTCAAACACATTTCAAAGTTTGTATTTGCCAAAGTTTATATTGGTTTCCTTCCAAAGCGCGCCACAAAATATCTCTCAAACTCAACGCAACAAAACAGAAATAAAACACAGCACACTTTACAAGAGCCGGTCTCCCAGCTGAAATCCCGAATTAACCATGACATGAAATACAACCGCAATTTCGATTCCAATCTTTTCGAGAGAGCCCTTGCCAACCTTTACAATTAGGACGAGAGTTGGAATTCTGGAAATTAATCTTCAGACAACAGAATTAGGAGGGGATGGGGGGTTGAGAGGACATCGCAAACTAAAACAGTCAGTTCGAGTCCTCTATTTCAAGAACATTGGAGGTTTCTGCGCGTCCGCAGTGACTCAGAATCAGGCGAAACATAATGATTGTTAGGGTATTATGTAAATTTAAGTGTACACTTGTTTGTCGTTTTGCAGTAGTAGTAGTTGGAGGGCTCTGGGCTGCGTGTGTGAGGGGAAGATTGGATTGCAGCGTTTTACTGGGATTCCGTTTGGATCTTGTTCTCTGTTAAGTTATAATGACATGCGTGCGATCAGATATCAAAGAGGAAAGGAGAACTTTTATTTGAGTTTCGGAAATCCGGAGAGTTTAATAATGATTTCATGGGGGATATTTTTAGCCGAAACCCTACTCAAATTCAATTCTCATTAATAAGATCGTGGTTGGAGTTCCGGTTTCTGTGAATTTACCACTTCAAAATCATTGACAAAGATTTCGGTCGTGTTTATATGATGACTCATTAGTGAAATTTTAACTTAGGTGAATTTTCTGATTTCGATGGGAAATATATTATTCTCTGTTGCTATAATGTTTGGATAAGAGGATCAAATGAAGCTATTACGAAAATGAAGATAAATTTTCTTTCTAAAAAGGATTATGCTTAAGAGTCATTGACTATGATTTTAGTTTTTCTCATAAGATGACTCATTAATGAAATTTTAATATAAATGAATTTCAGTTTTCAACTCAAAATGGAGACATTTTGTGCTATATAAGATATAAATAAAATTATTAAAAGAAGTATTTTTGCAAATAAGATAAACATTCTCAACAGAAATACTTGAATTTCTTATAAAAGAGATTGATATAAACATTTGAAGAATCCAGTGATCATTTTAATCTAAAAAGCTTTTCCATCAGATATTTTGAATTATTTAGAAGCAGTTTTATGATTAATTTCAAAATGATATTCTAACCAAGTACAGGAATGAATATAGTGTTTTATGCTGGAGAAAATTAGGTGATAGATTTTCAAAAATTAGGGAGAGAGTTTTGAAATGGTTTTGAGATCTGTAGATATTCTATTATAAATTATTTTAAAGAAATCATCATTTTCGAATTATTATAAGATTCTACATGAAATTTAATGACATCAGTAGATGTTGCGAGAGACTTTATAACATCAATAAATATAATGCGAGCATATATAAAATCGTATCGTTCTATGCAATCATTTCCATTTCTGGCATTATAAAATATAAATGTCATACATTTCTCTACCAAGAAATTAATGAAAGTACATGTTTTGAATTATACGAAATAATGTCTTTCGAATAATAATGAGTTGCTTTAAATTCAACCTTCTTTAATTATTCTGAATGTATTCTGTATAATGAAATTTCAATACGTAAATTAAAACAATTCCATATAGAGGTATAAAATAGTATTGTACGGAATCGTTTTGAAAAAAAGTGTTCGATTTGTTGTCTTTGAAACATCTGTAAAAGAAATCACTCTTTCTCTAAGCGAATACTTGATGTACACGGTATTAAATAATATTTCATGGCATGGTGAATCTTGCACAAACTAGTAGAATACTGCATACCTAATACTACCGGGATTTTGAAATATATTTTTATTATTTGAAAAATATTTCGATTTTTTTAAAAAAAATTGACTTAAAAGTTAATTAGTTTAATTTTTCTTTCTGTAATTAATAAAAATTTTAATTAAATTTAAACTCTACCAATATTTCAGACAAATCTATAGTTCAAATATAACGAAATGAACATGATTGAAATATACAAATAAACAGTAAATAGTAAAATGTGTCCGACGATGATGTATCTGATTATTCTTTACACTCCAAAACTATGTGAAATAATAATTAGCAATAATGATATTTACATAATGCAAACATGGCTCATAAAGTTTTATTTCCTCAATTTTGTTATTTCTCGAATTTCGATTGTTGGCGCCATGCATGGTCTGAAGATGATCTTATGAGAAAATGTCACTTTGTAGTCTCTTATCAAAAAACTCTAAAGTTCTTTGGACTTTTTCATATCATTTAATCTAAAGACTGTGTATATCGGATGCTTTGCAGTAATTTGCAGTGTTGAAAGCAACTGCTATTAGTCTATAACTCTTCAAGCACTTGCAAAACCCTCGTAAGAAATTGAGTACCACTTGAACATACTTTGGGCTATCAAGATCTAAACAAGAGATTCTTTAACTTGTGCTGTTCAAGTGTAAGCAATTAATGATACTTTGTTTCTAAACATATAGTTTTTGTTCTATATAATTTTGCAATCTGTCCAAGATTTCTCAGATATCTTGTAGATATAGACTAAATTAATGAGTTGCCAATATTATGTTACTTTATACATGTTCTATAAATAATAAAAAAAGTATGTGTGTGTGTGTTGATACTCTATAGAACAAATCGTTAGACCTAAAGCAAATATGGGATCAATGCTAATTCGAAGTGATTTCATACGAAAATTTAAATTGAATTTTAATTAGCTAAAATTATACAAAATTTTGAAATTTCGGCAGATTTTTTTAAAAATATGAATGTTGATTTGCAATGTATATGTCTCAATAGGAATTTATTTCGAGATAAAAACAAGAAAAATAAAAATAAATAAATGCAATTTCCAAATTATTATGTATGTTTGCCAAAATAAATAAAGAAAAAAAAATACAACTTTATTTCTTCTTTTCTTTCTGCTTTAAGTCTTTTGAAATTCATATGGCACATGAAAAAAAACACCTAGTGATTTAAAACAGCAGAAAAATCGTTCCTTTCACACTTTTCCTTTGTTCTATTTTAATGCAAATTCAATTCCTTTTTTTTTGACACGAAAATAAAAATAAATCAGGCAAAGATAAATGATGGCACAGAAATAAAGGTACGGGGACTCTTTCTTGGATGAAAACAAATGAAGCTCTTCCATTGTAGAAAATAAAACCTTCTTCCTGTCCTTCGAAGCATACAAATAGGTATTAGATTGGATTAAAGGCAAGAAAAAAAGGATTCTGATCTGTTTAGGTAGTTGATAGTATTATCGGCTCATGATTGCTCCGTTCCGCCATCTTAAAGAGACAATTGGAGGAAATCGAATTCAATTAAAGAAAATTTTTAAAAGAAAAAAAATTGAGGAAAAAAAATGGCGACTGTTTCAATGCGTGTCACTGCTAACCTCGATTGAAGAAGATTGAACTATCGGTCTTCTGGCCTGTCTAGGAGTTGAAATAATTATTTGAAACTTTGAATATTTAATGATAGAATGATTATTTAGAACTTAAAATATTTGAAGATGGAGCATTTATATGAGATTTCAAACGTTTGAAGATAAAATGAGTATTTAGAACTTTTTTATGTTTGATTTTAAAAGAAAAAAAATCGAGAAGAAATGGCGGCTGTTTAATGCATGTCACTGCTCACCTTGATTGAAGAAGATAGAACTATCGGTCTTCTGGCCTGTCTAGGAGTTGAAATAATTATTTGGAACTTTGAATATTTAATGATAGAATGATTATTTAGAACTTAATAATTTGAAGAATATTGAAGATGAATATTTGAAGAGGAGCATTTATATGAGACTTCAAACGTTTGAAGATAAAATGAGTATTTAGAACTTTTTTATATTTGATTTTAAAATAAAAAAAATCGAGAAGAAATGGCGGCTGTTTAATGCGTGTCACTGCTCACCTTGATTGAAGAAGATTGAACTATCGGTCTTCCAACCTGTCTAGGAGTTGAAATAATTTTTTAGAACTTTGAATATTTAATGATAGAATGATTCTTTAAAATTTAAAATATTTTAAGATGGAACATTTATATGGGATTAAAATGTTTGAAGATAAAATGAATACTCTGAACGCTCAATGTTTCCTTTGAGACTCCACCAGAAATGCCCGAGTTATTTAAAAGCATTTCTAAAGTTTTCTCTCATAACAAAAAAAGGCAATATAATTATTTAGATAAAGTAATAATGGTTTTATAAATTGGTCATTTTTTTATGGCCAGCTGATTAGACGGGAATATTATTAGACGAATATAACTAGACGAGAATAAATTCTCTTGCTCATAACCTTAATGGATACGAATCCTATGACGTCATAGTACCGTTGTAATAAATATGTGAGTAATCTATGTTCTAATTGCTTTTAATCTTTCACGATACAAATTTCATTTACTTATTATTCAAACCAACTAAGAAGATAATAAACAGAAATTTCCCTCTTTAACTTTAATCCACTTTAATATTTGGTGAAATAATGAGAATGGTTTGAATTTTATTGTAACAATGAAAACCGCTGTCGCAAATTATAGAGAAAAGATAACTTTCAAAACATTGAAATTTCAAGAAAAAAACTGACAGGCAATTAAATTAGTAACGTTAAAGAAATAGATTTAAACAATTAGTAACGATAGATTGAGTTTTAAAGAAATATAATTATATTTTTAAATAGTAATATTTTTAGAAGTTTTTACAAAAAAATGCCACTTAATTTTTAAGTAGTTAAAATTCTGATTAAAACTTTTATAAAGGTGCCCCATCTCACTCTCTTAAGTATATATGTACCCTGTTTGGTACATCAGTGGCTCTTTCTATAGATTTTATTGCTAGCAGAGATTTCTCCAATGCATCTACCTATAAGATCCTGATCCGTGTGAGCAGTTCCACGTGTATTTTATCTAATTTAAAACATTTAATTTCAGGTGAATTTTTGGACTTTTACAAGCATTTCATCTTGATATCAATAACTATTATTTGTTTCAAATTACACTGGTGTGAAAAACTTAAGCAACAATGCAAATTTTAAGCAGGTAGCCATGAAATTGCAGAAAAAGGGTTGTTGCTATCAATACTACGAACACACAATTCAGTAGAAAGATGATGCGTATGCAAATGTCAGTAACAAAACATCATAGGTGTACGCAAAACGCATACAGTCGGCGAGCGCAGCTCAAGACTTCAAGGAAAGGAAGAACACAGGCGCAATGAGACATTCGCTGCAAGTGCAAGTGAGTTCTTTTGTGAAATATGACTAGAAGAAATCATCTGGACGACTTCACACGTGGTAGAATGATCGGAAAGCTGGAGGTGGGGCACAGTTTGACCAGTGTAGCTGAAGTATTCTGAATCAACAAAAGTGTCGTTTCGAGCTCTTGGAAAGCCTTCCAAAACATAGATACAGTTGTTAGAAAGGGTCACCCTATGAAAAAAACTGCAGTGGACTGCATATATCATATCGTCCAGCAGGCTACAAGAGCCCGTCAGGCGGAAAGAACTAGTCAACAAGCGTCACTGCTCAGCAAATGTGTACTAAAACAGGGCGACAAGTGTCACGGTTTTCTGTGGACAGACGCCTTCACATAGTTGGCCTATTCGCCAAGCGCGCCCTGAACGCTGTATTCCTTTGAAAGTTGGCACAAAAACTAGGCATTTCATCAATGGAGTCGTATACTCTTTACTGATGAGAGTCGTTTCAGTGCCAGACGTGATTCTCAACGTCAGTTGATTTAGAGAGAGGTCAGGAGACGGTGTCATCTCAGTGACATCACGGAAAGAGACCACTACGGTGGTCCTAGAGTTGTCGTCGGGGTGACATTATGCTAAACGGGCGGACTAAGCTCCACGTTTTCGACAGAGACTCTGTAACCAAAGATCGCTATTGTAAGGAAGTGATCCTTCCCTATGTGCGTCTGTTTCGAGATGCCATTGAACAAGACTTCGTTTTTATGGATGACAATGCACGCCCACATCAGACTGATGATGTTCAGCAGCCATTGGAAAGTGATGATATCATTCGAATGGATTAGCCAGCATTCTCTCGTGATTTAAATTCCATAGAACATGTGTGGGATGCTTTGAGGAGACACTTTGAGGCATGATTACATCCTCCGAGGAACACCCAACAACTGAAACAGATGCTGATTGAGGAATGGACGCTCTTACTTCAAGAACTGTTCGGCAATCTGGTGCTGAGTATAGAGAGACGGTGCGAAGCAATCATTGCAGTAAGGGGAGGGCATATCCTATACTAAGGAACATCTGCTTGCTGTTCTTCCTGTTGGACAGACAATTATGTGTAGCGGTACTATAAGTTCAATAAAGCCTTTTTTTTTTTTGCTTGATTCCATACCTGAATATGGATTTAGCACATTTTGAAATCTCATGACTAATGCTTTAAAGGGAGGTTAATTTTTATTTTATGAGCTTAGAAGTTTTACTTAAATTGGCTTTAAAATAATTTTAAAAAATTATTTCTTTTACTTTAAATGTTATTATTGTATTCGTATAAAAATATTTCATTAATTATTAGTAAATTATGTAATTAAAATATGCTTCAATTGCATTCCCCTTACAAATTTTCATTTCAGTATCTGGATTATTAAGTAAAATTCAATTCCACAAATAATGCTAATATTTTTATTATAGTATAGAAAATGAACTTATTGTCTATGCGAATTTGAAAAATTATCTTATCTTATAATCTAATAATATAATTATCTTACAATAATCATCTTTTAATATAAAACAATTGTTATTTCAAGAATAAAGAAGTATTAAATAAAATTTCTAAAATGATGCAAATTGATTTTAAATCTTCAAATCTTTTGTTGCTCACAATAAAAAAAAGTTTTAGCACAATATATTTTATTTATGTATTCGTATTTTTATACCAGAGAGTAAAATCAAATGCATTATATTTTTTTGGGTTTGTTTATTTTTACAAAATTTTGCCAAATAAACAAGCTATATTAAGTATGCGACTTTTCCTCTTTCAGGTTAGCCATTATGTCAAAATCTGTGTTATTTTTATGAATAAAATGCAAATACGAAACAAATTGGTTAATTTAATTCCGTTCAAGTATTTTCAGAAGCATTATATTTCTTTTACATAACCTTACAGAAAATACATTAGGCAATTTTTTCTTAAAGTTCTAACTTTTGTAAGAGAAAATTTGTTTACGAAGCAAATTTTCTTTACTTATATTTGAAGCAAAGTTAATGCCTATATTATTACAAACTGTATTAAATTCTCAAATTTTAAACTTTTATTCTAAAAAGGACACGTAATATAAAAGTTCTTACATGTTTATAGGATCGAGATTTTATTAAAAAACAAAAGAATAAGAAATAAATATAATAATTAATTTATTCTCAAAATAGAGATAACACTGAAAATATAAACTCTAAAAAGTATATATATATTTTATATAAGGAATTTTAAAAGTATAAGTAATGAAACTGTTTTTAAAACTATAAGTAATGAAATTGCTTTTGAAAGTATATATATTGAAATTTATATAATGCATTTAGGCTTTTAAAAGTATATATATTAAAATTTATATAAGGAATTTAGGCTTTTAAAAGTATATATATTAAAATTTATATAATGCATTTAGGCTTTTAAAAGTATATATATTAAAATTTATATAATGCATTTAGGCTTTTAAAAGTATATATATTAAAATTTATATAAGGAATTTAGGCTTTTAAAAGTATATATATTAAAATTTATATAATGCATTTAGGCTTTTAAAAGTATATATATTAAAATTTATATAATGCATTTAGGCTTTTAAAAGTATATATATTAAAATTTATATAATGCATTTAGGCTTTTAAAAGTATATATATTAAAATTTATATAAGGAATTTAGGCTTTTAAAAGTATATATATTAAAATTTATATAAGGAATTTAGGCTTTTAAAAGTATATATATTAAAATTTATATAATGCATTTAGGCTTTTAAAAGTATATATATTAAAATTTATATAAGGAATTTAGGCTTTTAAAAGTATATATATTAAAATTTATATAAGGAATTTAGGCTTTTAAAAGTATATATATTAAAATTTATATAAGGAATTTAGGCTTTTAAAAGTATATATATTAAAATTTATATAAGGAATTTAGGCTTTTAAAAGTATATATATTAAAATTTATATAATGCATTTAGGCTTTTAAAAGTATATATATTAAAATTTATATAAGGAATTTAGGCTTTTAAAAGTATATATATTAAAATTTATATAAGGAATTTAGGCTTTTAAAAGTATATATATTAAAATTTATATAATGCATTTAGGCTTTTAAAAGTATATATATTAAAATTTATATAAGGAATTTAGGCTTTTAAAAGTATATATATTAAAATTTATATAATGCATTTAGGCTTTTAAAAGTATATATATTAAAATTTATATAAGGAATTTAGGCTTTTAAAAGTATATATATTAAAATTTATATAAGGAATTTAGGCTTTTAAAAGTATATATATTAAAATTTATATAATGCATTTAGGCTTTTAAAAGTATATATATTAAAATTTATATAAGGAATTTAGGCTTTTAAAAGTATATATATTAAAATTTATATAAGGAATTTAGGCTTTTAAAAGTATATATATTAAAATTTATATAATGCATTTAGGCTTTTAAAAGTATATATATTAAAATTTATATAATGCATTTAGGCTTTTAAAAGTATATATATTAAAATTTATATAAGGAATTTAGGCTTTTAAAAGTATATATATTAAAATTTATATAAGGAATTTAGGCTTTTAAAAGTATATATATTAAAATTTATATAAGGAATTTAGGCTTTTAAAAGTATATATATTAAAATTTATATAATGCATTTAGGCTTTTAAAAGTACATATATTAAAATTTATATAAGGAATTTAGGCCTTTAAAAATACTTTTAAAGGCCTTTCGTTAAATATAATTTCATTATATTTAACGAATATAATTTCATTATATTCGTTAAATGCTTTAACAAATACAAATTTATGCGTAGAATGAATACATTCGTCATGACGAACAACTAACATCTGACATTAACTGACAATTGCAAAAGGCTCAAATATTCAATTTATTAATGCATATAATCATCCTATATTTGAATTTTGCATGCTTAGAGGAAAAAAAATATTATGCAGAATAAAGTAACTTATTTGTTGTTTTCATTTAAAGACTGAACTGACAAAGAAACAACAAGATATTGCCAAATTAGTCATAAAAATCATAAAATTATTTTCTTCTCTCACGATTTTCTATGAATAACAATTTCACTGAAACCGATAATTCCAAAATTGACTTATTCAAATACAGCAAGATCTAAAACTTGAGATTAATTAAAAGTCTCAGATAGATTTTTTTTGGGGCGTTGGCAATATTTTCTTATACATCAAATAAAGCAAAAGCAAATTATTTTTAGTTTGGATAACACAACACATTTTTATTATCTTACCTGAGACTCCGACAATATCACAGTGAATTGAGCCTCGACCACCTAATAAATATTTCTATATCATTTGTTGTCTTTATTTAAAGACTGAATTAATCAAGAAACGAAAAAATATTATAAAAAAAAAGTATGACACTCTTAAATCTCTTTTATAATACTGCAGCTCGAAAAGAAAAATATTGAAATTATATTTTCTATTATTATTTTAATTTCTAATAATATGTAAATAAAAAAATGTAAATTTAAGAAGAAACGACGAATCAATATTTAAAATTTCAGATACGGCTTTCTGAAGGTGAGCATCACCTAAAAATTAAATTGAAAATGCACCAAAGCGTGACTTAACATTATTAGATAAGTCTTTAAATTAAATGATAAGTAAACAGCCTTATCATATATGTATGACATGCCATAACACGCAAATATTAGTCAAGTCACAAAATTATGCGCCGAAAATATTTCAAGTCACAAGATATATTCCACTCAATTTTCCTGCCTTGATGACTCTCAAACGCAAGCCATTTTTAAACATGCCATACTATTTATTTTTCTTTCCAATGAGATTTTTTTCAATATGCATAAGAGAATTAAATTATACCATAAAAAATCTAAACGGTTCTGTAAGTGATGAGACTTTCAATATTATCTAAGAATACTTATAAAACAGAGAACCAACAAAACAAGAAAACCACGTTAGGGCCCCTTTTTTAATGTTATTTTTTTAGCGATTCTTAATGTACAGCTATATTTCTTTTTAAAGAAAGTATGAACTCTTAGTTTTAAGACTTGGATATGTCAACGGCTAATCTTTTACGATCTATTTACCGAGTACGCCAGAGTTGATGGGGGGAGAGTTTTAGATTTTTTTTGCTTCTGTTTTCCATATTTCAAGTTTTGTGTAAAGGTAGGAGAGCTGCAATTCCCCATATTTAAGATGTTAAACAAATAACGGCCCGGTTTAGGGCCGATTTAGCCGCGATGTTGGTGACGATTATGCGCCGTGTTATTTTAGTTTTATGTGTTCCTTTACTTTTGTTTGACTTTATGGCCGTCGTAAAAGAAGGTGATTCAGATTATGTTATTTGCATAGTACTTGGACCCTTTAAGAAATTTTTTATCGCCCTTTTGAGAGGAAAAATGCAGTATTTCTGGTAGGAATTGCATAAGTATTCACCCATGTTTGGGTATTTTCAAGCATTGAAATTTTTTTAAATGGCTTGATTTCCTCGAAATTTTATTTAAAGTAGCCTTGGATCATTTTTAATTCGTGTATACGAAGTACAGGAAAAGTATTGTAATAAGCAAAAACTCAAAATTTCGAATTAGAAATTTTGATGAATCTCCAGTTCCTGGCCTCTCGATGTCCGAAAATACTTTTTTGGCATTATGCCTCTCCGACAGTATTTCTAGTAGGAATTGCATAAGTATTCACCCATGTTTGGGTATTTTCAAGCATTGAAATTTTTTTAAATGGCTTGATTTACTCGAAATTTTATTTAAAGTTGCCTTGGATCATTTTTAATTCGTGTATACGAAGTACAGGAAAAGTATTGTAATAAGCAAAAACTCAAAATTTCGAATTAGAAATTTTGATGAATCTCCAGTTTCTGGCCTCTCGATGTCCGAAAATACTTTTTTGGCATTATGCCTCTCCGGCAGTATTTCTGGTAGGAATTGCATAAGTATTCACCCATGTTTGGATATTTTCAAGCACGGAAACTTTTTTAAATGGCTTGATTTCCTCGAAATTTTATTTAAAGTTGCCTTGGATCATTTTTAATTCGTGTATACGAAGTACAGGAAAAGTATTGTAATAAGCAAAAACTCAAAATTTCGAATTAGAAATTTTGATGAATCTCCAGTTTCTGGCCTCTCGATGTCCGAAAAATGCTTTTTTGGCATTATGCCTCTCCGGCAGTATTTCTAGTAGGAATTGTATGAGTATTCACCCATGTTTGGGTATTTTCAAGCATTGAAATTTTTTTAAATGGCTTGATTTCCTCGAAATTTTATTTAAAGTTGCCTTGGATCATTTTTAATTCGTGTATACGAAGTACAGGAAAAGTATTGTAATAAGCAAAAACTCAAAATTTTGAATTAGAAATTTTGATGAATCTTCAATTTCAGGCCTCTCGGTGTCCGAAAAACACATATTTTTCCTTATGTCTGTCAGTAATTCTAGTAGTAATAGTAACAGTTTTTACCCATGTTTGGGTATTTTCAAGCACTGATTTTTTTTAAATGATTCGCTTTCCGTGAATTTTTATTGAAAGTTATCTTGAATTATTTTTTCATTTTTTTAACGTATACGAAATGCAGGGAAAATATTGTAATTATCAAAAACTCAAAATTTCGAACTCGAAACTTCAGTTTCGAACCGTTCAGCGTTCGAAAAATACTTTTTTAGCATTATGTCTCTCCGGCAGTATTTCTAGTTGGAACTGTATAAGCATTTCCCTATATTTGGTATTTTTCAGCACTGATTTTTTTTAAATGTCTTCTTTTCTACGAAATTTTATTGAAAGTTATTTTGGATCATTTTTTTCCGAGTGTACGAAGTACAGGAAAAGTACTGTAATCCACAAAAATTCGAAATTTTGACGAACCTCCAGTTTTGGTCCTCTCTGAGTCCAAAAAATACACTTTTGGTATTATGTCTGTCTCTCAGTCTTTCTAGTAGAAATTTTATAAGTATTCATTTATAATAATTTATTGTATAAGTATTATTATAAGTAATTTTATAAGTATTATTTATAAGTATTATTATAAGTATTATTTATAAGTATTATTATAAGTAATTTTATAAGTATTTTTTAAGCACTAAAGTTTTTTTAAATGGCTTGCTTTTCACGAAATTCTATTAAAAGTTATCTTGTATCCATTTTTTCACGTATACGTAGTACAGGGAGAGTATTGTAATGATCAAAAAAATTCGAACATGAGATTTTGACTTATCTCCATGTTTCAGACCTCGCTCAGTCGAAAAAAAATATTTTTGGCATTATATCTGTCTGTCAGTCTATTAATTTGTCTGTGAACACAAAAATACTTTGAACTAATCGAATGGAATTTGGTATGTCTAATTATAACTAAATTTGCATATATCTATCAAATTTGGTGCGAAATCTATTCAGAGATAGTTTGTCTGTCCAGCCGTTGGAGCACAAGTGAACTCGATAACAATAAAACGGCAAGAATGAGATATTTAAAATTTGGTATATAGATTTAGTGCGGGCAAAGGTGGCCTGGTGATAAAGTCTCGGCTCGTGGGGCGTAGGGTTTCAGGTTCGAGACCCGATTCCACTGAAGAACCATCGTGTAAGAGGGTCTTTGCCCGTTATATCCGCCAGAGCCAAACGCCCTCCCACTGGTGGGGTGTGGGGAGGGGGGTGACAGCTCAGGTGTCATCGTCTTCATCTGGCCGAGGCTCAAAATTAAGAGGTCCGTCCCAAAATAGCTCTAGTATTGCTTTACAACGGGACGTTAATATAACTAAACTAATATAAGTTTAGTATCTAGAGATATTAGGTTCGCATTTCGTAGTTTTGTTTATCATTGTCATGCAAGACCTTCATGGTCTTGGGCAGGATATACAATTTTTGCGGGTCAGTGAGGGATTAGACCTTTATCGAGGAATATAAAAGAAAGATACGAGGGGACCCCTGCAGCCGGTTAACTAAAAATATAATAGATATTGAACTGATAATAAGAATAGCTGAAAGTACCAAAAAATTTAGAATTTAATTAATTTAACCCATTCCATATGCAGTTTGTGATATATTTTGGAGGCTAATTTAATCAGTAGTATTTCTTTGATTACATCAGCATACATATTTAGTATAAGTTTTGTGTTTAACTTCGTAGTGCAGTGAAGATGTTCAAGTTAAATTTTGTACTTCTTGGATCTTGAATTCGATGTAAATTTACAATATTTAGGTTAAAACCCCGTAACTCTTTTCACCTACATAACTTCGTACATTTTTAATTATCACGTTCACGTTAAAAAAAATAGACTAAATGATAGACGATCAGGCCTTTGATGGATCTGCACTAAAATTTTATAATGTCCACAGTATGTGCAATTGTGTTTTAATATTACATTTTATACGTGTCTAATATGATATGTCATACTTCTGACTCTCCGACACGCCACGAAGGCACACGGATTTAAACCATAAAACTAAATGACTGGATAGCCGCAACAGCAACACTGGTGGGAACTGTGGTTGAGTCCTAAGGGCCATCACCGGCCACGGTACAACCCTCCCCGAATGAAGTACGTCCCGTCGTCGATGGGAGTAGTCAGATCCCCCCCCCCTATTTGTATACCCTTTAGGGTGGCGAGATCCAACCACCATGCTGGAAGCATCTCATCCTCATTTCGAGGTGCCCCCCCCGGGGTTTGTCTAATATGATAAAGATAATTTTCAGAATAGGGATTATTTTTTTTTAATATTGTTATTTACATAATACCTCGCATAGGAAGCAGATCAAAATAAGGATGAGCAGTTTCCGGTATGGTGGTTGGTTCACACCACCCTGGTGGATATAGAAAAGGAAAGAGAGTAGCTACATCGACCTACCTACCTCCTATCGATGACAGGATGTATTTCCTACGGGAAGTGTCGTATCGTGGCCGATGATGGGCCTTAGGACTTAAACCACAGTTCCATCCAGTGTTGCTGTCCGTTCATTCAATTTTTACCATGTACTTAGGACGAGTTGGCGTAGTCAATTTACGATTACCTATTATTTGTGATTCACACTTTATTTCAAGACACGAGTTAAAATGTACTTTAGAGAGAAGATTAAATGTGGAGATTCGTTGAAATATCGTGGTCGAATAGTTTGAATATTAAAATATTTTCTTGTCGGATATTTCACATATGAAAACATAGAAGTATAGCAATTCTGTACATCAGAATTAATTTTATTTTTTATATCGTTAGTTCAGAGAACGAATTCTTTTATCTGAGATCCACGCTTTATTTCAAGACGCGGGTTAAAAAGCAATTTGCTTGCGCATCTATCAGAACATTGTTGATTAATGAGTGATGATACAGGCTGTTATGTTTAAAGTGAAAGCAATTTGTTATGGGGCAAACTTAATAAATTACTATTAGACTAATAATCGTTTAATTACTAACTCGGCTATAAACTTTTAAACTCATCAATCAAAAGAATTGAATTAAGGAAGATCAAAATAAACTGTTTTGAGTAGTTACGAACACATCGTTGTAAAATAATCAATACTGAGGTTTATCTATGCATCTTACATTTAAGAGTCTAGACGAATCCTAACAAATAAAAATTTATTAACTTTTAGTAAGAACGTAGTTTTTGATTCTGGATTTTTCGTTCTAGAAAGAAAATACGCGATGCATTATTTCTGAAAGTTGTTTGCGGTTGTTCTATAATCTATTGAAACAGTCTAATTTTAAGACAATAAACAGAATTGACAGAAGTTCTCAAATCCATTCTAATCTTCAGTCTATCAATCCAACAAATTTAATAAATGTAAATATTATTGCGTTATACTTTTTTGATAGTAAATGTGTTATCAAATCCAAAAATCCTCACAGGGCCGCGGTGGCCTGGTGGTAAGGTTTCGGCTTCGGAGCTGGAGGGTTCCAGGTTTGTGACCCGATTCCACCGAAGAACCGTCGTGTAAGGGGGTCTGTTGCACGTTAAATCCGTCACGACCAAACGTGCTTCCGCTGGTGTGGGAAGGGGGGTGCCAGCTCAGGTGTCGTCTTCGTCATTTGACCGCGGTTCAAAATGACGAGGTCCGTCCCAAATTAGCCCTAGTGGTGCTTCAAACGGGACGTTAATATAACCAAACCAAAAAGCCTCACTTCATATTTTTTTCTTTGCACTCAAATGGGCATAAAATCTGAAATCCAAACAGTCATGTGATAGACGTAAGGGAGAAGAATATTACATAATGGCCATGAGCTCAACAAAACCAAAGTGAGATGGCAATTTGCCGAGATGACTTACAAATGACTTACCTACTTTAAAAATGCACTTCTTTATAGTAAGTACCATGATCGACTGGAACGCCAGAAATAATGGAAGGAAACCTGATTCATTACGAGATCAGAATTAGCATTCCTTCTACCTTACACATGACTGACCATTCTTGTCTTTGCTGTACAGTCAAAGAAAAAGGAACCAATCTGTCATCCCTCTAACCTTCAATTATTTGTTCCTGCCCAACGGTCAAAGTAATTGAAGTGAAAGGAGATGAATAGTTGGATTGAAGACGAGTGAAATATACCGGTAAATATGTATCTTTGTAGTAGCTCCAGATGGAACTCCGATACATGAATTTTGAGTTTGGAGCTTGCATATTTAAATAATCATTATTTACTCCATAAAATACAACAAACACCTATTGTTTCAAGTGAAGTCTAATGGTTAGTATCAAAACAAGCGGCAATTTTTTTTCTCTGAATGCTCTAAAAAAACTAATAAACATACAAAAAGATTGCATCTGAAAATACAAAATGATTGATGAAACACTGTCTCACCTGCTTCAATTCATTAACTTTGTTTGGCTCAGAATGGTCAAGCCTTGCTTTTGCTCCTTAAAAATCCAGTCACTCAATCAAGTGGCAGTTCAATGAACTTTAATGATTTATGATTGATTCAACTTTTTGGACAATATTTTTAAAAAATGCAAAAAAGTTTCACAAAAAGAATTATTTTTATGGAGAATGAAATAAAATATCTTCATCTATATCCACTTTTAAGTCCTTAGAAGATATTCAATTTCTATTTAATATCTGTAGTTACTTTTGTCCTATACCCGACTAACTCTTGAATAAAGTGTGGTGATTTCAAGCATATATATATATATATATATATATATATATATTGTTATTGTTTTATATATATATATATATATATATATATATATATATATATATATATATATATATATATATATATATATATATATATATATATATATATTGTTACGAACCTGCGATGCGGCTTCCCAGCATAGCTGGTTCCATAGGAGGACCCAGAGCTTGGCGACAAACTTGGCGACCATTTGGCGACTTGGCTACGAATTTGGCGCCAAAATAGATTATACCCGAAACATCGAGAATTTTCCTGATCCGCCGAGTAGGAACGGAGATACGCCTCGATCGTTCCTGATTTTTTGAGAGGCGTCTAGCCCCGCCTCCTGATACCTATAAAAAGAAGCAGCCGTAGCTGCCGGGCGGTCGTGAACCGGAGCGGTGAATTGAGAAAAAGTCGGAAGCGGCAGAGCAGAGCAGAGGAGTGGTGAGTCGAGTGGTGAATTGGAGTCGTGACCCAGTAGTGGTGAACGGACGGTGAATTGAGTCGTGGACCAGTGGAGTCGAAGAGTAGTCGGAAGCGACGCTGAAGAACTCGTCTTCCAGAGACTAGCGGAGCAGCGACGGTGTAGAGCTGCTGTGTATACTGTTGTATGCTGCTGTGCATGCTGTTGTATGCTGCACGTCTCGGCTGAAGATAATCGTCTTCTGTGCTGTATATAGTTGTTATCTTTGTGCTGTCCTGTGTATCTTCGTGTAAATAAACGTTGTTGTTTTATTTTCTACTGCCGCCTGCTGATTGAGTGCTTTCCACACCATATAACCCCCACTATCCAAACGAACCCCGGAAAATTTCGCATCAATATATATAATCTACTTAGGAATTAAAACTTTTAAAGCAACGTTTTAGAAAGAGTTGAAATCTCAATATAATCTAATGATATAGTATATACACTAGCCAATACAATGAGGTACAAAAATATATTGGTACATCTTTTAAACCACCTACGAAGAAAAACTTAAAATTAGGAAATATTGTATCTAATTGTATTATTTCGTTACATAAAAATAGAGGATGAAATAAGAAAGTAAGAATTGCATTTTAAGTGCTTAAAATCTTGCATATAAATCTAGATTTAAAAAACTATGCCTTTTCTGTATATTAAGTTTTATTTCGTCTCTGCTACTACCAACAGGGGATTTCATTAATATTTACTGAAATAATCTTTCTGTTATAATTGATATATATTTCAGTTCACTTCCGCATACTATATTTCACTAATATGTGCCAGTATGTCATATTCTATCCAGCAATCCTCTTTATTAGATTATATATGGATTTTATTTTTAAATTCCTTTTTAAAATTAAACAGATGATTGAATTTTCAGAGAATCTGAAATAATAAAATTGAATTGCATATAAGTATGAATGATGTACTGATAAAAAATATATATATTGTTGTTCAAAATGATTCCATAGTAACAAGAATCCTCCAATTATAAATATATGCAATCTCCCAGCTGCATTAGATCTCATAAATAAAAATAAATCTATTACTATTTTAAATCAATTGACTATTCTCATTCAATTTCCAAAAAAGCAAAATATTTTTAAAAATTTTATCATTGAATTTTCGAGAATTAAATTGTTAGTATTATTGTATAGAAATATGCAGCACATTGTACAATAGAAGCAATCAATTATAAATGAAAATTTATTCGAATATTTTCAAACTGCTTTGTGTATTTTAATAAAATTCGCAACGATTGGCAATGAAAGACAGAAACATCTGGTCATTGTATTTCATTCCTTATTATACGAAATAATAGCAATAACTGGAAATGAAAGACTGAATTTTTATTTCATTTAAGAATTCAATGAAAAATTTGTAAATGAAACTTCGTTCACAATGCAACAATAGTTCGCGAAAATTTATTCCATTTGGTTTTACTCTTTCTTTTTTAGAAGTTTAATAAAACTCCTTTAAGCATTATATCGAAACAAAATAAATAAATATATAAATAAATGAAATATAAAAGCGTTTTTTCTTATTATCACCAATAAATATTTAAATTTGGATATTTATTTAAAAGCAAAATGTAAATAACGGAAATACCATTTAAAAAGTATAATTGATTATGAAAATTTATTGGAATTAATCGAATTTACTTGACAAATTTGAGCAATTTGAAATGCAGAAAAAATATCCCTTTATTTGATTGTTATTGCTACAAAAGTGCTGAGACTGAAACTTTATTTTAAATAATTCAAAATAGCAATTATACTTCAAGTGAACAAATAAAAGGAAGATTTTTATCATTTGATTACCATTGCTTGTATTAAAAAATATTAAAAATTGAGGAGTTAGATTTTCTTTTGAAAACTGATTAATATATATATAATTGGAATTTTAATAAAAATGTTTTTATTCATAATGTAAATATGTATATTTATTTACATAGTTATGTTTTTCTTTTTTAAAAGTTATATTATTATTGTTAATAAAACAATATATAATGTTATTTTTAATGTATATATATATATATATATATATATATATATATATATATATATATAATATTATTAATATATGTTTTAACCATATTATTATATTATAAAACCATTCGTAATGTAAATATGCAAATTTATTAAAAAGTTTTGATTTTCTTTTTTAAAAGCCATATTATTACTGTTAATAAAACTAAAAATTCTAAAATTTCTTTCTTTCATGAATAATTATTCTTTTTATGTAGCTGAATTATTTATGTATCGAGTTATTTATTTATTCATTTTATTAATAATTGCATAAAATGTCGCCAAAACCAAATTTTATTCAAATCACATTTAAAATAAAATGAAAATTTATTATAATTCCTTTTAAATTTCCTTAATAATTTCGTACCGTTTGGACTTCAAATATTCAAATGAAAGAAAACCATGGTCATTTTATTCTAATCAAGAGGGAATTGGATTTTTCCATTCAAATTACGTAGACTTTCGCATAGTATTAGAAGTCGATTTACGATGCATTCTCTACAACACAATTCTGTTTTCTTTCACAGCTTTTCTTTATAAGTTTCCTCAACTGTCTTTACTTTTAAGTGATTAACGAAAGTTGGCAGCACTTTGGATATTGTAATCGAACACTCATTAGCATGAGTTTGGCGAAAAATTTGGCGAATTTTTAAGCTTAGAAGAATTAAAATTCAGCTGACGCTTCTGATATCCGAACGAACAACTGATGACTCATAATTGTGGTCGTTCAATGCATTGCGAGATGTGAAATTTTCTCATAATTTAGCAACGTTACTAATTTATTCAAAATGATTATGCTTACTTTATGATAAATTATGAAATAAATAAATCATAAAATTAGTTATTGGTGAAAAAATGCATTAATTATGTTGAATATTGAGATTCAATTATTTATCAATTTTTATTTACACAGAACATCTTAAATATTATACAAATTTTTGAATAGCCAAGCATAAATGTAGGATAATATACGTCAAAATTAATTCAATGTTAAATTTATTTAAATTTTATTGCATTCTTTGACAAAATCTTTTTAATGAAATTCGTACATTTAGTCCGGAATATCGTAGCATGACAATGTTTTAAGATTCGTTTGTATAACTGTGCTTTATTTTTAGAACTGACAGCAAAAATGTATTTAATATCGTTGCTATTCTTTATCGAAATATTGAGAAGTATCGTTATAAAAAATGCAAGCTTAAAATATTTTAAAAAAATATTAAAATTAATGGGTGAACATTTGTTTGGAAATTAAATTGATATAACAGAACAATTTGTTTATTTATTTCAGCTTTTAAATTGCTGGGAAAATGATTTTGTGTGATAATAATATGCTTCGAAGTTATTGAAAATAGACGTAAAAATTTTGGCTGAATTTTAATAAAATATTAAGAGTTAATTCTTAGTGAATACCTCTTGCCTAAGAAGTAACTACGTACGAAATTTGGTCCAACCTTCCGCTCTTAAGGCATTTTAAACGATTTTTGTGTCAGACGTGCCGCAGTTTATAGATATTATGCCATTTTATATACATTAACACGTTAAAATATAGATTATATAAATTCTATTTCAAAACCTGAAATAAATTTGTTATGGAAGCATCATGCTTTTAAAGTTGTTACTGATAAGCTGCTAATTTTAAATTGAATCACATCACCATGGCAACATTATTAAAATATATAATCCTACAAAATCTTTGAAATTTTTATCCAAGCTCTAGGCTTATTAATCAGTCTTGATATCATTTAATAGATTGTCGGTTACAAACGAAGGTCTACAACAATAGCAAAAGTATTTTTTATAAAGTAACACTAAAAAGAAATTAACTATCCCAAAGAGGAAAAATACTTAAAAACATTTATATTTATATTTAATTAAGCTTTCAACCGTCAAATTTCTCTTATCTTTTAATTAGAAAATGTATTATATGGTGGAAATTATTAATTTTTATTTTAATTTGTTTCTTGTTAAATTTAAAAGACACTTAAAATAGTTAAGGATGCCAACACAATTTTTTTTCTTTTAAATTGGGATTAAACAATGTTTTTTTTTTGTATCTGGTAAAAAATATATAAGCAACTATTTTTTTCATTTTTGCACACGAAAAATACGATTTGCGTCAAAAACAATAAATAACAACAATATTTTTTTTATCAAATGACACAAATAATTTCAAACTTTTGAAAGTAATCAACAACTTTCGATAAATTATTAAATAAAAGAACAATGCATTTTATTTTACTATTAAAACCATTTATCTTATTTTCCGGACCTTTGAAAATGTTGTTATAAAAGTAGAAAAGCTTTAAAAACTTTTTAGAGGAAAACAAATATCTTAGCCAAAAAACATATTTATTTTATGGATTCACTTTCATTCATTCTTTTTCACTTAAATTGAATTTCATCATCGCACTTTATTAAAAAGAAAAGAAGAAAGAAAGAAAAAGAAATGATGCGCTTCGGGAATATTTCATTTTATATAATCCAGAGACCGTTGTAAAAATGTTTTCCTCGTTTATCCTGCCTTTGTTTACCGCCTTTTCTTGTCAAAAATAAATAAATAAATAAACATAACAGCAAAATATTCCACATACTGGTTAAATCAATACCTTTCCCACCGAGTCCTACATCATCCTGAATCCAAAACATAAGTTAATCCACTGAGATTTTTTAAAATACTGGATAAAACTAAAAACAAGCAGCGATATAAGGAAGAAGTATGAAAAAAAATCTAAATCCTAGTCCGTGTTCAACTAACCAAAAACGTGTTGATAGTGAACAGGAATCTCCCTTATTTTGACTTTCTTCTCCTAGCACAATATAATTTCATCAGGCAGAATTGCGGTGCGTACATCCAGTTCATTTACATGCAAGGCGACAGCTGTGTTTCAGCAAATTTCTCCTAGGTGGCGCTAGCGCGGTACTGCTGCTTCGCTGTGTGAATTACACATGCAAAGGTTGGTTGTGCACAGATGTATATATCTTCACATTATGCATACACGTGAGAGCGAAGCTGTAGAACAGAGTAAAAAAGCAGTTAGAATGTTATATAGAAAGCCTCTTTTATTTATTTATTTGCATTTCTCGGAAAAGTCGTTAATTAAAATATGTAAGACGAAAACAAAAGATAGTATTTTATATTAGGTTAACAAAAAGTATTTTTTTTATTCAAAGTAGGCGCAAAGGAAGTTTTTTAGGGGGGGGGGCAAAATTTAAATCATAAACAAGGAAGAGGGGACGAAAAAAGAGGCGAAAATTACCTTTTTTTAGAAGAAGAAATCTTTTCACGGATGGCAACACGGGAAATGGTTTCATAGCATGAAATCTTTAAATAAACGACTTCATAAGCTTTAAGAATTATGTTAGTGTTTATTTATTTATTTTTTTTATCTTTCAGAATATTTTCATCCGCATTATGCTTTGATACTTAAGTTCATTTTTAAATAACACCCGCTAGAGTTTTCGTTTTTACTTTACGTTAATGAGTAAGGTTTAAATTAACTCGAAAAGAAAGAAAGTAAAAAAATGATAGAAAAAAAAAGGATAGAAAGACAAATAAGAAATTATTTCATTTTTTTAAGGATTAGGTGCAAAACTTTGTGTATTAAATTATTATTTTTTGAAACATGAAAAATCAAGCAACATAAATAGATTAAAGCTTGCCTACAGAGCATCTGTAACTTCTGCATTAATTTCTTAAATAAATAAATTACGTCCCAAAGTTGAAACTGTTTTTTAAGTAAGAAATTGGGTAATATAATAAAGATTGTAAATATTTTATGGAAATACAAAATTATGTTTTTTTTAATCCTTTTTTGGGGTATTCTATTCTATTTATTTTTTTAACTTTTATAAAAGGGTTATTATATTAATTTTTGTTTAATTGCAGCTTTTAAGGATGAGGTCATACGAAATTCTATTTACAATAAAATACATATTGATAAATTTTTGTCCTGCTTTTCCACTTTTTCATTTACAAAGTATAGATGAAATACAGCAATCATCAAAGACGGCGTCCTGGTCTAGGGGTAGCGTGTCTTCCCCGCGATCTAGGCGTTCCGGCTTCGAGTCCTGATTCAGGAATGGTTGTTCTCTCTGTGAGGTGCGTGAATGAGCCCCCCTGTAAAAAGGGGTTGTGCAAGCGAGTGTGTGTGTGCTATATTCATTTGAGCTAGAAGTCAGACTTCTGCCTTTGGGTGCTCAGGGGTCTTAACCCTCAGAAGCTACTAAGCAAAAATTTGGCTTAAAATAGTTGCACAACAAACAAAATACAAAAAAAAAGCAATAATAAAAAAAATTCGAATTCGAGAATTTAACGAATTTCCACTTTTCATAACTCGGAGAGTTCGAAAAGACATATTTTTGCCATTATAGCTATCTGTCAGACAGTTTGCTCGCTTGTATGTGAACCAGATAACACAAAAACGCTTTGGGATACATGAATAAAATTTAGTATATAGTATTATCATCATATTTGTTTATTTCTGTCACATTTTAGACGAAATGCATTCAGACGAAGTACGTCTGTCCGGTTGTTTGATCTAGTCAATTCGATAACTCAAAAATGCAAAAAAAAAAAAAAAAATGGACAGATTAAATTTGGTAGTCTGTCGAAGGATCGACCACCTGTTATTCTGTACTTTTTAATGCTTATAAACACTATAACTCATAAATCCAATGATTTCAATCATTTGAATGATCTTTTACATGATCTTGGAACTGCAACTATAGTTCTGTGTTAAATTTCGGTTTCAAATGGGCGATAAGTAAGGCTCCCAAAATATACGGTAAATTCAGTAAATTCGCACGGTATATTCAGTAAAAGCGCAAGATTTTCACAAAATATCTATATTTCGTAATTATTGTTTGCTAATGTCAAGCAAGGTTTTTGTGACCTATTCCAAGGTCCATTTAAGTGAAAGAAGGGAGTAGCATAAGACTGTAAATGGTGAAGTTCGGTAAAAATCTCAGGATGGTCATTAAAATGGTTTTTAATGTAATAGGATTAACAGCGTATATTGAAGTGCTATTGCTATTTCATTTTAAATATGGTGAAAACTCTTTTCTGCATATTTTTACGCATATACATATATATCATGCTTTATATGTATTATTTTAGAGTTATGTTTGTATTTGAAATATCGTTGACCAACTGGATCGAAAATATGATACGTATTTACAACTCACTTTCTTTGGCGACCAGCTGATAAATAGAGATTATTAGTTGCGTAAAATTTCGTTAGAATCCTTTACATGTAATATATTATGTACATATATAAGTGAGCAACAATACCAGTTAGCAAAGTATTAAAAACTTCACATTTTCATAATCATGGTTATTGGTTGTATTAAAATTATTATATGAATTGAAACTTTTACACGAGAATTATTCTTAATGAATCATTCAACAAAGTATTTTTAATTATCAAATTATCATGCAATTTGTGTTATATTTTATAGGTTTTATGCAGTTAAGTTCATTGCGCTATGCATCTCTCTAATTTTACAACATCTTATTTAAAATTTGAAGTTTTACATTAATTATAAAGAAATAATTTACTGTAAAACTGCTTAATTCAGCAGGTTCTCACCCTCCGAGTGAGACACAAATCTTTAATCCTTAGAAAAAAAAAGAAAAAAAAGGGCAGAAATCTTTAATGCTTACAACATTCTTTTAAAGATACCTAAATTTCCCTTTCCTAAGTCTACACGAGTCAAACGAAAATTCCTATCAAAATCGCATAAAACCACTGAAGGGAAAAATGTTGATCTCTCCTTCTCTTGCACCTTGATGTAGAATGACGTTTCTCATCGTTAATTCTTTGTACATAATATGCCTCCCGTAATGAAATAAATTGAAGTTATAAAACTCTTAAAGTTCCTTATATATATATATACTAGCCGCCTTTGGCGACCAGCCGGTTCGCCAATCTTAATGTTCGTTAAAATTTTAATAATTAAATATTTTATGCAATTCCTACTTTAATAGCTTCTTCATCAAAATATTTTAAAACTTCAAATTTTGATGGTCATATAATTCTCTCATAATATTATAAACGCCTTCAGTCATAACGTGATATGTATCTCTCTCATTTTCTGTTACCCCTCGTAGAATTTATACTATAAATCAAAGTGGAAAGGATTAATATGCAATTAACATAATAATATTTTTTACTGAAACAAAGTATTTTTTTGTAATATGATTACTGAAAACAGTCACTGAGCGTTTAAACTTTATGGGCAATAAAGAATATCTTTCCAAATTTATGTAATATTTCAAGAATTTGTCAACAAAATATTCTCAGATTCATTATGACCAGAACGATTAATTAACAATGTTTAATTTTAAATGCATCAAACACTAAGAAAATAAAACGAATCGTTTAAAATAATTGGTTGAAAACAGGTTAAAAGAAACTAAAAAAAACGATGTACTTAAAACTATAAGCGTATACAAAAAATATATAACTAACATAAATACAATTTAATTACAAAAACATGCAACTAACCTAAAAATAATTTAAATCATCAGTTATAATGGTTGTCATGTCAACAATCAGAACACAATGCGCATGCGTGAATTTTCAACGCATTACGGTAACGCAAATGCGTGAGTTTTTTTACGCCAATTGGGGTAACGCTATGCAGATTAGAAATTTTTTATTTGCTTTATTCTGTTTTATTTTAATTCAAAAGTACTTAAGAATGAATCTGAAAGATCGATTAATTAACAATATTTAATTTTAAATGCAACAAACATTAAGAAAATAAATAGAATCGTTTCAAATAATCAGCCGAAAAATCTTAAGCCTAGCCTCATGACTGTTGGGGGAAAAAATTGTAGCCGTACTCATTTGGCGGTGGGAAAATGAAGATTTTTTGGCGGGAAAGTTAGTTTTTAATTAATAATTAAAATTCTAATTAAAAATTCAAAAAAAGTGCTATACTATCTTTTAAGTTAGATCAAACTGCACACGGTGTGCAAATTTGATTAAAATCGGTTAAGTAGTTTAGGAGTCCATCGCGGACAAACAACGTGACACGTAATTTATATATATTAAGATATATATAATGATATTTTAAAATTTAATTTAATCCTAATTAATTTCCAAAGTTTTATATTAATTCAGCCCATATTAACTTCATTGAAAAATATTCTCTTATTTCCTGATCGCATTCCTCTTTTTCTATTTAATTAATTCAGCTGAAGCTTTTGTAAAAATGCTTAGGTCGGAGGTTTCCACACTCAGACTGAAGGAATAAAAAATGTCGTGCTAAGATATTCTTTTAAAAGTTCCCTATAATTCCCTTACCAAAATTGACACGTGTAAAGAAATCCCTATCAAAATCTCACAGTATATAATCACAGAGATATATCTTTCATTAGCTTTTTCTCATTTTCGCTTTTGTGCCGTTCTGTGTTGATGTGCTAGTCGCTTCTGCTTGTACATAAATCATGCCTCCCGGGATAGAATAAAACGAAATTAAATTTCGAAAGTGCCTCTCTCTCTCTACGGCCACGTCGCTGCATAAAAAAATTTATATATATATATATATATATATATATATATATTATGGTGATTTTGATGAACATGATTTTAAATGAAATGCAATAAGTTCTTCATACAGCTACAAAAAAAGTTTTAAAATTTATATCCTGCAACTACGTAAGACTTTTCCTTGTGTTTTGTCCAACAAAACTCTTTTTAATTCACGCAAACAAAGCAATAAAGTTACTGACGTCGCCAATTTTTAAAATATGAATAAAGTCATCATTCTGTGAAAGTCTCGTGTACCGTTCTCTTCAAAGAAAGGACCGAAAATGAATATTAATTATGCGGTTACATGATCGTGTCTTTTAAATATTACATCCCAGAAAGTTACTAGCATGCAATTTTCCAATGAGTCACCAGAAATGTTGTATCACAGAAAAGCTCAAATACTCGACACGCCCTTCTGTTGAAAAGGGCGATTTTGAATATAGTTGCAGTAATTAATATTTTGGTCTAGTTTTTAACGTATGGATTCAAATGATTTTGCTAAATTAATTGAAACAACTTCTATGAAAAAATATCTGCAAGGGAGTAATGTATCTGTATTTCTTTACCTATTTTATGCCCGACAACAAATAATTAAAATTAAATTCTAAAAAAATTTAGACTGATTTAGTCTTTTTAAACTAATTTAGTTCAGTATAGTCTTTTACAAACTGCAATATCAAAACTTTTTATGTGAAATCATAAACATTTTGATTTTTAATGATGAATTTTGTTATTGTACTTGTGTTATTCTATTATTTATGTTTAATACTTCCTATATCGAAGTAATTTTTGGCTCTGGTATAAACCATAACCGTCTAATTTCTGTTAAATAACAGAAAAATTCTAATCGATATGGCTTTATAGTCATGTTGAATCGGCATGTCAGGAAATGAGGAGTTAACAATTAAACCAAATAGATTACTTTACATTAACTATAATTTCATATTGAAATGTTTTCTCACGTTTTGACGATTGTATTGCCTTCCTATATCTTGATCTTTAAAATCGAATAAAAACATAGATTTCCGCCGTGAGTTTAATTTTAACATTACCCATGACATTTTCTGATTAATTCATATACGCTATAAAATCAAACCATATGCATAAAAATTGATAAAAAAAAAACGGATAAATTTATTTGTTGGTTTGTATGATGGAATTCGCTTGAAGATACATAAGTAAAAGTTTTCTTTTTTTAAAATCAGTGAATGCTATGCTTTGGTATTGGACTTTGATTCATGGTTAGAGCATTTGGTGTTGGGTACTTTTTACATGAGCTCCTCCTATATTTACATTATATAAACGAACTACTTACATTATATATTCCATCTTATAGCTGTTGTCAAAGTTAAAATTTTTGTGTTACAGTTGTGCTCAAGATGATATGATGAAAAGTCAGGTGAATTACACTCCGATTTAGATTTCAAGCTTTTCATCAGACAATCAGGTGAATTACACTCCGATTTAGATTTCAAGCTTTTCAACAGACAATCAGGTGAATTACACTCCGATTTAGATTTCAAGCTTTTCAACAGACAATCAGATGAATTACACTCCGATTTAGATTTCAAGCTTTTCATCAGACAATCAGGTGAATTACACTCCGATTTAGATTTCAAGCTTTTCAACAGACAATCAGGTGAATTACACTCCGATTTAGATTTCGAGCCTTTCAACAGACAATTTAAAGAAAAATTCACTAACAACAGCCCCGATGTAATTTCAAAAGTGGACACTAAGTCAAGGAATGCTAAATTATTAATTCTTCTCCAGCAACCCTGACTTGATTTCATTATATATTTCTGTTAGAATGGAATGGTATATTTAAAATTAGATTTTGTAGTAATGTTTATTGAAAACATAAATAATAATAATAATAAAAAAAAACTTTTGAGAACCAGTAAAGGAAATGATATGAAATCTAAAGTTATGCTAAAATGTATATATTGAAGTCTAGAATTGCTTGAAATACTTAAAATCAATACATTTCTAAAATATGCTTCAGGGAAGAAATGTAAACCACTCCTTCAATTTATTTTGTAATCTGCACAATATAAGATTGGTTTCATATTTTCCATTTAAAATAAATTGAATTTGTCTCGTATTTTTCTTCAGTATATAAAAAGATAATAAAGAAATGAACTTTTATTTTCGTATCAATGAAACAAAATAAATTGTGGCAACAATTCAAGCGAAAACTCAATTTTTGAATAACAAAAAAAGAATTCACAAAAGTATAAAATTAAATTTCTATAAAATTTAATATTCTTATTATTCTTATTAAGTAGTTTCGTTTCAAAAATATGATTAAATTTTAATTAGAATAATAAAAATACGTACATTGTACTTTTGCAGTATACGAATAGAATTTAATAATATCTATACACTTTATATTATAAAATTAAAGTTTTTAATATAATATTAAATAATTAGTTAGTCTCAACAAATTTATTATTATGAAGCAACTCCCTGTTAAAATAACTATGACAATATAATTCGTATTCATGGCTTTCTAATAAGGTAAATACATTATTACATTTATTATAATATTGTAATAAATGTATATGAATTGAATAATGCTCAATATCTTTTCAATTCTGAGCGCTTAGTAAATACAGTTTACAGAATAAAATAAATAAATAAATTTTGTAAAAATAAAGTTATAAATTTATTATTAATCCCTTTTTAGACCATCAATATATCAAGAAAATAAATAAAGGATTAATATTTGTATACTATACGCCATAATAATACGCTTACAATTGATATGGGAAATGAAAGTTTTTAATGGAAAAAAGCTTATAAAAATTCCAAAACTGCTTATAAAATTTCTAAAATATTATGTCGATAATTTTTAGAATAACTTTTCCCTCTCTCATTTCTTTCCAGTTTCAGTTTAATCGTAAAATAAATATCTAAATAAATTATTTATTAAAAAAGAAAGTGAATAAATGCAAACGATGTCTGTCAATTAAAGAAAACAAAACAATTAAATATGCGAATGATGTACTCTCTCTAAAAATATTTAAAGAATTATGTATGTTCCTTAGACAAATTCAAATATTTTTATAAATACGATAAATTAATAAATAATTTAAAATACATTTTTTTTCAAACGAAATGCTTTTACGAATTTAAAAGAATTATTTCATAAAATTAAGAATATGGATCAAAGATAAATCAACAATGGTAATCTTCTGCTTTATGTGAAATAATTTTCACTGAAATACTTTATTTATTTCCCAGATGTTATTTTTTTTATTTAAATACTATTCATTTTGGGAATTAGAATATAAAAATATAAAAACTCTACTACACAAAAATACCATTTATGTTATGTGCGGTGACAACACATAGTCGAATGACATTCCAATTCTTAATAAAATAAGAATAATATTATATCCAAAGAAAAACTACCGGCTTTTAAAGACACTGATTTGCTGATACTGATAAAGTGGCTATTGAAGTTATGATCGCTTATTTCTTCAAAACAGATAAATAAAAAAATAAAAATAATCATGTGATATACATTTAGTGAATGTACATTTTTTGAAACACTAATTGCATGTTTATGAAAGTAATAATTTAAATTATGTTACCTTAATGAACCTTAATAAATTTAACTTTAATGATCTCAATAAAAAATATTTGGTAGCTAAAAATCTTGTCATGAAAGTACATTGTTTCAAAAATTGTAAGAAACGAAAACTTCACTACTGGAAATTTTCATAATTAAAGACTAATTAGTTTTAACGTATCTGTCAAGGATGAAAAGAAAACGTATACGTATTGTTGAATATTGCAATCACTTGTTTGTTTAAATATCTGCACAAATATTTTTTTGTATTATTACAAATTTTAAATTTAGGTAAAAATATTTTATATTTTTTTGTATTAAATATTTTGCTATTTTGGTATAAAAGCAATCATTTAAAAAAATCTTTAAATTTTTTCTACCTGAAATTTTCCCAATGCATAAATTATACTTTTTTCTTTACTTTTTTTAAAAGAAAACATTAAATAAATATTGATATTCATGTTTATAAATTTTATACATGAAATATTTAACGAAAATAGTTAGCACAAAAAAAATCTACAGTAAAGCATTTTTTTGTTATTTAAAAATTATTCAGAATAATAAATTACAAAAAATGAGCATGAAACTGAAATAAAAGATAATTTTTTAATGACAAATCATTTATTCTATATTCAATTGTTTAGTTTATTGAAAAGTTTAGAAAAAGAGTTTCTTACAGTCTTACATATTAGATTACTTCTTCTTAATTTAAATATTAGATTTTCTGCATTTGTGAGTTATTTGAAAAACAAAGGTATAAATAATAATAAACAAAGGGTATAAATAATAATTATGCGAAATATTTGTAGGATAAAACATATAAATACATGTTTTTCGAAACATCAAGGGGTTCTAAAATATCTTAAACAAAGATATTTAAAGAAATATTTTTTATTTCAAATATGTTTTTAAAATTTCAATTAAATCTTTCATGTTAAATTTCTCATAAATCGTTAATGGAGTTTTTATGGTATGTATTTATTATGGTATGAATCAAAGATTATTTTATGGTATGGATTAAAGATTTTATTATGGTATGAATTAAAGAACCTATACTTGGATTTCAAACTTTAACTTTCAATCATATACTGAAATGATATTTCATTTTTATTATAAAATTTAAATAACCAACATTATAAAAAAATTTAAAAAATGATATTATTTTATATATTTTTACTAACTTTTTTAAATACATCCACCAACTAATGATTTCATTTAACTTTCAAAGAAATACATATTTTCTGCTACCAAGATAATATTATTTACTCTGGTATCTGATATTTAAGAAAATATTTTTTGTTTATTAAATGTAATATTGCATTATCTTTTAGTCTATTATAATATTCCTAATATTTAATCCTGTAAATTATTATAGCCTGAAGATGAATATATGCAATAAAAATACTACCTACCATATTGTATAGATCTAGTAAGAAAAATGTATTCTAAGATTTTACAATCACTGACGAAATAATTCAAAAATTCTGGTAGGGCTCTTGCTACATCCTATTTAAACAAACAGGTAAAAGATTCCCTGTCTTAAAAATAAACATATTTTCTTTTTCAGGATACATGAGATCAATAGAGTGCCTATAAAGTCTAATAACACATCACGACAAGCAAAAAAATCGGGTAATAAAAAAGGCGAACCACCCCGTTTTTCCTGTATTTATATTTTATTTAAATGCCATTTCTGGCAACGACATCGAATGTTTATGGGTTTTAAGAGTTTTGAAGTTGGATATTCCGTCCTCAATATTTTTTTTATTTATTTATCCATTTTTTGCTTAAATTTCCACACAAAGTTGCTTTAGAGGTTATTGATATATATTAATTTTGTTTTTATTTTATTTTTTTAGTTTCTTTTATTCCTTAGACTCGTTAACTGCACTTCAGCGATCGAGCTGAGTTGAGATGTCAGAATCGATGAAAATGTGTAAAAAAAATAATAATAATAAAAATTTTGATATGGTAGAAGTAGAAGAAGTATGAATTTCTTTCACAAACGAAAATAGGTTTATATATCTATAGTGTTCCGAAAAAATTTTTCAAAAGATGGGGGAAAAAAATCAAAGATGTTTCGAAGTTATGAGAGCAAGGTGATATTTTTTCTTGTTTATATATTTGTTTGATTTCCGTCACGGTTATTTTTGATCTTCTGCGGAAAATGTGACCGAGAGGTGAAACTTTATCGTTTGCTGAAAATGAGAAGACGAGGTCGAATAAATCGACGACTTTGGTCGGCCATATTGAATTTATAACACTGGGCAACAAATGTTTAGAACAATCATGGTTTTTCCTGTTGTATTTCGATTAATATAAATATATATAGGATCTGATTCGCAACAAATAATGAAGAAATGGTTTACTACAGAATTTCTAAGTTTGTATAAAAAATTATTGACAATTATATTTATAGAAATAAACAAAAAGAAAAATATTATTACAATTTTGTTTATTCTAAAATTTTTTAGAAGCTACCCAAATATTTGGAAATATTTTTGAAATGCATTCGTTGACAAAAATAAAGTAGTAATGAATTAAAAAAAAATAAAATAGTCTTGAAATATAAACAAAATTATTTGACTCCATTTTGAATGTTATTCATCATGTAAGATTAACTGTTTTTCAGTCTTGCTTTGCACTAACTTTTCATAACTCCGCCGAACAAAATATTAAATAAATACAATAAAAATAATAATTTAAATTGCTCAGCTATATTGAGAAAAATAATTGTTTTTATTGGCAATATATACTATACTATTATTCATTATACTGAATGACTAAGCATTTTTAGGCATAAAATATAAAAATTATTCGTATAATCTTTCATTGTATGCAATAAATACTTAAACACTATCTATAATTACAAATATTTAGTCCAGGTAGGAAAAGAAGATTATGATAAAAATTTTATTTAAAGAACATAAATTCTAAAAATACAAATAGTATTTAGAAAAACAATAAAAGAGATTGAATACTTTTCTTCCTTCTTTCCTCTGACTGAATGGAGTTTCAGGCGAACCTTGCTCAGAACATTTCTTATAACATTTTTCAGCTTCATTAATCAGCTTAGTTAAGCATTCAGCTTAGTGCAGCTGTAGAAACACTCAATGGAGCATTCTTTAAATCGAAGGATGGTTTGAATGTATTTGACAGTGGCCATTCGGTAATGAATAATAAGAATTATTTCTGTACCAAGTACGCTAGTTTTTTATACTTTTATATATAATTTCAGTGTAAATTTAAGCATAAGATCATCATAACACCGATCTTACAAACGTCTACATATTGTTTAAAGAATTCGAAATTCGGTACATAATAAAGTGAATGATCATATTATTATCTTTCTATTAGCATTATTTCACAAGAAATGTTTCAAATGAAACATTGATTACGCAGAATTTTTAAATCTCTTTTATTTCGATATCCATATTTTTTGCAGTATTAATATACTCGGACCATATTTATTTTATATTTGCTTTTATCTCACATTTTTTGAAGTAATATTATACTCGGTCCAGGCTTTATTTTATATTTGCTTTTATCTCATTATCCATATTTTTTATAATCCATATATATCCATATAGTAAAAATATCATCGGGCCCATTATTTATTTTATATTTGCTTTTATCTCATTATCCACATTTTTTGCAGTAATAATATACTCGGTACAATATTTATTTTATATTTGCTTTAATCTCACTATCCTCAATTTTTGCAGTAACAAAATACCTGTCCAGTATTTATTTTATATTAGCTTTGATTTCACTACCCATACTTTTTGCAGTAATAATATACTTGGTCCAGTATTTATTTTATATCTGCTTTTATCTCATTACCCATATATTTTGGAGTAATAATATACTTGGTCCAGTATTTATTTTATATCTGCTTTTATCTCATTATCCATATTTTTTTGCAGTAATAATATACTCGATCCTGTATTTATTTTATATTTGCTTTGATCTCATTATCCATATTTATTTCAGGAATAATATACTCGGTCTAGTATTTATTTTATACTTGCTAAATGTAAAGAAACTCTGGCCCAATGTATTAAATATATTATAATATGCTACATTAATATCAACGCTGTTTCAGTTAAAACAAATATGGTTTAAATTTTGTATGATTATGTTTATCACTGATTTTCATTATTTTGTATCTTAATTTTTGTAATACCAGAGAGTAGAAAAGAGGGAAATGTCATAAATCGAAAACAAACACATGGAAATTTTAAAATTTTAGAAATTGCGAATAAAATAAAACTATGATAAATCATCTTTTACTTCTTTATTTCAAATAAATATTTACAGAATCTGATACAATACTAAAATCTAATTCTGAAACGAGCTGATCGGACAAACTTCAGAATTTGAATGAAAAATATTCAAGAACATTTCAATATTATTTCTGAAATAAAGGCATTCGAAATATTAAGTAAATAAATAAATATTGAGCAAGTAATTTAGCAAAGAATTTATATTATTTCTGACAGGCTTTGTTTATCATACTTGGACCAAGTACTAAAGGATATTATTTACCGTAGGAGGTTTTAACAGCATTAGAATAATAAAAGCTAACATGTTTAACTTATGAAAGGTTATATTTTGATAAATAAATAAGTGAATTTTATAAGAAAAGGCGTTAAAACTATTGTTCCCTATTTATTCTATACTCTATTCTCTCCTATTCGCTTATTCCCGATGCGATATAAAAATATATGTTAAAGTAATGTTTGAAATATCGTCTTCTCAAGAAACACACATACACACACACACACA